>NC_077229.1:417245544-417584710 GCF_027887165.1 Monodelphis domestica | reverse complement strand
CAGTTAGGAAGTATCTGAGGCCAGATTTGAACCTAGACCTCCTATCTCTAGGCCCAGCTGCCCCTGCTGCAGTCATTCTTGAACCTCTTTTGCTGCTAGTTCACATTTTCCCAAACTACCTTGTTTTATTGCTTTTTACTTATTTGTATTAATTCAATTATCGGTGTACTTGTTTGTATCCTTCATTAGAATCTATTTGCAAGTAGGCATTTTACTTCATTTTGGGACTTGTTATCCCCAGTTCTAGTCTAGTTCCTGAGACATAGTAGGTGCTTAATTAAAGCTTGTTTAAGGAACTGTGCTGATGTAACTTTTTCTTTAAAACCTTTTGTAATAAAGACTTTTTTACTAATATAGAATCATAGATTTGTATAGTACCTCAGTTTGAATTAATGAGATTTTATTCTACTTGGATTTAAAAGTGATTATTCTCTATTTTGAGAGTTGAAATAGTACTTCTATATCTGGCTATGTTTCTGGATGAGAAGAAAATCTTCAATTAATTTATGCTTATTGACATAAAAATTGATGCTGGCATTAATGTGATTTTTTTTTTTTAGAAATCGAGCTGAGTTTATGTGCCACATGAAGCCAAATGAATGGAAGCCTTCTTCCCCTGGACCTGAGTCTGGAAACTGGACACTAGTAGATGAAGGAGGAGAAGAGGTACTTACTTTGGGAATCATTAATACTTAAAAAATTTTTTTTTAATTACATGTATAAAAATTTTTTTGACAATTGTTTTCTGATATTTTGTAATTTGGATTCCCTCCCTTCTTCCTTCTCTTTCCCTTCTCCTTGAGGCAGTAAATAGTCTGATATAGATTATATTTGTGTTTTTATGCAATGTTTATTTCCATATTCCTTATGTCATGACTGAAGACACATACTGAATATACAAAACTCATGAAGGAAATGAAGTGAAGGATGGCATGCTTTGATCTGCAGTCAGATTTCAACAGTTTCTTCTTTGGCTATGGATAGCACTTTTTATTATGAGTCCCTTGAGGTTATCTTGGAACCTTGTTTTGCTGATAATAGTTTAGTACTTCACAGTTGAACATTGTACAATATTGCTGTTACTTTGTCTATGGTACTTCTGGTTCTGCTTACTTGTCTTTGCATCAGTTCATGTAAATCTTTCCAGATTTTTTTCTGAATTCATCCTATTCATCATTTCTTATGGCATAATAGTTTTCCATTACAACCATATACCACAACTTGTTCAGCCGTTCCTCAAGTGGACAAAACCTCAGTTTCTAATTCTTTGCTATTACAAAAAGAGCTGTTAATGTTTTTTTGAATAGGTCCTTTTCTTTTATCTCAAATCGGTTTGGAATATAGACCTAGTGGTAATTGCTTGGTGGTAGAGTATTTATAGTTTTATTGCCCTTTCATTGGGTGTGATTCCACATTGCTCTCCAAAATGGCTATATCATTTCAGTTCCACCAGCAGTGTTTTAGGGTTCCAATTTTCCCATATCTCCTCCAACATTTGTCATTTTCCTTTTTGGTCATATTTTCCAATCTGATAGATGTGAGGTGGTATTTCATAGTTGATCAATAGTGATTTGAAGCAGTTCCTCAAATGACTATAGATAGTTTTAATTCTTCATCTGACAACTGCCTGTTCATAACCTTTGACCATTTATCAGAGTTGGGGAATGCTTTGTATTCTCATAAATTTGGCTCATTTCTCTATACATTTGAGACATTTGAGGCACTTGGCATAAAAATTTTCCCCATTTGTTGTTTCCCTTCTAATCTTGCATTGGTTTTGTTTGTGAAAAATCTTTTTAATTGATGTGATCAAAATTAACCATTTCATTTTTCATCATGTTCTTTATGTTTTGTTTGGTCATTTTTTTCCCCTTATGCATTAGGCTGACAGGTAAACTTTTCCATATTCTCCCTAATTTGTTTATGGTATCACACTTTATTTCTAGATCATTTTGACTTTATCTTGGTGTTTGGTATGAGATGTTGATTTATGCATAGGTTGTATTGTTTTCTATTTTTTCTAGCAGTTTTTGTCAAATTCTTAATTCTTTTATTAATCTTAGAAGTGTGAGGACTGAAAATTAAATGTAACATAAAATGGGTGTTGGAGGATAAGACTGACCTCTTGACTTGGAGACCAACCATGATACATGAATATTTTTCTTTTCCTTTGGGGAATAGGATTTTACTTTTATATTAGAATAATAATGAGCCACATCATGGCAGGGTTTTACTTAGATTTTACAGATTTGTAATGAAAACTATAGTATGGGATATTACATTTGGAAGATAGAAAATAGTCTTCTTGTTTTTGGGTGGGAATTTACTCATCCAATCTCAATTGTTGTAAAGGTTTTATGTTTTTAATTTTTGTTTTTTAGACTTCTACTTTTTGTCTTAGAATTAATACTGAGTATTAGTTCCAAGTGTTAAGGATTAATTTTCATAGGAGTTTGACAAAAGTGAGGAGAGCAGTTTGATAAAACACTTATGTTTAATTGAGAAGAAGTTCAGATAGAAAATAGAAAGGAGGAGGGAAAGATTAATTACTCTGATATCTTACAACTATTCCTAAGTTCCTATTCCTAAATAAAATTTCTAAAAAACCCTACTCTGTCTTCTAGGACAGGTTCTTCTGCCTGGGCCAGACGTGGACTAACTAACTACGTTGTCTACCTACAAATTTATTCACTACCTATCTAAGCTAATCAATAAACATTAATCACCTAAAACATCCTTTAATCTGTTTCTCTATTCCAATTGTCAGTAGTCAAACTGCCAGTCGTGACTCTTGACTGAGAGACACTGAGACAGAATGACCTCCTACCTCCAGGTCCAGAGGTTAAAAGCCCCTTCAACTCTCAACCGTCTATCTCATACCTATTATCTCCTAGGCAATGGAATCTTCAGCTCTAGCTAACTTGCACATAAGCCTGTCAATTATCTTCTCAGCTGTGTTGCTCTTACATAGAAATCCTTCTGCTCTTAAAGAGAGAGAGGGAGAGATTAAGAAAATTCTTTTAACACAAGGCAGAAGAGAGAGAGGTAAGGGCTAGGCAATTGGGGTGAAGCGACTTTTGCCCAGTGCCATGCAGCTAGAAAGTACAATTTGAACCCTAGACAATTCCCAGCATCTCACTTTCCTTCTCATGTTATGTGCTGAAGTAGGGAGGATATAAATTTTGTGTAACCCTGCCTCTTCCTCTCTTCCTGTAATTGACGACTGGCTGAAGTTACACTATGTCACTTTAAGTTACTGTGTTTTGGCTATTAGCTATATCTTCTATTACACTGTTTTTATTTGTACAGACCTACTGTTTTTATTTGTACTGTCCTATATCTGGACTGGAGATAAGCAATTTTCTTAGTGAAAATCATTTGTACTCACACTGTGGATCATGGCTAAATTAAAAAGGAAATAGTTCTCATTTTTGGGTGAGAAACCTTTGTATTGCACCTCTCCTTGGCAAACACAGCATGTTACTGATTGTAAACTATATATTTTTTATTAAAAAATTATTTTGTTTTTCTTTGTATATGCAATAGAGTATTTGAATTTTCTTTCTTCAATCATTTTTGTACTTGTTACCAGTATTAATGGTTTTTTTATTTTGCACTAATATAAGTTTACAATATCCATTAACCTTAATATTAATGCATACCCAAAAGCTTTAGACTATGGAAACCTGCCGTTGATTGTTAAATATTATGGGATTTTGATTAATGATTGTATCTGATTTCAGGAGAAGGGATCACAAAAGAGCCATTATACAGTGCCAAGGGTAACATAGAGTGGTTTGGGAATGTTATTAGATGTTTTAATTATGGGTCAGTATCAGAAGAATAACTTTGGGAAGGCCAGCTCTGGCATATGAGCCTAGTCCATGTTATATCAAGAATAAACGATTAGTCAAGGGAAGATGAAAAAGGAATTTGGATAAATCTAATCTAATATAAACTACCTTTTAAAATCCCTCCAGATTTTAATGTCCTGTAACCAGGAATCTTCTTGGATTCAAACTACAATGAACTACATAGCTGTCTAAAGACCCAGACTCAAATATTAATAGACCTTCACTAACCAAAACCAACTCCCCTTTTGGTGATATTAGCCACAGTGGGTTTGGTAGTTAAGCAGGACAGGGCCCAGGAAGAGGTCCTGGATCCAAAAGGATCCCAGACCAAATCTTACAGACAGATGACCCAGACAGTTCAGATCACACCAGGAAGGTTTTTAGATACCAATCCAGCCAGTAGGGAAGCAGGAAGGATGGAGAAGACCAGATAGAAAAAAAGCCAGCAAGGGAAGGCAGCCAGTCCCCTCCAGGTAAACCAGAGAGATAACTCCAGCACAAGGACCAACTGTCTTTTAGCAACAGCACAATTCCCCTTGCAGAATTCCAGAATTCCGTACTCTGCTGTCCCATGCCTCTGCCCTCTGCAAATACACACTTTCCTCCTTAACTTTTCCCTGTAACACAAGAAGCACAAAGTCAAGGAGACCAACCAATCCCAGTGGGATTGATGAGAATCTGCACCAAGACAGAGGACTTGTTTTAGGGTTCAAGGATGTGACTGTTTGACAAACTCAGACACAGGATTTCCTTGTGCTAGGTTCAGACAAAGTACCTTGGTTTGGCTATAACACTGGCTCCCCTACCCCTGAGAGTGTAGGTAACATCAGACCAGGGAATGATATTTCCCATTTGCTGCAAAAATATCTAGTATTTCTTATTTCTCCTTCATAATGAGACAATTTTTTGTAGTCCTGGCTGCTGTTTGGGTAAGTGCATATTGTTGCAATGGTCCTAAAGGCTTGTGGGACATAAATCAATTTATTGGGCCCTGATTCCAGGACTTGTTATGGGCGTACTCTCTCTTGCTTACTCAAAATTTTTATATACCATTTTAGTTTTGATTTTTTCCCTTTTCTTCAATTTTTTAAAAGTTTTTGACTTCCCTTTTACAATTGGTTCACATACCTTGTAACTCAGCCATGTATCCCTGGGTGATCTCTGTGTTTGTCAACATCCTCCTCAGGGGGGATTGTATAATTGGAATATAATTCTACATTTATAAAATTTTTCTTGTTTGAGAGTAATTTTAGGATAAGAAACTTGCTACCTCCCCTAATCAAGAAATTGAACTGTTTGGAGAAGGCACCATGGAGATGCCTATGGAAATCTCACACTATACCAAAAGATCCAGAATGAACTTTGGGATGTAGTGAAATTGAACTATCGGGGTTGAACGCATTTATTTTGAATATACACTCTTATGTCAAAAGGGACTGCCCCCTAATTGGCTTTTTGTCAATGTACCTAGCAATCATTAGTTTTGTTCTCTTTTTTTTATTTCCCTCTTATCCCCAAATTATTTTAATTTACCCTTAGAAAATGCAATATTATACGTACCTCTTTTTGAAGATCTTTAGAGATATAAGTTGGTTATGTATACTGATTCCATGGATAAACTATGCATGTAAATCTGGGAGATTTCTACATGCTCATTTTCCATTGGATTGTGTAATTACAG
Source organism: Monodelphis domestica (assembly GCF_027887165.1). Lineage (NCBI taxonomy): Eukaryota > Metazoa > Chordata > Mammalia > Didelphimorphia > Didelphidae > Monodelphis > Monodelphis domestica. Next base: position 417,579,175 of record NC_077229.1, on the reverse strand, counting down.
TTTGAACTCTAGAACTACAATTACCAGCACCCATCTTTCCTTCTCACATTATGTAGGGAGGATATAAATTTTGTGTTACCCTGCCTCTTGTTCTCTTCCTGTGATCGGCAGCTGGCTGAAGTGGGCTTTTTGGGAGAGGTGAGAGAACTATTCATGTGGTTTTATTTTGGTTAGATAATTGTGTTTTTAAACTTCTATTTCCTTTTTATTCCTTTACTTCAAGTGATTATTAATAGACTTTATAAAATATAATACTTGGAGTATTGGACATTGATTTAAATCATACATTTTTTAAATGTCAGTGTCTATAAAATTAATCTTTTAGTTTTTTTCCCCTGGCTCATAAATTCAAAGCATTTCCAAATGATAAGATGTAATAGCTTGGAGTCACTTTATTTTGAAGTGTCTATCTGGGAAGGTTAAGATAAGAATTTTCAAAATAATGTGTGAATAATGTGTCTATAATCAGTTGGAAAGTGTGGAGTAGGCAGTCGTCAGAGCTGCATCTTAGAGCTGTAGTTATCTTATTTGTGTTAGTTGTGTACATATTTCTGAATATCTTGACATGTTTTGTTACTGTAACTAGACATTTAAAGAAACAATCGAAAGGAAAAACTTACCTCTTGAATTTTTTTATTTTCCTCCTTTTGAGATTTGGTAGTAGTAGTGTGATGGTGGTAGATTTAGGAAATACAAGATGCTTGTGTTAGTAGCAGACTTGTTAGTCTTAAAGCAGACTTTTCAGAATAAATATTATAAAGATCATAGTGGGGAAGTAAAGTTTTTTATTTGATCCCAGAGATAGCCAACCACTAAGAACCTTATTGTTTAGAGGATGAGAAAAAAAAGGATCATCTACTCTTTGCCCTACTTAAGTGAGAAGTCATTGAAGCTTCAGTTTTTGAGTCCTTTTTGGGGAATCTAAAAGGAGATAAGAATGTCATTGGATAAAGAACTTATTTGTGAAATTGCTGTTACTTTGTTGAAGTTGATGTGTTATATTTATCAAGATTTGTGTTTCCTTACCAATTTCTGCTACCTTTAAGAAAATATTTTATTGTTGAGATGTTTGTTTTTCTGGTTTATACTTTTCCAGATGTGATTTTTGATTTATATTTGCCATGTAAGTATATCCTGTTCAGATTGTTTTCAGTTCTTTTAACTGATGAGCTGTAGAACTTCAACCAGTCTATTATTGAATAAACTTCTGATAAGCAGAATCCATTCTCTGTTGAAGTTATTGAGCTTTGGGGTGAGAAAGATACATTGTGCCATGCAGCTCCAGCAGTATCATCTGGTTGTGATTTTGGTAAAGATATTTTTCACTTTGAAGGTTGATTTATGCAGTGCGTTATGTGGTATAACTTCATTTGATACTGAGAATTCTTTAGTAAAGATCCTTAACCTAAAGAGGAAACAATATAGTTTGGTAGCTGTAAAGGAAGAAGTTAAAATTTTGTTGATAAATTTATCAATAGTGATTCCCAGAGAACTCCAAGCCATGATTTTGTGAATCCAAGTGAAATGTTTTAAAAATTTTTCCTTTAGGATGAAGATCCTGAGACAAGTTGGATTCTCCTTAGTGAAGATGACTTGATTGCTATTTTGTCACAGTTCCCATTTCATGAACTCTTTAAGCACTTCCTTGGATTTCAAGGGAAAGGTAAATTGATTCCTAAAGAAAAATAAGAATTTAATTCAACAAACGTTTTTTAAACAAGTACTAATGATAAGGCACTGTCTAAACACTGAGGATAAAAATGACATAGTTTTTGCTATCAAGGAGCCTATATTCTAATAAGTTTATAAGGCTTCTCTAGTCAATTAAAGTGTAAGGAATGAGAGAAATACATAGGAAATACCAGATAGAAATACAGAATAGGTTTGATAAAGAAAAGAAGGTCACCTTTAGCAGGGAAAGTTGATACTTCAATTGAGCCTTGAATTCAGAGAAAAATTTCAGTGGAATGTATCTCTTCCAAATACAGGTGAATCTGCAAAATTTTTAGAGGTGTAAAAGTAAAGCAGTGAAGTTATAAAAATAAAATAGTTAGATGGAAAAACTGTTTAATATAGATTCAAAACTTTTCAAAACTGTTTAACTCGCCAGTCAGGTTCAAACTGTTCAGATACTTTTGATAGAGGTAATCAAAAGTATCCTCAGTGATAAAGCTCAAATGTGAACTTCCCTTAAGGACCAGGCGCAAGGATGCTAAAGAGATTCTTATTATAAACATAAAATGTTTATTGAAGTTTATAAAGATAAATAAAAGATTTCTAATTCTAAGGGATTCTAAATCCACCCAAATAAACTCCCAGGTTTTGCAAGGAACCACTTCTCCTGTGTTTCACAGGCTACACTAATCCTATCTAATGTGACTAACCCAAATTTATAGTATCTAAATAGAAACTACCGCGATTATCCTTATAAATCTTAACTTCGCCTTCAAATTATAAAATAGCAAAGGCTAGCTGGTTGAGTCTCAACAAAAATCAAGTTAGGACTCTGAGTCTGTTAACCAAAGACCAGGTTTTTCTTTGGTCTTCTCAGAGTTAAACAATTTATAAAAACCACGATAGATATTCAATAGTGTTTCCCAAGTTGGGAAAGGAAAACACTGAGCTCCTTCAGGTCTTTCCCTCAGACAGAGAGAGAGAGGCAAAGATGTTACCTCCTCCAGCCCTGAGAGAGAGAGTCTCTGAGAGTGTGTGTCTCTGTGTGTCTGTAATTGTTATAGAAAAATGGTTATAACTGTCACATCTGAAATTAACACGCTCTCTCATCTCTGCTTCAAACTCTAGTTCTTTCCTCAAGCCAACTACTCTACTTCTTATCCCTAAGCTAATAAAACAATACTTATTTTCTAATATCATCCTTACAGAGGCAAGCGAGTATCTTGGTGTTAAATATGTTTAGCATAAGAAAAAAAAATTCAATTTGGCCCATGATTCCTGTCCCTGGCAAGACTTTTTTGAGCTTATATTATGGTTAGCTGTATTATGGCAGTGTTCTTAGATTATTATCTTCACTGTCATCATTTTCATTTCTTTCCTTTCTTTCTCCTATAGTTTCCTTTCCCATTTTGTCAACCATTTCTATAACTTCCTTCACCTCTTTCTATTCATTTGGCGAATTGGCAGATTACTTGACTTCATCAGAGATGAATTTGCCAGTTGGATTCATTTTGTGTTCTGGGACACCTCAAATGTCTTCCCATGAATGTTGGTTCAATCCCCAAGCTGTCAGATGCTCTCTGGATTTGTCTTTTGTGCACTTTGTATTGTCCCTATAACATCTAGATTTTAACCAATAAAGAATATGAAGCCATTTTCCTGAAAATAACATCGTTTAATAATTAGGGCATGCAATCTCATTAACCAAAGAATAATTCTTTCACTAGCTTATTAAGGGAAAAGACCTGTAGTGAACTATAACTTTCTCTTTTAAAGGGAAATTTGTCCTCTTTCTGAGGGGCCTCACAGTTTGTCCCTTGGACCTCTTTGGGTAGTCCTCATTAGTGGGTATTTTGAAAGAGGAGGTGGACTTAATGACCTCAACTTCTCCTTCATTACTTCATCATAGGGGATGTGGGTCTTTGCCTAAACCAGGAAGAAGCTGATACACTTAGCTACATGATTGAGTCCCAGAGTACTTTCAAAGTGAGAGTTCCTCTTGACTGATCAGCCATGCCATTAATCCTTTTAAATTCTTAAAAGACAAAAGATCCCAGGTCCAGTTTGATACCTGGGGGAGTTGGGTCTGGGACCTGGAGACTAGGCTGTGAGTAGAGTAACCTTAGCTCTTAGGCTGCTTTAGTCTGATCTTGGGAGACTAAAGGAAAAATGATTTCACATAGAAATATTATTAGTAGATAATAATTAAATATTAATTTCCCTCATATCTTTGATAATTTTCTTTTCTTTAATTCTACCTTTTCTGTTGTTAATTAATAGGTGATTATTTACCTGAAACAACAAGACCTCAAGAGATGATGAAAATTTTTGCCTTTGCCAACTCATTAGTGGAACTTCTGGCTGTTGGATTAGAAACCTTCAATAGAGCACGATATAGGCAATTTGTGAAACGAATTGGTTTTATGATTAGGTAAATAAATTCCCTTATTTATTTGAACTTGTCTAGACTGAAAACAATGATCATTTTGATTGTGACTTCTCATCTGTGTAATCCTTCATCAAACTAATTCTTTTTCTTTTGTTTGTACCTAATGGGAATATTATAAATGTTTGTAGCTGAAACCTTATTAAACTATTTCTTAGTTAATTAGTTTGGTAGTTTTAATTATTCCTAGGCCCAAGATATTAAAAGCTCTTTCTGAAACTAAATTTGTGGCTGGAGAAAATGGGAAGGGGAAAGTGTAGCTTCTTTAGTTCTGTCTTTTTCTCTCTTCTCTTCTTTTTTAACTTCCAAACACGAACCCTATGATGGTGGTTCCTATGGGGCTAGGGACTGGTTAAATTTCCTGTGGTTTTATCTGTGATTTAAGAATATGGTGGCTCCTAGAGTAAGAATGTATGTAACACTTCTCATGGTAATGATTGTTATAAATCACTTGTTACTTCAAATGAACCACATTATTATTTATTAAAATTGAAACTAGGATTTATATTTATAGTGAATGGATGTCTCAGTTTGGATTTAGTGTAACCTTTTTTTACCCCCTCTTAATCTAAATGCTTCAAGCCAACTATGTCATACAATAAACTAATAGTGAATCAGTGGATTAAAGTGGTTAATTCATTTTACAGAATGACACTTTGTTATGTGAGTGACCACTGGGCCCAATATGTGAGCCACAACCAAGGCTATGGATCAGTTATGCAGCCATATTCAGTGGAGAAGCTCCAGATTGAATTTGATGAGCTGTTTCTCAGAGCTGTCCTGCATGTGCTGAAAGCTAAAAGGTATGTAGGCTTTTGGGAGGGGTGGAGAGGAAAATAATTATTAATACATTAATTGTTGTATAGGGGTAGCATGGTATGGTGAATAGGAGCTCAGCCTTGGAGTCAAATAGACCTGGATATGAGTCTTGCTCTGACATATAATAGCTGTATGGGATGAGCCTGGCCTTTTGGCTTCCCAGGCAGCCGTCTAAAATTGGACTTTAGAGGTGAGCGGCTAATCTACGTTGGTGAAGGGAATTTCCACACAGTGAGATCACATTGACAAAATCATCAGTCTAATTACCATCTTGACTCTTGACTCTTTCCCCTAAAAAAAAGTTTAATGAAGTACACTACCCCCAACAATGTTTCCAGGTCTAGATGGCACATTTAATAATAATAACAACTAGCATGTTAAAGTTGGCGAAGGACTCTGTATATAATCATCTCATTTGATCTTCCCAACAACCTGTGGGAGCTAGGTACTTTATAATCCTCATTTTATGGATAAGGAAACTGGGGCTCAAGGCCTCACACCTAGTAACTGTCTATTGAATCGGTATCTTCCTGACACAGGCCAGCTTTCCAATAATTGTGCCACCTTAGTGCCCACCAAGGATTCTCTGTGTGGGGACACACCCTCAGCATGGGAGGGCATAGACTTTGTTTCATCTTTCTTTTCATTTTTTATAATATGTAATATGCTCCCATAGGTGCCTTGTGGTTTGAAGTGCTAGTTGATTAAATTGGCTCAAAATCTATGAAAGGCGATGTGGCCTAGTGCAGGAGCTCTTAACTTAGTATCTGTCAACTTATAAAAAATATTGATAACTGTATTTCAGTATATGTAATTGGTTTCCTTTGTAATCCTACATATTTTACTTTATACATTTAAACACAGCCTTGGAATGAAAGGGTCTACAAGTCTTTATCAGATTGCCAAAGGAGTCTATGTTACAAAGAAAGATTTAAGAGCTCCTGGCCTAGTGCTGTCTTTAAAAGTGATTTTTAAAAAATCTTCAACTTTGACTGCTTTCTCTAATACAGAAGGGAACTTCATCTATAGCTTAATAAGAAGATGGATGATCTTGTATTTACATGTACAAAAGAAATTTTCATTGTGTTTCTAAGGTTTTTTCCTGTGAGATTTGAAACTTTGTGCTTTTCTTAAAAAACAATAGGTTGGGCATTTGGCTTTTTATGTCAGAGATGCCCTTTGGAACATTATCAGTCCAGATGCTTTGGAAACTCTTCTACCTCATGCACCATGCAGAGAATGAAAATTTGGAGAAGCTCTCTTCTACAGTCCAGCCTAATGAGTGCAAGTACCAGCTTCAAGGTAAATCTAAACTGGCCAACCTTTTTTGAAACATTTGAAATAGTTTCATCTTAATGCTGTTAAATGCTGTTAAAATTATTTTTTCTTTGATTATGCCAATCTTTTGCCTTCTGGAATAACAAAAAGTATGTGTAATACTTATGTCTCCATGTGTTTGCGTGGAACAGTGATGAAATCTACATTATTTTCTTTGAGTTTGGTTTTGGAAACCAGCTTGGATATTTGAAATTTAGATTTGACTGGATCACTTGATAGCACAAGTATTTTTAAATATTTATTTAGAATATTTTTCCATGGTTATATAATTCATGATTTTTCCCATCCCTTCTCCCTCTCCCCTCCCAGAGCTGACAAGCAATTCCACTGGGTCATACATGTATCATTGTTGATAGAATAGTATAAATTAATAATAGTAATAGTAAGAGTATTGATAAACCAAATGTTGATAAATGGTGGTTTGAAAATATAGATAAAATCATATTCTAAAGGATTATCCCTCCAAAGGAATTCTGCATTTGTGGTGAAATTAATCCAGGAATTAAGTATTTTTTGCTAAGAAATCACTAACTAGCCGTCCAAGTTACTCTTTTGTTGTTGAAGGTTTGATATCAATGGACCTTAAGTATGCTCCATATGTACTGTAAATGTCAACTAGAAAGACTTAAGCTACACCTTAACACCTATTCAGTTCAGTTTATCACTTGCTTCTGAGAAGTATTTGGGAAGCCAGATGGTTGGGTGGGATCCGAATTATCTTTGAAATGAATCTTTGATTTTGAAATAGTATGGATCCTTAAAAAAAATCTTAAAAAAGGGAATTCTGCTGAGTAAATTAATCTTGTAGACCAGTGAATTTCAGAAGCATGCTTTTTGGTGAGCATCTTACTTCAAATTTTACTTCAGTTCTTGAAAGATCTGTGGGTGCCTCCTTTTAAAGCAGAAGCCAGCTGTATCTATAAGTTAATAAGAACATGGAAGAATGGATTTCTCGAATTGTTGTGGCTGAAAAATTAATAGCCCTGTAATTTAACTATCCTGGTCATGAGTACATCGAGTCTAGAAAGATACTAGACATGTGGTCTGTCACTAGGCACCTACTTGAAAACTTTACAGTTTATCAGAAATGACAAAACCTTTTGGAAACTAGGGCCACCACTATGATGAAGCCATTAGAGTAGGAATTGAAGTGCGGTCCCAGTTGGTATCCTGCTTTAAATAAATCAATAGGTATTTATTGAGTGAAGACAATATTTTGATAAATAAGCATAGTTTTTCACTAGTGTTTTTCTAACTTCTATTTTTATAATCAATATACTTCATTCTTTCTCCCTATTCTGTTTCCTGTTCTTTTATTTTCCCTTCTTTTGTACTTTGGGCTAGGTTCCTTTTTTACCTTGTCTTGATATAGGAAGTATTTTATATATAATGATGATGGTTAACTTGTTTTATTTTTCTCCGAGTCACTTTATAGCATCCAGTGATAACTCCAAAGGATTACCTACCCTTTGCCCCTTTCTCTTGTGGTAGCTTTTCTGGGTGAAATAGTGGTGACTGTCATAAACTATTATTCCCCTCAGTATAATCTGACTTGTTGCCTTTCTTTGGATTTCTCTGGAATCAGATTAGTGCCCACCTTTTAACAATGGTATTTGATTAAATTAAATTAAAAATTTGATTAAATTTCTTAACATTTTTCTGTCTCTTTAACTGTTGTGAAACAGAAAGCTACATTTATTCTTTCATGCTAAATATGGTTCTAATCACTGAAGTAAGAATTTTTTGTGGTAGGCAATACATTATTAAATACTCTCAAAATTTGTCTCATCCCTGTTTGCAAAATCTATAGCATTTGTAGAATGTGGAATTTTAAAAATTAATTTCCTCAGGGTGTAGCTGGGTGGCTTACATTGAGCGGCATCTGTCAGGGGTCTATGGGGTCCTGATAAACATTCGAGGGTCCCAAAGGGGTGATGAGAATGAGAAGTGGGGAGAAGGATGACACATATCAGGAGAACCAATGAAGCTGGTAACAATCAGAGGCAAAGTGTATTGATCACAGCTAGTATTTTATAGAGAAAATGATGCAGACTATGGGATTAAGTAAGTCTCTTGTAGGGACAATAGTTAGTAATGATTTACAATCTTAGTAAAGTACTGTAAAGTACTATATAAGTGTCAGCTATTATCATTCTCATCATCTCATCACCAATGTTATTAGACATTGTAATTATTTCAAATCTGTCTTAACTCAGTTTCATCATTTATAAGATTGAAGCAAAAAGGCTCTCTCTCCCAGTCAAGGATTAAATGACTTTTTCTAATGCTAATATTTTAAAACATTTTTATATGTGTGAAAGTTGAGAAGGATAATTTGTTTATATAGACACATTGAAATGATGGGATATCCCTTTATAATCCACTCAGCTTTTGTTCTTTTGTTAATATATTGTTTTTTTTACTAGCATTTTTATTCTTTAAAATCAAGTGACTTGAACTTCTCAAGTTGTATTCCAGATTTAATCAAGAATCTTGGTTAAGCAGCATGAGGTCAGAGACTGTATCTTAATTACCTTTACAAATCACTTTTGAGATGTGTACATTAATGCCCAGGGGTATTTTCTGATCTTCAAAAGCACTCAGCTTAGTAGGTACTTTTTATTTTATTTCACCTAAAAAAAATTAAGACTATTTTTCCATGAGTACATGATTCGTATTCTTTCCCTCCCTTTATCTCTCCCCCCTCCCATAGCCAACGAGCAATTTAACTGGGTTTTACATGTATCATTGATCAAGACTTATTACTATATTATTAATAATTGCATTAGAATTATCATTTAGAGTCTACACCCCCAATCATATTCTCATTGAACCATGTGTTCAAGGAAATGTTTTTCTTCTGTGTTTCTGCTCCCACAGTTCTTTCTCTGGATGTGAATAGCATCTTTCTCACAAGTCCCTCAGAATTGTCTTGGGTCATTGCATTAATGCTAGTAGAGAAGCCCATTACATTCAATTGTACCACAGTGTATCAGTCTCTGTGTACAATGTTCTCCTGGTTCCTGCTCCTCTCACTCTGCATCACTTCCTGGAGGTTGTTCCAGTCCCCATGGAATTCCTCTACGCATTCCCAAGTATTTAAATGGACTCTCTGTACCCGACCTGTCATAGAACCATGGAATTCCTCCAGTTCATCATTCCTTTTAGCACAATAGTATTCTATCACCAACGGATACTACAATTTGTTCAGCCATTCCCCAATTGAAGGTTACTTTTTAAATGGAAGTTGAATGAATTAATTTGTTTGAAAGAGATTTTTCTTTTATGTATCTTACCTGGATTCCCTTAAAAATTTTTTTTCAGCACAATACATTCAGATGCTGTATTCCTCAGTTGTCTATAATAATTTGGATTATGGAATAGTATTCAATTTTGTAATTAATTCTCAAACCACACTTTTGCCTTTAATTTTGGTACTTCTACGATTCAATCTCTTACTAGGACTTTTAACACATAATAAGATTGATTTTATTTGTACTTTTGTTTCTGGTGTCCATTATGGCAAAAATTCCAGGGTATAGAAAAATACTTAAAAACACTTGAAATCTGGAAAATATACAAATTGCATAATCAGATCACAAGATGGTTTTTGTTATAGCGATTGCCTCAACACTGTGGGTTTTGTTTCCTTTTTAATGAAGAACTAAAATTTGGTTCTACATTCTGGCTCAGGGATGTGCCAAGTCTTTACTTACCCAGTCCTTGAAGTGAGTGGAGAGAGTAAAATGAAGAAATGCTTGTTTTTGGGAAGCCTGTCTTCCAAGACTGGGCTTTTTTGGAGAAACCATCATCTGTGATCTCTTATGCATATGTTCCCTAAAGCCTTTCAGGCCACTTGGATAGATAAGATGGATAGATGATGGAGAGAAGAGGAAGAGCAGTAGGGCTGAATCTATTTCATCTCTAGATCTCTCCCTTCCTTGGCTGCATTCATGCTTTTATCTCTAATGGGCAGGCCATTGTGTCACTGAAAATTGTTATGTATACTATAGGTTGTGTTCGGTATAGTTTGGAAACAGTATGTTTTAGTTAAAGTTAAGCTTTAAGGTTAAAGGATATAAAAATAAGTAAAAGATTTGACAGGAAAGGTCCCTAATGCTAAAAGGGTACAAACTTGAACCCATTCTCAACTCAAGGCTTCTCACAAAGACCACTTCCTTCTGGCTATTCCCAGATCTGTTCTATCTTCTTATCTCTATCTAAACCCAGTTTCTATTTGTATAAATCTATTCCTAATACACACACACACACACACACACACACACACACACACACACATAAATAAATCTAAATAATTCTTAAAGTACTGTTTCCAAGTATCCTTCTAGTTCACCACTCCAATGTCAGCCTAGTCAGGGTTTGGCCTGATCAGCCAGAGAGGGCTTCCCGGCCTAGGTAGGCCTCAAAACCTTGCCTTCACTTTGAAGGCTCACAGAATTAAAAGAAAAAGGTCTTCTTTCTTCTCTTTGTTAGTCTTCTGCAGTCACTGCCAAACTCATTTTCTCTATTCCAAGCTGTCAATCTGGTGTTCCCAAGGTTTCAAAGGAAATTCCCAGAGAGCCAGAAAACCACCAGCCTCCAGAGCGAAGGTTAGCTTCCAGAGATTCTTGACAGTTGGAAAATCCAAACCATATCAGTATCTCAGAATTCTGACAAGGAACTATGGCTTCAAATTCTAAGCTGGACCTAAGACCCTGAGACAGTATCTCTCATTTTATACTTAGGCACTAATCTCTTTTAATTAATGCCATATATATATATATATATATATATATAATATAAAATATAAATTTTATAATATATAAAATATTTCCAATAGTTGTCAACCGATGATATAGAGTAAGTTCTTTCTCATTTGTTTGCTTTTTAGAAAAGTCTTTAAAATGTGAGGTGAATAGTCCTTGATTTGTGCCCTGAAATGGTGCAGGTTAGATTGTTAGTTCTCATGCTATTAGTGTTTCTTGGTTAGTTCCATTATAAAGCTACTTAAGTGAAAAGATCATTGATTTATAAAGGCTATATGAATGTTTTTAAAGTAAAGCATTTAAATCTAATAAAATTGAATGCTTACAAGTAAGAGAATTTAGATGCATTGAACAAAAGAAAAATCTTTGTCTTGTTCTTGTATTAGTCTAAAAGTTCTATTGGAAGGAAAGTGAATCTTTTGCCTGAATAGTCATATCTACATGGTGGTTCAAAACATTTTTGTTATATTGAGTTGCTTCCTCTGAATGGATTGTAGTGAGAGAAGCATGGCATAGTGGATACAGGACTGACTTAAAAGTTGGAAATATCTGGCTTATAACCCCTTTGTCTGACACATGTTAGTCTCTCAATGCCCATGAAAACTCTCTAAGAACACAAATTATAGACAAATTGCTGATCTCCATCCTTAGAAAGAATTTTTAGTGGGCCAACAAAAACAGTGTTCCATATACTTGTATATATGTACTGCCCTCTGGTGACAAGATAAAGTACTCTATATACAGGGATTTTTTCCTCTGAGAAACCAATGACAAATAATATCATATTTGTGATTGAGATTTTCAGCTTTTGAGCTGAATTTTCTGAATAAATATCTGTTTACAGGTAAACTTTTAAGAAGTTTTCTCCCCTCTTTTGTAAAGATGAATATATTTGTACTAAAACCAGACAGTTGTGTTTTGGAGTTGGAATCGAGCTTATGGGACATCCAATAGATCTTTCCTTAAATTCGGGGAGCCATTTTATAGCATAGAATGTTTATGCTTTTTTCAAATTGTCTAAGTTCTGTGTATTTTTATGCTGTTTTTAGTGACAAATGGATAGGCGAATAAAATTAACATGATTTGTGTTAACCTCTACCTTTCTCCTCCTTAATTGCTCTGATTTGAATTTTCAGACACAGAACATCTTGTGAGTTTTGAGAATTATATTTCTACCATGAATAGCTCAGAAGAAATTTGCCTTCTTACCACTTTTGCTCAGATGGCTCAGGCAAGAAGGACCAATGTGGATGAAGACTTCATAAAAGTTATTGTGCTGGAGATTTATGAGGTGAGCCAGGTAGGGATGAAATAGCGGCCAGAAAATCTTTCTCCTAATTTATCCTTTAAGTCCTTTGTGATTAGTATAGAAAAAAACTACTTTGTGGCATTGAGCTTCCAGAGCTACATTGGCTGCTCTGAGCAAGCAGCCGTCTAGGTCTCTCAGTTTAAAAATGGGAAATGGAGTCTGAGTTAAGAACAAAGTATAGACTCTTTGGGGAGGGGGACTCAGAAGGGGTAGTTCTGTTACTGCTTACCTAAAGATTTCTCTAACTTCAAGGACACAAGGGGAAGGAAGGAAATTGAATTTTACAGTGAGATCCTTACTTACAAGGGCAGGGATTACTGGCAGTTTGCTTAGAAGCTAAGAATTGGAGAGATCTACTTGTTTTGGCTTCTATGAGTATCAGGTATATCCAGGATAGGCTTGGACATGTGCAAACATTGTGAAGCTTTTGCCACTGCTGGGAGACCAGTCAGGTTTACACCGTGTCTTTGATACCGAGTACTCTTATTGATTGTATTCAGGTTTTTCACAAGTCATATTTTGGGCAAAAACTGTGCAGTCTGTATTTAGAACACCACAATTGTTATGTGTATATTAATTCTTACTAGACTGTATGCTTGATTGCAAGGAAATGTTATACTCCTCTTTGTGTTCCCTACAGTGCTTAACACAGTACCTTAGTTAGAGAAGATATTTTAAGAAATGTGGAATCAGTAATATGAATTTGCTCCTAGAGATGTACTAATAAGTAAGCATTTGTAGTTTATAATATTGTAACTAGGAATATTGTTTTACAAATTGTAATTCCATTACAAGATTTCAATTTTTATTGTTAAAACTTGTCTTTCTTTTCTCAATTCTAACATATTATTTAGTCCATTTGAAGCAATTTTGCTCCTGTTTGCAAATTTAGGATACTTTTGCTTAGTTGGATGTTTTATACCATCATGGGGTGAACAGTGTATGTGCTAACCCTCTGGTGTTACATAGTTTGTATAACTGAATTTCAGGAATCTAGGGATAAAGCTGCAAACTAGAAGTTGATGTAGAATAATCTCTTCTTTTTTTTGAAATCACATACTTTTAAAGTGCATTTGTTCTAGTGACTAATATTCAAAATGCTATCTTTGTTCTCTTTAGGTAGCCTATGTTAGCCTTTCTACCAGAGAGACTTTTTCAAAAGTTGGTCGAGAGCTTTTGGGATCTATTACTGCTGTTCATCCTGCAATCATTTCTATTCTTTTGGATAGAGTTAAGGAGACCGTTGACCAAGTTGGAATGGTAAGGGCATTATTTGTAAACAATAACACAATAAAAAGTTATCAGGGTTCACTATCTGAAAAGACTTCATACTTCTTTTAGGTCCACTGAAGGAACAATCTAATTTACATTTCATTTTTTTTCTATAGTTTTTTTCTATAGTAACCTGTACTTCAATTAAAAATTCTTAGTAAATAAAAGTTCTTTATTTTAAATGAGTCTATTTGAATTTCTTAATTGTGTCATACCAGGAAGCCCAACTGGTTGAAACAGAAAGTTAAAAAAAAGTCAACCACTGTTTAACTTTGAATAGAATGAGAAAAAAAAATGATTTTGTTTTTTACTTGTAATGAATGGATCTAGGCCATTTTGATCTTTAGCTTTCTCAGAATTCTGTTATAACTCTGGAGGCACCTAGGTATTTCAGTGAATAGAGAGCGAGGCCTAGAGTTGAGAGGTCCTTGATTCAAATGTGTTCTCAGACACTTCCTAGCTATTTGATCCTGGGCAAGTCACTTAACCCCAGTTACCTAGCCCTTACTGCTCTTCTTCTTTAGAACCAATTCTTAGCATCAATTCTAAGAAAGTAGTTAAGGGTTAGAAAAAAACATTATCATAAATTTGTATGGATCCATTAAACTTTAATTCTTATTTTATATTAATCACATGCTTAAAACACATAAAAAGTTATACAAACTTCATGAATGTTTCTTTTTGTAAATTGTGGGTCTCCTTTGTTTATTGAATTCCAACAAAGAATGAGTAGTTCTGATTAGTTATAGTCTCAGTTTAGAACAATGTTGGAATTGATTTCATATCACCATAGAACTTTGAATTCTTAAAGAACTTTGCCTTTTTGTATTTGTATTTGTCACAGGGTCTCTGTGGGTGTTATAATCAATGCAGCTCATCTGCATCAGTTCATACAGTCTTCTTAGGTTTCTTTGAGTCTGTTCTTTTCATTATTTCTTAAGGCATGATTTACATTCATATTCCATAATTTGTTCAGCTACTCTTCAATTGATAGGTACCCCCTTATATTTAACAAAAAGGGCTGCTAAAGATATATTTGTGCATATGCATCTCTTTTATATTTGATGTCTTTAGATCTGGTTATAATAGTTGTGTTGCTTGGTCAAAAGTATATGTACAATTAATGATGTTATGAGCAAATTCCAATAGCTTTCTGGAATGGTTGAACTAGTTTGTAGTTCTGTCTAGTGTACATTAATATGCCTGTTTTTCTATAGCCCCTCCAACATTTGTCATATTCCATTTTTGTCATATTTGTTAATCCACTGGGTCTGAAGTAGAACCTCAGACTTGCTTTAATTTGCATTTCACTTACTAATGATTTATTGCGTTTAAATTTTGTTTGCTGATAGTTTGGATTTCCTCCTTTGGAAAAAGCCCATTTCTATCCTCTGACCCCTTCCTTATCTATTGGAAAATTGCTCATGTTCTTATAAATTTCATTTGGTTCTTTATATATCTTAGAAATGACACTATTAGTAGAGAAACTTATAAAAGTTTTTTTTTTTTCCATAGTGTAGTAGAGGCATGGGGAGAGAGAGAGAACTTGCAAGAACCAAGGCTGGAGACCTACCTCTAGCTGTCAATCAAGAGAAGGTTCCAATGGAATGTTCCCAGGAGTGGCAGTTGGGGGTTTCTAGCCACACTGAGAGGGAAAAAAAAGGCTTTTGGTCTTGGTCTCTGTCTCTCTGACTCTGGGTAGTTGAAGCTGATAAGAAAAAGAAACTTGGCTTTTGAGTTGGTGGTCTATTGAGAATTGAGCTGGCCAGGAGAAACTGAAAGGCTTTGAACTTTGTTTCTTTCTGGGGTTAAGCTGAGAGACCTTACTGATTTCTTGTGAAAAAGAAAGAAGATCTTAAAAGGCTGTTGTCCTCCATCTCCCTAATTGTTTTAGAGTCACAGTTTGTGACTGGATTACTTCCTCAAACCTTCCTAAAATTTTCCCTGTAGTTTAGGGAAATCCTCATCCCTCTTACCTCAGTTTCCCATCCTGTTATCACAATAAACCCCTTATCTGAGAAAGAAAACTAGTATCTGTTGTAGTTCACTCAGGGGGAGAGGGAAGATTGGGGAGGCGAGGGAGGCAAGGGAGAAGAGGGTTGGAGAGAGAGGGAGTGAAGGGGGTAGGAGGAGGTTTAGAAAGATATACTGATCCTTCAGCCATCAGTGGGGATCAATAGGCAGAACCCCAAAACAAACCCCAGAGTAGACCCCAGAGTAAACTCCAGAGCAATCCCCTGTGTACCAGTATTCCTGTGTGGCATCCCTCAGCATTTCTCATTCCTACCTTCATTACTAATAAGCAGGTTTAGGTTCCTGTAGCAGCTTTCTCTAGTCAAAAGCCAGAGAACAGCAGTCATTGCAAGAAGAAACAGTTTCACTCAGTTTATCTTTCTATTTCAATAAGTAATAGTTTTCCTTTCAGTTTATTATTCTATTTCAATAGTTACCCATTTCCTTTCTAATTTTAATTGCATTTGGTTTGTTTGTGGAAAACCTTTAAAATTTTATGTATCAAACCTGTCCATTTTATCTTTTGTTATCCTTGGTAATCACATGTTTGATCATAAACTTTTTCCTCATCAAAAAAAAAAAAAGCAAATTGCTCCTAATTTGTTCAGGATGTGACCGTTTATATCTGCCATGTATCCATTCTAAGGTCATTTTTGTATATGCCATGAGGTATTGCTTTAAACTTAATTTCTATCAGACTGCTTTCCAGTTTGCCGTTTGCTGGCATAATTAAGAACTCAGAGTCATGTCTACACCACAATATAAGAAACAGGAGTGTAACGTTACATAGAAGAATACAGATTTATTTTGATTTTAATAAAAAGCATGCCCCTTAAAAGTTCTGTAACTTGGAATCATCTTTGGACCACACTTGAGGACTTACTATATAAAGGACATTTGTACTGAATCTTTTTGTCATAGAAGTTATTGTTTCACATTAACACTATTATAAACCTGCATTTTAAAATTAGATTTTTCTTCAAATGAAGAGTTACTACTTGTTATATTGAAAATAAGATTGATCTGCAAACAAGGTTACAAAATTTGCCATATATATCAATCATGTTTCCAATTTTGTGTTGCTATTGCCCATTGTTTTCTCTTTCTCTTGCTTTAATAAAATGAAGACATCCAAAAAAGCTATTTTTTTTGAGCCTAGATCTCTCTCTTTCCCTCAGGATGAAAGTTATAGAGTGTCCATTCATTGGCCTGATCTTATTGCTGATCAGCAAGGAAGCTTTGACCTGGGTCAGTTTGACTTTTCTTATGCAGCCCAGTGGACCCCCCCATGCCCTGAAGCTCATCATATTTTGATGATTGATTTAGTTTGGATACCCAATCAACCTTGGTCCTGCTGCGACTTAGAATTCTTTTTTTAATTAAAAAATGTATTTAAAAAGTTTTTTCCATCTTTACATGATTAATTTTCTTTCCCTCTTCTCCCTCCTCCCCCCTCCCAGAGCCAACAAACATTTCCACTGGGTTGTAGAAATGTTATCACTTGATATCTATTTCCATATTATTCACTTTTGCCCCCTGGTGTATTTTTAAATTTAATTCACGCTTATTTTTAAATTCTCTTTTTCTCCTATTCCTATTACTATTCATATCTTTATCTTAATTCTCAGTCTTATTCTTTTTTATCCCCTTTTAATAAGGTTTCCCTATACTTATTTAAAGAGCTGCCTTTGTATCTGTGGCAACCATCTACCTCTGAAATAGCTGTGATTCGGGATTGGTTACTGAATTACAATTTGTCAGCTGTGAAGAATAAATTGGCCTGTGTTATTTTGGAAGGAATGAACTGGGGATTTGGTGAACAGGTATGCCTTAAGCTTTGTGTTATAGAAATAAATGATTCTATGTTTCAAAAGCATATTTCTTCTGAAATAATGTGATTTTAGTGATAGTAAAGCATGAAGCTGTTACAGAAATGCTTTTCTTTCCAAGGTAAGTGAATTCTTTTAACTACTTTGAAATTTGGAATTTTTTTCACTTTCTTCTTTGCCATGTGAACGTTCTCTTAAGTGAACACAGATTATCCAAATTGATAATTCCTTCATTTATTTGTTGCTTGCTATTTGATGTATAGCACCTTGGTCTTAATATTTTCTGCCCTCTCATATCTGTCTACCAAATTATTATTTTCAAAACATATCACCCCCCTCCTTAGGCCTCATTATTTTAACCATAGAAAGATGGAATCAGAACAGGTGATCTTAAAAATTATATAATCTGTAAACAAATTTTATACCTTTGATATAATGATGCCTTTGAATGACATAATTCTAACTTGGAAAAATAATTAATTCATTATATTTATCATTGATTGTTTGAGTGATTAATCAGTTAGAAATTTTTGCACAGTTACTTTGTGCCCAATCACTGTAATGTTGGTGAAAGTGGTATGATATTGAAAGGAGAAATGTAAAAGTAGTACACGTGCTAGTCCCTCTCTTTATGAAACTTCGATCTAGTTGAGGCACCAAGAGTAATAGTGAAAAAATTAAATGCTATCTCATGAAATTTCCTAATTGAAGTGCTCTAGTAGTTCAAAGAAAGGAATATTAGGTTGAGCTTGTATAGTTGGAAAAGAATTTCCTTAGCTGGCCTTGAATAATGGTTTAGATTTGTATAGGTAAATGGGAAGAGAGAAGCATCCTAAAGTAAAGAGATGAACAGTAAGGGGCTGCAAGGTGACAGTGGATAGAATTTAGGATGAAGAGCCAAGAAGATCTGAGCTCAAATCTTGCCTTAGATATGTCAGCTGTGTGATTTTTCCAAATCACTTAACATCTCAGCATCCATTTCTTCATTCTTAAGAATAAGGATGATAATTCACAGAGTTGTGAAGATCAAATGAGATATTTGTAATGTCATTTCACATTACCAGCTTTATTCATAGTTATTTGTACTAGTTTTAATTTTCTAACTAGGCTATAAGTTGTAAAAGGGAATTCTTAATCCCTTTCTCTAATTTAACTGGGGACCTAGAGAGATGTGTAAAAGGAAGTAGACACCAGAGGGACAGGAAGTGAGGTAAGAATAAGGCCAGCCTGAGGACTGAGAGGGGCTTTTTGATCTTTTTTGGGTTGGGAGGTGGTTGGTTGTTGGTAGTTGGTCATTGTGGATTGGTGATTAGCTGGTAATGTGGGTTGGTGATTAGTTGCTGGTTGGTTGTTGGTGATTAGTTGTTGGTTGGGAGATATAGGTAGTTATAGGGTAGTTAATTAGGTATTAAGCAATTTCTTTCTCTGTATTTTTCTTTCCTATATTTCTCTCCCTTACTATATTCATTTTATTATATATTTTTATTATCTTTATTTTAATAAAACTAAATTGTTAATTGTTGTAAGCTACTAGAAGTTTTCTCTGGCTTAAAGGGATAATATTAATTTACAACTCTACTATATTCTCATTAAAACTTAAGATATTAAAAGCTGCTTTCTTATTTTGTCACAATTCTTAATTTAAACCGTGCAAAGCTACATAGGAAAGAAATCCTGTTATTTATTCTTTGTGTCTCCTATAGTACTTAATATAGAATCTTGTGTAGAATAGACACTCAGTAAATGTTTTTTGAAATGACTGAAGATGAGGCAAAGGGTGGTTGTAGTATTTAGACCAAAGGATAACAAATAGTTTGAGAGCTGTCCTAGTCCTCACAAAATACAAAAAAAATTTAGAGGAAGATCTCCAGCATATTATAATTGTTTTCTTCTTTAAAAGGATACACTTCATCTGGATCAGACTATTCATGCTGAAGTGGCTTTAATGATTCTTGAAGCTTACCAGAAGTACCTTGCTCAGAAACCATATGCTGGATTACTTTCTGAAAGCATAAAACAGGTATTTATTTTGCCTTTAACTACTTAAATATTGATTATATAAAACTTTGCCTTTTGAGGGTATTGGAAAAATTAAATTGCATCAAGGCATCATCAAGTTTCAGATAACTCATATTGAACTTGGGGACTGGACAGGGGCCTTTCAAGTAAAAACCTTTATGTAAGCATTTCACCCTTGGAGAATTGTGCCTGAATATGGCTTCTCCTACTCCTCACATGCCCATCATGGTCTCTTAGTCAGTTTGGATTATGAAGTACAAGTATCCCTTCTTCATCACAGGGTTTAGGATTGTAGTGCCCCCATTACCTGGAAAATCCACATAAAATTTCCTGTCCCATCTTACATACCAGAGATGTCTGTGAATTTTTTCTTTTTCCTTTTATGGGGTATTTACAGCACCTTATTGTAAAACTTTCTGGTCATACGCTGTATAATCTCTTAACTTTTTTCGTGTTGTCTGCTGGCCTTTGCTTTTGCCATCTGTGACTTCTGCAAACCCCTCCCCCCCAAATTCCTATTTAATTTCTTATGCTGACTCCTGATATATTGGAACTGTGAGGGGGAATGTTCTGACGGAAGAGATACCTGAATTTGGCAAGTGACATGAAGTGGTGGTTTAGTTAAGCATTATTTTTTCTTTTGCATATGTAAAGCAAAGACTGAGTACCAGGAGAACATTATTCCCTTTCTAGCACATGGATATAATTTGTGTCTAGTGGAACATGAAAGAAATTTAGGGGGTTAATTAAATTTGTTGTGATGATATCTTTTAAAAATTGTTTTAGGTTTCATATTTGGCCAGTATTGTACGTTATGGAGAGACACCTGAGACCTCATTTAACCAATGGGCTTGGAATTTGATTCTGAGGTTAAAACTTCACAAAAATGATTATGGAATGCAACAGAATTGTCCAACGGTTCCTTTCTCGAGCACCGTACCAGATATGAATGAATCACCCACATTTCATCCCCTACTGAAGGCTGTGAAGGCAGGCATGCCCATTGGCTGTTATCTAGCCTTATCCATGACAACTGTGGGCCATAGGTACAGCATAATACTTTTGTCTTAATAATATGTGTTTTTCCAGGATGAAGTACCCTAAAAAAAATTGTGGTACCTTGATGGAGTCAGTGTAGGTTCCTAAAGTCTTACACATTTAAAATGCCTGAGCAAAGTGATTTGGGCTATCTAAACTCATGATCTTTGAGGACAAGTACTACCTTTCTCATCCTTATGTTTGTATAGGACCTTGTACATTCAGTACACTCCAGAAAGCTAATTTGTTCTTTTACAATAAGTTTGATTGTCAAGCAGACTGGAATATTCATGTCCACTGGTCAGAAGAGAATTCTGTTGGGAAGCCAGAATAAAATACTAAGGTTTTTAAAATATAAAATCATAGTGAAGTACATGATTTTTTTTCTTTTTTAAATTTAAACCCTTACCTTCCATCTTGGAGTCAATACTGTGTATTGGCTCCAAGGCAGAAGAGTGGTAAGGGCTAGGCAATGGGGGTCAAGTGACTTGTCCAGGATCACACAGCTGGGAAGTGTCTGAGGCCAGATTTGAACCTAGGACCTCCCATCTCTAGGTCTGCCTCTCAATCCACTGTGCTACCCAGCTATCCCCCTGAAGTACATGATTTTTATTTTCTTTAAGCAATAGTAGTCTCTCAGTGAAGTTTTCAAATCCCCATATTTGTCCATACTTTTGACTTCTGATTTTTATGTAATGGAAAGATCCCTGAGTCTGGAGTCAGAGGAGCTGTATTTGAATCATGAGTCTGCTACTTACTCCTTGTTTGTCATTAGACAAGTCATTCTGCCTTTATGGGCCTAAGTCTCTAAGATGAGGGGATTAAACTGACTTAAGACCTTTTTCAACTCTAAAGTGTATGATCTTATTATATTGTGTCTTATAGTAATCTACCGTAAGGCGTCATTATGGATTTTAATGGGAAAAGAGAGTGATAGATTGAGAATAGTCTTTATTGAGGTGCCCCTGGGAAAGATTCTTCTTCTTTTTTTTTTTTAACTCTTACTTTTTTATCTTAGTGTGGTAAAGTCTAGGCAAATGAGGTTAAATGATTTGTCCAGGGTCACACAGCTAGGAGGTATATGAGGCCAGATTTGAACTCAGGTTCTCCTGTCTCTAGGCCTGGAGTCTGTCTATCTACTTTATCTCTTAACTGCCTCTTGGAAGGCTTCTAATATGCAGGAATCTTGTCTAGTTCTCTTGACTTTAAGAGTGCCCTCTTTCTGGAGAAAAAAAAAAAACCAAAAAACATTCCTCCCCCATTATCTCTTTTAAAGGCGGTGTTTTACCTTTTTTGTCCTGGTTATCCCTAATGCAGATGTACTTTTAACTACACATAGTAGTTCAGCTGAATTACAGATTTATAGATGAAAACAATAAAACAATTAAACATAACAAAGAAGAATTTCTACTTTGGATGAACTCAGATGTGGGATTTTTAGATCATGATGATATGGCTGATATGAACCTATTTTTTGTAATGTCTTTTAAATAGATCAAGTGGCTATCTAGAGAAAGAGACCTCCCATAATGGCCTCTGTCTCTTGCAGGAGATAGTTATTCCTTTGAATCTTATCCACCTTGCTATTTACTGACTGAAAATTCTTAGCAGCAACAAAGAACTATGTTGAAGAGCTGAAATGTTTTTAGTACAGTAGCTTATCAGAGACTCAACATTTTATACTTTGAACCATATTGCCTATTTTTTTTCCTCTTGGCAGCATTGAGAAATTTTGTGCAGAAGGTATTCCATTGTTGGGAATTCTGGTCCAGTCTAGGCATCTGCGAACAGTAGTTCATGTTCTGGATAAGATTTTGCCTATGTTTTACCCTTGCCAGTATTACCTTTTGAAGAATGAACTGTAAGTATAGCCTGGGCTGGGTGGATTATTCATCTGTAGTATGGGCATTATATTTTGTTTTTTCCAATAACCTGTAGGGGATGTTTTAGCAATTACTTTTCATGTGTGGAGCAAAAGATATTACTTTTTTTTGGTTTTGTATTTAGGTTTATAAGCAGTTTATTTGCTAAGGGCTTTTTAGTTTTTTTTAAATAAGATTCAAAAAATAACTTCTGATTACCCAAAGCTTGGCATTAGGAGAAACAACTCTACATTTAGAGAAAAGAGTGCTGCTGATAGTTAGCCAAGGAGTTGTCAGAATAGCAACAAGGAACTTGCTTACATTTATCTTAAATATCTTCAATTCATTGAGAAACATATGAGGGAAGCAGATTAGTGTGACTCTTAGTCAGCTCCCAACTGCCAAGGACCTAGAGGCGCCCCTTACTCACTCTAGAGGTGCCCCTGGCATGGTCTGGCTCTGACTCTGGCTCCGTAGGTGGGGCAGGGCAGGGTTGATCAGCTTGCGTTTTGGTGGGAGCTTTTTCACCCCCTTATAGTGTGGAAATGGCCAAATCCCACGTGCCTTCAATGCTGTGCACTACTGTAGAGTCCCTTTGTTCTTATGAATTTGGTTTTTTTGGTCTTTTGAGGTAGTCTATATCAGTGGGTGCTGAGGAGAGGACAAGTCTTGTGTCTAGACTGCTGCCATGTTTACCTGGAAGAGATTAGTGTGATTCTTGCTGGGAATATGTGAAACATCTATAAAGTAATGATAGAATGACATAATTGCAAAATAATATTAATGTGGGATTCCCAAGTATAGAGGAAATGTAAAGCAGGGATAACAAGTTAGGGTGGGACTGAGAGTGGGACTAAGGCAGCATCATGGAAGAAGTGGGGCTTGTACTGCTAATGAAAATACATGGGGGTCTGAATTGGTGGAAAAAAAGGAGGCAGAGGTGGAAAGGAATGAGATGTTTAAGGGATACTAAAGAATCCAGCAGTTTAGCTAGATCAAGAGCTCAGTAAAATCAGTTAAAGATAAGTTTGGGTAATGGATTAGGGACAGTTGAAGGAGGGTCTTAATTGTAAATTATAGAGAATAGGCAACACAGCATAACTGTGGATGTAAAAATAGGCGTTTTATTTAGATATTTGTGAGGATTTGCTAAAAATGTTTTTTCTTGTAAAATTTTTATTTTTTCCTCCTATTAAACTATTTTGCCCATTTGGATCAGAAGTTTGTTAGGGAATAGGATTTCATTTAAGGGGGGAGGATTAGCTATTTTTCAAGCAACCTGTTTTTATTCATGCTCAGCAAACTATATGCTTTTGTGTGCATTAGCTTGTGGATATTTACATTTAGGAGGGGGCTGTTGAAAATGCTTATTGTTAGCTCCTTTTGCCTTTATGTTTGAAGGCTTTCTTTAAAAGAAATTGACTTAAAGTCCTTAAAGTTTACTTGAAAAACCTATATTTGTGAATAACCTCAGGCTATTCTTATTTGTGCAAACCAATCCAAAGGAATTTTGTTTCCAGTTCTTAATTTTGCCTTCCTTCTTATCCTTTTCTTCTCCATGTGGTTTTATTCTGATTAGACTCTTAAGAACAAGAATTGGTTCAATTCTCTTCCACTTCCTTCTGATTTCCCGGCTGTTAATTATTAAAACTTCTTTGAATGTCTTTTATTTTTCTATTTTATATGTAGGTTTTTATCATACCTCCATCTATTTTTGCACTTGGATAGTGGTATTCCTCAAGGAATGACCCAACAAGTCACTCACAAAGTGGCCCAGCATTTGACAGGAACCAATTATGGAGAAAATGTGAAGCTTCTCAGCAGTATGATACAGGTTAGGAAATGGATCTAGTCTTGCCATTGGGCATCATTGTCTTCAGACATATGTTTGTCTTTTGATTCAATCATAGGAGCTCTACTTTAACTATATTTAATATATAGTTAAGCACCATTGTTGCTTAGTTGATTGATACCATGGACATCAGCAGTATTCCAACCATTTTTATTGGTGATTTTAGGAATGCTAAGAAAGGGGAGGTGGGATGATAGTTATTTACATTCAGATTGACTAGAACCTTTTCCCCACAGGCCCACATTTCTGTAAGCACTAAACCCAATGAAGTAGGACCTGTTGCTGTTTTAGAATTCTGGGTCCAGGCCCTCATAAGCCAGCAGTTTTGGTACCGAGAACAGCCCATTCTTTTCTTAATGGACCACTTGTGCAAAGCAGCTTTTCAGTATGTACAAGAGGATTGTGTACAAAAACTACTTTACCAACAGCACAAGGTAAAAACATTTGTAATATCTGTTTTCTATGATTGTTGAATATATTTCAGGCTTGTACATAGGTTAAGTCCATTGTCCTGTAAATGTTTCTACCATCCCCAAATCTACTTCGTGTTCATCTTCTACTGATTGCTCTAATACATCCATTGGATTGAAAGAACACAGTTTTAGTATCTACAGCCAAATAACTTTATATAGGAAAAGTAGAACTCATTAAATTTCCTTTAGGGGCACTCCTTGATACCTTCAAGTCCCAGGACATGTACTTTTTCATCATAGCTTTAGAGTCTAATTATCATATTAAGGAGAGGCTACAGTTGAAGTTCTTAAAAGTCTTTACTTTTGTCTTCTCAACTTTTTTATTTTTTATTCTGCTTGGGCAGAATGCTTTAGGTTATCACTGTGACCGGAGCTTGCTCTCTTCTTTGATGAGCTGGATTGTGGCTGGTAACGTGACCCCATCTTTTATTGAGGGAGCTGCTGCTCCCAGTCAGGTAGGAAATCTGTCCAATATGAGCTCCTAGAATGATCTACACAAAATAGTGAATACCTCTTTTAAAAATTAAACATTCTGGGAACAGCTGGGTGTCTCAGTGGAGAGCCAGGCTTAGAGACAAGAGATCCTGGGTTCAAATCTGGCCTCAGACACTTCCTTGCTGTGTGACCCTGGGCAAGTCACTTAACCCTCATTGCCTACCCTTTATTGCTCTTTTGCCTTGGAATCAATACATGGTATTGATTCCAAGGTAGAAGGTAAGGCTTTAAAAAAAAAATTAAACATCTCTAGAAAAAAAGAGCTTGGTCTTTTACTTTTCCACATACTCTGGTACCATTTCAGTTAATGAGATAAATATGAAAAGCTGTAGTGGCTTATAGAATATTTCATAATGCACTAAGTTGCACATTAAAGCCAGCTAAGTTCCTTTTTTAAGACCTGAGATAATCTTGGTCAGAAATGATACCTAGAATTTATTAATCTAACTGTCTATTTAATAGACCTCGTAGGGGCTGCTAGGTGACATAGTGGATAGAGTGCCAGGCCTAGAATCGGGAGGACCTGGGTTCTGATCTTAAGACACTTCCTGACTGTGTGACCCTGGGCAAGTCACCTAACCTTCATTGCCTAGCCCTTGCCTTTGTCTTAGAATTGATATTTAGACAAAAAGTAAAGTTAAAAAAGTCTTCGTAGTCAGTTTTTAATTCCTTCTTAATACAGAAAGAGGGTTTTCATGGAAGTCTGAAGTAATTTAAGAGAATTCAATTCTTCACAGACTATTTTTAAGTCCTCAAGAAGGATGGGGTTGTTTTAATTTTTACTATTCCTCTTTGCTGAATAGGAACTCTGTATGAATAAACTCCTACCTCAGCAGGTCAGCTCTTCCTCTGCAGCTTCAGGTCTTACAGAGTTGCCTAGAACATTGGGAAGTTAAGCTATCTGGCCACAGCTATGCAGCTGTATATATCAGGAAGGGGTCTTGAACCCAAGTCTTCCTGGCTTCAAGCACAGATCTCTAGTCAGTATACCATGTTATCTCTTTTGCTAAATTACCAAGTTTATTTCTCATTCTTTATGGAAAATCATGTCATGGTAACAGAGTTCTTAAGGATGATAGATTTCTTTCTGTAGCATTTGTATTTCATTTTGATCTTGCCCTCACTCAGCCTCTTTCCTTTGAACATGTTCCTTGTGTTTTTTTTGCCAGATGTTTACTTCTGCTTTTGGAATGCTGTCCATAAACCACAAAGTTGTCCCATGACAGGGTGGTAGAAAAGGAAGAGTGCTAGTTTTGGGATTATAATGATTAGATTTAAATAATAGCTCTGTGATCCAGGACAAATCATTGAATTTCTTATACCATCTGGTTTCTCTTATGTAAGATAAGGATAATATACTACCTGTATATAATAGCTACTGCACATAGGGTTAGTTCAGGGCTTCAATGTTGTAAGATATGTGAAGCTCTTTTTAAACTCAAAAATAATGTATAATGTCACTATTGTTAGGATTTCTAAAGGATTATTATAAGATTATTGCATTGGCAAAGAAATCTTATATGAATCTTTAGGGATGCAGTGACTAGTTCTTAGCGTTATGCCATCCACATTGTTTTTAATCTCTATATAATTTTAATGATTTATATTTTATTCATTTGTGGTATGACTGAATAAATAACTCCATTACTTATTCAATTTTTTTCTATCACATGATAATACTTAGTTGAAAGGCTTTTAACAGTGTTTAGTGAGACCTAATTTTTTTCCATATAGGGCAGTTAGTGTGCCTTATGGGAATATTTGTGGTCCAAAAAATATGAATAAATGAAAGCAGAAATACTCAACTATCCTTTATACTGTAGGAAATAGGTAAGGGATAGAGTGCATTTTATGGATTAGCTATAAGAAGAGAAGAAGAGAATTTGGATACAAGGCCTGGGAGAGGATTCTGAGAAGGAGAGAAGGATTGTGGGAGTTTTACTGGCAATTAACTGTCATTTGCACACTCTGCCCTGATCTCCACCAAGCTGGAAGGAGGTGTTTTTGCTCTGACAGAATTTCTCTTGGTAGTCTTAAATCTCGTGGAGAGATTAGTGACTCCTTGGATGAGAATTTGTTTCCCTGAGTACAAAGATCATTTGCCAGTTATCCATCTGCCAGAAATCCTCTTGGGCTGAGGTAATCCAAAGATTGTCATCTGAGACTTTGGGTTATATAGTATAGTCAAACCCAGGCTTTCCTTTTTCCCTCTTTTTGTTAATCCAGAGTAAATAGGTTAGTTTAGAGTCAGATAGTTTTGTTTTTTTTTTTTAGTTAAGATCAGGCTGCTGTAGTCAGGTCCCAGAGAAGAGAAAGAAGAGCTCTCCTTTTGCAGGAGGCGTAGAAGTTGGGTGGAGTTGGTTTAAGAGTGTTAGGGTCTTACCTACCAGTTTTCCTTACTCTTATTATAAAATAAAATTGTTTTCTTATAATACACCATAATGCACTAAAAATAGGAACTGATATAGACAACACAAGCAGAAGATATAGACCTAAATTGAGACTTTATTAATGACTTCATAATCATGAATTTATCAAAGAAAAAAATAAAGTAGTAACTATGCAAAAGGGAATGATTCTAGTGTTTTTGTGATGCAACTAAAGCCATCTTCAGAGGAAAAAATTTATCCTGACAAAGACATGTTAATAAAATGGAAAAGGAGAGGACTTAGGGTATATAATAAAAAAATCTAGACTATCATCAAATAAACTCAGAATTAGCATAAAGGAAACTTTCAGAAATTAGCAGAAATAGATTAAATGGAAAATGAAAAGCCCAGAGAATAAGTAAGCAAAACTAAAACCAAGTGTTTTGAAAGGACAACCAAAGTTGATAAAATTTTAGCTAATTTGATCAAAATGAAGAGAGAGGAAAATCAGATCACTGAAATATGAACAAAACTAAGAATATTTGTGGCTTCCTCTATCATTCTTTCACTCAATTAACAAACTTTTCTTTTTTCTTTTCTTGTCCTTACCATCTATCTTAGAATTGATATAAGTATTGATTCTAAGGCAGAAGAGAATGGTAAAGGCTAGGCAGTTGAAACTAAGTGACTTGCCCGAGGTCACACAGCTATGAAGTGTCTGAGGTCAGATTTGAACCTAGATCCTCCCAACTCTCAACCTGGTGTTCTATTCACTCTGCTACCTAGTGGTCCCAATTAACAATCTTTTATTAAATGTAATACATGTACCCCAGGTTTTGCTGATGAAACCTCTGTCCATATTGGTGGAGATAATTTCATACATGAATGAAATCATAAGTCTTTACCAAAATAAATGAAACTAATAAAAATAGTTTATAAAAATATATTTTCTCTGATGGTAAAAGAAAGGCAAGGCAAAAAATAAAGTTGCTTATGTTACCTGATTCTAGTGACTTAAAATGTTTTTTGGAAAGCTCCCCAAACCTTTTTTTTTTAAACATTTTTTTCATTTATTTTTTTAAATTTCATCTTTCTGTTAAATACAGAATCAAATGACAAGTTTTTATTAAGCACCTACTATGGGCCAAGAATCATGGTAGGTAGAGGGATTCCAAAGACATAAATGAAAGTCTCTGACTTCAGGGGGCATCTTACAATTTTAGACATCACATATATAGATACTCAGAATATATTCAATAAGCCCAAAGTAATTTTGAGGTTAGACGTATTAGCATTAGGAATAATAGGAAAAGTCTTTTGTGAGAAATGGCATTTGAGGTGACCTTTGAAAAGTTAGAGATTTAAGTGGCAAAGATGAAAAGGGCTAAAGCACTGAGATGGGAGATGCTCTGTTAATGTGGGAGTAAGGATAAAAAAGGCTAATTTAGCTCTGTTTAGGGGTAGGAGAAGTATATCATAAGAAGGTCAGAAAAAGAAGTTGAGGCCAATGGTGAGGATTGTAATACTCAGAAGTACTGGTTATTTAAAATGTTCAGGCTTAAGGGCAGCTGGGTAGCTCAGTGAATTGAGAGCCAGGCCTAGAGATGGGAAGTCCTAGGTTCAAATCTGGCCTCAGACACTTCCCAGCTGTGTGACCCTGGGCAAGTCACTTGACCCCCATTGCCTAGCCCTTACCACTCTTCTGCCTTGGAGCCAGTACACACAGTATTGACTCCAAGACGGAAGGAAAGGGCTTTAAAAAAAATGTTCAGGCTTAAAAAAAGTAAACTATAGGGATACTAGCTATTAGAGATTTGTCCAAGCAAGGTGACATTTGTTCCTGTTTAGAGCAAGTAGGTTGTAAAGCAGTGGTACTTTCAATTAGGAGGAAAATTAATTCTCAAGGTCTTTTAGTTTTAGCACAAGATTCCACTCTTTTTCTATGTGAAAAAACCCTCTGGTTTACTCTGGTTTGTTTTACCTAGAGCAGCATGGCATGTTGGAAATTGGCCTGGATTTGTAACAACAACAATAATAATAGTAATTATGATGATGATGATGACTATGTTTCAAGTCCTGACTCTGCCACTTATTTTGAGTGTTAACTGTAGTCTTTTTACACCACTCACCTTAAGTAAATATTTTTTGATTGAGTAGAAAAGAATAAAGAAACTGTGCTACATGATTAGCATAAATTAGTAGAATACTCTTGGATTATATATTTACAACATAGTCACTTATTCAGAAAAAACTGATCATTTTCATTGCCTCTTATTATTTACTGTGATTGCAGGTTTGGTTTGCTTGGATTGTCCTGAACATGGAGTCTATCTTTGAAGAAGATTCTCAGCTTCGTAGAGTTGTTGAAGGGGAGCTGGTTATTAATTCTACTTTCACTCCTGAGCAAGCTCTTAAGGTGCAGAAAGCAATCATTTCATGTGTTTGAAATGGAGGTTGGTTGAGCTCTTGATGGGGATAGATGCTTCTTTAGTTTTTGTAACTTAAAAGGAATAAATGTTTGGAAAACAAAACAATAGCATGGATTATTAAAAAGCTTATAGGTGTCACTTATGCTGTTCCTTTTCAAGGTTTATTTAAAAGTGGAAGCCATAATATAATTGTTTTGGGATAGTGTTTTAATTACATGCTTGAAATGGGTACCATTGGTTTCATGAATTAGATGGGTCAATAAGCTATGACCCATAGCACCTGTGACCTAAGAATGGTTTTTGCTTTTTTAAATAAATTTTTATTGCATTTAAAATTGTTAAAACCATTCTTAGCTTGTGGATTATACAAAAATATTCTATTTACAAAAAGAGTAGCGGGCTCCTAGCCAATTTCTTGAATATTAAAGATTTTCAACAAGTAGGTTT
Organism: Monodelphis domestica; assembly: GCF_027887165.1. Taxonomy (NCBI): domain Eukaryota; kingdom Metazoa; phylum Chordata; class Mammalia; order Didelphimorphia; family Didelphidae; genus Monodelphis; species Monodelphis domestica. The sequence continues at coordinate 417,548,725 of NC_077229.1, read as the reverse complement.
TACTTTTTTATATAGTGTGCCCACTCTTTTGAGGTAGTTCTTTTTCTTTTTCTTTTTCTTTTTTTTAATTTTTAAACCCTTACCTTCCACTTAGAATGTGTATTGATTCTAAAGCAGAAGAGTGGTAAGGGCTAGGCAATGGGGGTTAGGTGACTGGCCCAGGGATACACAGCTAGGAAGTGTCTGAGGCCAGATTTGAACCTAAGACTTCCCTCCCATCTCTAGGTCTGGCTCTCAGTCCACTGAGCCATCCTGATGCCCCTTTTGAGGTACTTCTAATTTTTGGAAGTCTCTTCAGAACTTCTATGTTCCAAAGATAGGTCATTATTTGACAGTGAAACTTACATTACTTTGTCATTCCACTCCTCTTTAGTAGAAAAATCTGTAATTTTAGATTTAAAAAAAAAATTGAAACCCCCAGATCTGGAGAAGACATAAAATGGAGGTTTATATGTGTGCATAGTTTGTGTGAGTATAGTTTATAAATTTATTTTAATATAAAAATATTTTGTTGTTTGTCAAACTCAGTTGAAAATAAGATACTCAACCATTCTGTTTGCATATTTTGTAGGAATTTAGCATTGTGTCCCAAGTTTCTTAGAACCTTAATATAGTGTCTTTTGACTGACCAAATTGAATCTATAAGTTGTTGAAAATAAATTTTTTCCTGTTCTTAGAAAGCCCAAGCACAGTTGAAGTTGCCTATTGTACCATCGCTTCAGAGACTACTGATTTATCGTTGGGCTCATCAGGCTTTGGTTACACCTTCTGATCATCCTCTTTTGCCACTTATTTGGCAGAAATTCTTTCTCCTTTATCTTTACCGACCAGGACCTCAGTATGGGTAAAGTACTTGCTATCTAGAATAAATTCCTGTGAATACACTCCTACATTGTGTTCTTATATGTGAATTAGAACCATTATTTGATTATCACTTTTCACCTTAATTATGTTTTTTCCTATGCTAAATATTACTTATCTGTATTCTTTTTCCAATTTATGATCCTCTTTGAGCAATTGCTTATGGGATCATTCTAACTCATGAGTTTCTTGTGCCTGACCTAGGTAGTACCTCCTGAGCTCATATTGGTCACATCAGCCACAATTAGACACACACTATATAGTGTTGTCATTTTGGTTCTCTTCAAGTATGAAGGACAACAACCAGTTAACCTTATAAATTTTGAATGCTAAAGTTAGAAACTCTAAGCTGAGTTAGTTATCCAGATGTCTCCTAAATCTGAAGTTATTAACATGGAGTCTATGAATTTTGTTTTCTAATAAAATATTTAATAACTTTCAATGCAATTGATTTCCTTTGTAATTCTATATCTTATATGCCTATTAAAACATTTTTCTCAGATGGGGTCCACAGGATTTACCACCTTAACCTAGGTGCCCATGACACAAAAGTTTTTAAGAACTATCTAGACCAGTAGTGTTCAAGCCTTATTTAATCATGGACCTTTTAGTTAAAAAAATATGAGTATCGATCTCCCTCTTTCATGTATACATATTTACTTCTTTCTAAATTACACATTTTATATATATGCATGTGTGTATTGTATCACTAAATTTTTTCATGTGAGTAAAATTTTCTCTTGAGTTTCAAAGAAAATAATAAATAGGGAAATTGATTAATTACTTCTGTGGCTCTCTGGCAGATTGTAGCACCAAAGATGGCTTTCTTTCTGTAGTCTTATGTCAGTTTATATGTGTATGTTTTTGTATAGGAGGTGGTGGATATAGTAGAAGTGGTGCCAGTACTCTAGAATAACACTCTTCATATCCCTAATAGTTAGCAACATTGATGACTAATATATGTTGAAAGGAAGTGATGGTATGGAGTTAGCTCCTGCTCCGTATCTCCCCCAGATAGCTCACAGACTTTCTCTTTTTATATAAAACAAGTCCTATCTCTAATGTATATTAGGAATATTTAGATTACTTAGTTCCTATAGATTCTAGAAGGATATTTAAATTTTTTAGTTCTTATGAATTTTAGGGGAGTGATTGACTGTATTGAATGGTGAAAATGGACTGGGAAGACTTATCCTTCTTATCTGTTTAAAATTCAGAAATCTATTAAGTAATTGGAACTGGTCTATAAAAAAGCTTCTTGGACTAATATGAAGCTGATCATAATTTTGGAAATAAAGAGATCAGTTTTCAGTAGTCCAGGGCAAAATATGAACCTGCAATAAATTACATAGGTTAGTAGGAACAAACAGTCCATGTGTCTTAAGGAGTTTTTTGTCTCTCGTCTGACCATTGCCAAGGGGAATGGCTTTGAGATATATTCTTTTTGTGAATGGACAGTGCAGACTGTGCTTTAATAAGTTAGTTTTTTTTTGGCAGTTTCTAATATGATTTTTATTTTTTGATGAGAACTTTTCAGTTTAGAATAAGAAATGTCAGCTTACTCTACTAGGATAGGATAACATTTGTAAAATTTTAAGGATCTCAGATAATAGATATATCCTGTCAGCTCACTACCTTCTGGGTGTCTGGCCCTAAGGACCAGAGTTGAATGAGAAAGAGACACCAAAAACCAGAGAAAGAGGCACAGGTATTACATTTCTTATAGTCTCAGCATGCAGAACTCCTCTGCTAAGAAAAGGAGCCCACCAGATACATGGCTAACTAACTTTTTATTGACAGTGAATTCTTAGAATGGGGTTGGGATCCTGGAAAACAGGCAGATAACAGTTGTTTTATCCATAAAAATCTCTGAAGTTTCTCCTAGTCAAAGTAATGATTGCTTTATTTGGGAAAGTTGATGATGGTACTTCATAGAATTTTTACTTTTGAAAAATAATGTCTGCCATCTTATTCGTGCTTAATGATAACCCAGTAAGGTAAATAGGCAGGTTTTTGTATAGCCATGTTTGTTAAAATACTGATTAATTTGTAGACCACAGCAGGGCATCTCAGTGTTTCTGCATGTACCTTTCTCTAGGGCAGCTCTAAAGAGCATACACCATTTGATTTTAAGTAGAATGAATTGTTAAATAGCTTAGAAGCCCTCTTTACATTTTTTTTCAAGATTGCCTGTAGATGGTTGTATTGGAAGACGATTTTTTCAAAGTCCAGCCCACATTAATCTATTGAAAGAAATGAAGAAACGTCTGGTTGAAGTGGCCGATTTCCATCATGCTGCCAGTAAAGCCCTCCGAGTTCCAGCAGATGGCGGTGAAGGGCCAGGTGAAAACAATGCCTGCTCTGCTGGCTATCTGACTTCCCCAGAGCTTCATACAGAACTTGTGAGGTAAAGTCAGCTCCATAAGAGCATGTTTTCTTTCATCAAGGGGGTTAGATATAGTGTCTGTTGGCTATTGCAATGCAGGGTGTTATTGTCTTAAAATCAGGCATTTGTTGAGTGGTGGGAAGAGACTGTCCCAGTTCAGTGGTCTAATGGGGGGGCAATGTGGGCCAGATTTAAGTCAGTCCATTTGGACTGATGTATATGAGTACCTGATCATTCTTAAACCTTAGGCTTATTGCCACATTTGTTGTCACTTAATTAGTTTTATAACTTAAGCTTCCAAAGACATTTATTCACAGTTCAGAAACTGAACTTATAGCTTAACTACAGTGACATCAGCAGTTATATGCTATAGCCGTGGTATAAACTTAGGTGTATTTAAAAGATTAATGTGGTCTTTGACCTTTTTAATAATACAGTTCTTTATTATTAAAGCAGCTAAACATTAAACTATTAAAGAGCAAGCCTTGAGAAGAAATCCCATCCATTTCACTAATCATTATTTTTTTCCTTGTCACTTTTAAGGTTACCCAATCTTTTATATATTATATGTTTGATTAGAATTTTCTCTATTAACCCAAATTTCATCTTAATGTCAGAACTATCCTAAGACTTGTGCATAGCTCTGGGGCTTTGGTCCAAGCTGTAGCTTTACCCTAAGCTAACCATAGACACCTTTTTACTTGATCAGCATTTGGAAATCTTTTTGCTGTAGTTTGCCCAAATTCATTAAAATGAAGGCTGTAGTGTGCTTCTCAAACCTCTAATTTTTCAAAAAGAATGTATATTCTGTTCCTTATGACTGTCCTTTCCCCCTTTTCTTCTATCCTCAATATCCCACACCAAATCTTTCCCCATCCTCTCAGCTGAAGATCTCTCCTCATTTTTTGTTGAGAAAAGGGAGATCATTTTCCATGGGCTCCCTCTGCTTCTTCATATCTCACAAGCTTTTGACAATATGCCTCATTCTTTCCTCCTTCACTTTAGACTCTGATGATGAGGTGTCACATTTCTTGCTAAGGCCAATCTCTTCACATACATCCTTGATCCCATCCCCCTCCTGACTTTTCTAACTGATTGTTCCCAGTCATTCCCTGCTCTCTTTAAGCTTCCATCTCTTGCTGTTTCTGGTTTCTTCCTTGCTGTCTACAGACACACTCAGGTTTTGACCAAGCTTAAAAAACCTTTACTTGATCTCCCATCTTTTCAAGCTATCATATGTTATATCTCTTCTCTTTCTCAGTTTGAACTCTAGGAACAAGCTATTTAGCAGGTGTTGGGGGGTAGACTGTGATTCCTTGTCCTGGGTGGTTGATGCTGCAGGGCTTTGAGCTCAGGAGTCCTGAGCTGCAGTGGACTAGGTGGATGTCCACATAAGTCAGGCATCAGTGGGGAGCCACTAGGTTGCCCAAGAAAGGAAAGACTGGCTTAGGTTATTAATGGGAGCCAACCAAAGTTCCTAGGCCAGTCAATAGAGTGGTAGAGGCCATGAGTTGTGATATATTTAAATTGTTTGTGACAACTGGTTTGAACCAGTGCTGAACCTCATTTTAGTTGGTTACAGGCTGTAGGTCCAGATGGTAGGCCTCATGTACAGTATGATGGTTTGAGATGTAATCTGACTGCCTCTTGATGATATAAAACAATAAACTGGTTTATTCTTTACCTCAGGAAAGGATGGAGAACCAGGGAAAAGGTAACCCTAATTTTTTCTCTCTAAATTTCCTCCCAAAATCTATGGACCCCTCATGGAATCGTCTTCTTGATCTTGATGCCTCAATTACACTCTCTCTGACTGTTAAAAAAAGCAAAACAAAACCCTATCTAACTTCCTGATCTAAATAGTCCTCAAATTTAATTTTTGATGAGTTATAGTCCATCAGTAGCAGATAGAGTAAGGTAACTAAGGAATTCATCTTCTTGGGCCTGAGCCAAAATGGCTGCAGCCTCACTCTCACAGACAGGTCACTGGGCTCTGGTAGGGTTCTTCTTAGTTGGTATAAAATCCCTTATGGCAATGGATCTCAGGAACTCAATTGATGACTACAGTGAAGACAAAGTAGAAAGGATATCTCACTTGATGACTTGATGGCTGGGTGACTAGATCACAGAAAACAGGAACCAGTGGCTTCCAAAGAAAGTCAGGTAACCTTCTTGGTCAGACCAACAGCAGGAAGTGATCTCTTCAAACTTCTTGAAGAGACAGGAACACTCTCCCCCTAACTATTTCTGTGAGTTTCTTTTTATATCTTCCTCACACTCTGGAATTTCTCTTTTAGTTCTGTGCATGTGCCAACTCTCTTCTGCAAAGTCCTGCACCAGACTTTTACAAAATCTACTACCTGTCTTTTCTCTCTCTTACAGTAGCAAGTACTGTAGTTCTATCCCTGGTGAGTTACATGTAGTATATAAGAAAAAAAGGAAAAGAAAGAGCTATCTATCAACTATCTCTGCTTCTCCTACTTCCAAACTTTACAATATCACTTTCAGCGTAGTTATTCTGCTGAATTTTTTTTTCCAGAGTTTCCCATGGTCTCTTAATTGTGAAATTTGATGGCTTTCCCCCCCCTCAATGGTTTTTAAAATTTTCCTTTTTTATTATTAGAAACTTGCCAAACATGAACAAGATCCAATATCAACTCTTCTATGTACTGTTTAATGTCATTTACAACTTGGCCCCAGTTTATTTATACATTACTTCTCTAATGTATCTATTATCCATCCAAATTGGCCTTCTTGTTCCTTACATGTGACATTCCATCTCCTATTTCTATATCTTTTTGTTAATTGTTCACCATGCCTATAATACATTTCTTCTATACCGATACCTTTTAGCATCCCTAGCATCCTTTAAAGCTCTAATATCACCATCTACATGAATCCTTTTCTGTTTCTTTCAGCTATTAGTGCTCTCTTTTAAGAAAATCACCTTGTGTTAATTTTATATATATTTATATCTGTATGTATGATTTTCCCTATAGAATGTAAGGGGGATTCTTGAAGGCAGGGATTGATTTATTTTTTCTTTATATCACCATTGTCAAATAGTACCTGGAATAAATGCTTATTAATAATTGTGATCCCTTCTTCCATTTCTTTATGAGTCAGAAGCTAGAAGTGGACAATGTGGAGTGGTATAAGATGTCCAAACCCTATGTTCCATTCAATAATCAGAAGGAAGTAATTTTCAGCTTTAAATTTTATGGAAAGAGAATGATATCAGGTTAAAATCACAAGCTTATTTAACTTATTTATATATCATGGGCTATATCTCTAAACCTGTCATTATTAACCATGATTTCAAATGAAGTCTTGTTTAATTAAATGTATTATATCTCTATATAATACCACTTAAAGCAAATTTAGAACAGAAAATTAGAAGAATTTCTTTATCATTCCCATTTATGAAGGAAAATGTTCAGATTTATAATTCTTTTCTAAAATAGATAGTTTTTTGGTGGGGATGAGTGGGTGAAGCTGATGAGATATAATAGAAAGTCTTATTTTAATTTTTTTAAACCCTTTCTGTCCTAATAACAACTTTTTTTTTTATCCCCTTACCTTCTGCCTTAGAACCAATATTGGTTATAAGGTCTAGGGTCACACAGCTAAGTGTCTGAGATCACATTTGAACCCAGGACCTCCTGTCTCTGGGCCTGGTTCTCCATCCACCAAGCCACCTAGCAGCCCCCATTAACAAATCTTAAGACAGAAGGGTAAAGGCTAGGCAGATGGGAATGTGACTTGCCCAGAGTCACACAGCTAGGAAGTGTCTCAGGCCAGATTTGAACTCGGGTCCTTCCTTCTCCAGATCTGGCTCTCTATCCACTGTGGCACCTAGCTGCTCCCAGATAGTATGTTTTTAAATAGTCTTCAGCATTCAACCTGGAATAGAGAAAGAATATATATATATACTTTTTAATCACCTTTATTCTTTCCTTTTTTCCTAGTTTCATTTTTCAGATGATAAAGGTAGTTCCTATGAAGGTAGAGAAATAGACATAATTAAAATTAATACAATATAGTGAATTATTATTAGCTCTGGGAACCTGATCTTTTCTTATTATTTTAGATAAAATATAGTTTCTGCATAGTTCTTGTGTAAAGAGAGGTATAATGCATTTTATCCATCCTTTACTCTTTTTCTTTTTTTAATCTTTTAGGCTCTTCAATGTATTTATATTATGGCTAGAAGATGAGAACTTTCAGAAAGGAGACACCTGTATTCCTTCTCTACCAAAACAATACGATACTCACAGACTAGCAAAGATCATGCAGAATCAACAGGTGACATTATTACAATACTTTAGTTATCTCTTAGGATATCACACAGTAATTTGAATGTGTAATATGGGAATGAATAAAGGTATTGATCCAGAGAGTAAAGTTACTTGTTAAATATGGCTGTGTGACTTGAGTCATCTTTGTGGGTTTTGTTCACGGTCCACATTATATCTTTTTTCGAGTAAGTTTACATATCTTTATTAGAGTAATGTCTTCTGGTACAGCATTGATGACAAACAGCTGTGAGCTCCCTTAAGGACTTTCTGTGTTTTATGACCTCATGAATCTGTATAACCCTTCTTTTTTTGTTAGTCTTCTTGTAAGTTTTAACTACCAACATTCTTTCAGGCCTGCCAATATGAGGATGATTAAAAGTATTTTATTACAGTTATATAGATTCATAAGGGTACAGACTCTAATTAGATGGATGTTTGTGTACTGTAGAAATGGATCTCAGTTTAATTTAGTTTAGGAAGCAGGTCCTCTTGATCTTTGATTTGGGATGTTTCTTTGTAGTTTCTCCTAAGCCCAATTTTTCTCTCTGGTTACTTGAAATGTCTGATTCCACCTTTCTCCTATACTTGGTCCAAGCTGGGCTTTAGTTGACTTTTTCTGTGTCTCTATATTGGAAGAAGTGATTGATCTCTTCTGGGTCAGTTGTTATTCTCCACAGTGTCAGGATTGAGGTACAGGGGATAAGGAAGGGTTTGTAATAAGGACTGGAGGAGATGAAGCGATAGGTGGAATATGGGGGGCCAGTGTGGAATAAGTACCCTCTGGGCTGAGAGACTATCTTTGTAATTTCCTCATATTCAACCCACAAGAGAGGTATCCCTGAGAAATGTTAGGTTAAGGAGGACAAGATCAGGGTCTCAATGACTTGACCTCTGGGGAATAAAGGATTTTACTTCTTCAAGGCTTGAATGTTAGTTGAAACCCCAGCAGTCCCCCTTGACTGGTGGGCAGATTGTCATTGCTTACTTTTGTTGTTTAGTCAAGGCTAAATGGCTAGCTTAGCTCACCACCCTCTCTTATTTTGTTCTACTTCAATTTGAATCTGACTGCAAGTTTCTATTTTTCAAAGTGGTTTAATAAGTCTAGTAATAAGAGAAAGGCGATAGGTTTGTAGGAATAGGAGACCCTACAAGTTTTCTTTGCTTCTTCTTTAGTTGAGCCAAAATGGCTCAGCTTCAGCTTATCTATTCTTAGCTAGTCGCTGTCTCTATCCTAACTAAACAAATGACAAGTGTCCTTCTTGGGAAGGTCAAGGGATGGAAAGGATCTTCAGGGTGACCCCCTGAAGTTAAGGGATCAGCCCCTTTTAGTAGCAATTGTTGTTTGGTTCTTCCTCTAATGGATACTCTCACACAGGAATCTTTTCTCTTTTTCTGGGTAAGGGAAATGGAGGCAAGATTTTTCCACAGGTTGGGATCTAGAGCTCCAGGTCTTTGCACCTCACTCAACTGAGTTCAGAGGGCAAAGACCCTTTCTTTTTATCAGTTTCTCCCACAATCCTCTTACTCCCCCTCCTGTCACATTCCAAATCATGGCTGCTCAATCTCAGTTTTCCTTTCCACAATTTGTCTTTTTGGTCTATCTTCCATCCCTCTTTGAGGGCTAACTTGATGTATAGTTCCTATAGGATTGAACTGCTTTCTTTCTAACTATTCTGTATCTGGGCTCAAATTTGAGTCTTGCTATAATTCTTGTGCGCTGAGCTGAGACTTTATTAGTGAAAAATTTCACTTTGCCAACACTTCTTAACAGCTCTATTCATTTGCATATAAGGATATCTTCATTCAGCAAAAATATGCAGTTAAACTTTAAACTTCAAGGAGATGTCATCTATAAGTACTGAAATGGGAGGAGATGACATACTAGCATAAAGTGTGCACTTTTATAGTTAAGTTAAAGATGAGGATTATACTTTGCAATTTAAAGGTATAAGTTGGATCAGTCTTTAATGGAGGGGGTTTAGAGTCTGCAAAACTCCTTAGGTTGGTGTAAACTAGCTTAAAATGAGTTTGGGAAGTGTTTAACAAGTAAAAATGCAAGAAAACATGGATAATGTTAATTTGTAATTTCTCATTCAATATCTAACCTATAAATAGAGATCCATTTTTACTTGAGTTTGATGAGTTTGGGAAGGGTAGGCTTAGGATCCAACGTGAATATTTTTCACTGAGAGTTAAAGAGGTTTGTAGGAGCTTCCTGGGTCACTGACTGACACTTGAAGGGGACCTCAGACTATTGAGTCTACACTTTTTTTCTTATGGATGAGGAAATGATTACCTCCTGGAAGGATAATTAACTAGCCTTCAGTTTTGTTGGTGGCGTTGGGGTAGGGATTAAATCCAAGAATATTTATTCTACTATATGACACTGCTTCTTATTGGTGATGTGCTTTTATGTGGGCCACATGAACAAATCATTGCAGTGGCAGACATTTATTGTTAGCTCTATTTTTTCCTAGAAATCAGGACGTAGACTGTGATTTTATTTCTAAGACATCCTGGTTCTACCTTCTGCAATGGTAGAGATTGTTTTATATTTAAAAAAAAATCAGACATGATTTAGGGTGCTATAGGAAAGATGTCCTACTTCTTAAGTTATTGACAGGGTGGGAATTTTAAATAGGGCCATCTTTAGAGATCTTTTTTAAGGAAGTTACTTTAAACTGATTGGCATATATGTACATTTTACCATAAGTAGTTTTACAACTTATAACATAATTTATCTTACATATCTTATTATCTTACATTATCTCACAATCTTATCTTATTATCTTACTTTTATTATTATCTTATATGTATTATATATATTATTAATATATATTATTACATTATATTAATATATATAATATGATATGTCATATATATTATATATATAATCTTATTATCTTACAATATCTTATCTTAAAGTTGTTTTGTGATTCAATTCCAGGATTTGTGGATGGAGTATTTGAACATGGAACGCATTCGTCATGAATTTTGGGAAGCTCTTAATCTTTGGATTCAAGTAAAACTTGAATCCCATTCCCCACCCAGCAGTTTGTCAGTACAGATGGATTTTACTGATCCTTCATCAGGTGGGTCTCATGAGTTTCTTCAAAACCACGGAGTTCTAAGGTTTGCTTAATACTATCCTCCAAATAATAGTCAATTTTCTTGGAATTCATTGAAATCTCCCCTGGTCAGAAAACATCTGACTTTTATCCTGAAAGTTTATGGAATTTTTTGCATCTCTTAAAGAGTCTAAATCTTCAAGATGTTATTGATGATTAGAAAAGGCAAATGAAAACTATTCCTAGTTCTGTTCTCTGCCATATGATAGGCAGTCCTTTTAAACAAAGACTTATTGTCATTGCCATTGTCAATGATATCATTGTCAATGATAATAATAATTTATTCTTGTGTAATATTTTACATTTTCCTTGATAATTTATACCACTTGATATTCCCAATGACTCTGTGAGGTAAATATTATTATCTCTGTTTTAAAAGTGAGAAAATGAAGACTTTGGAAGATCAAATTTAGTTTGTGCTATATATAGCTGGTTAATAGTAAAACTAAAACTGCCTTCTTGTTAATGACTTTTTCAGGGGATATTGGTGATGTGCTGCAAGACTTTTGATTAAAATAATTAGCAGTACTTGGCAAAGAATAGAATTGGATGTATTATAGAAGATTATTAAAAGTTATTTATACTTTTAGTTGAGATTATCTTGATAATGTAGATTATTACTAGCATTAAAACTTGAGCTGCTTTTAGAGGTTTCTGTCATATGCTATAAAATTTATTTGATCTTTTGAATCAATTTCAGTTCCCTTGATTAATTTTTTTTCTTATTTGCTATTTATATTTAACAATGAGAAATTTTATTTTCCTCTTAAGAAAACTACTCATGAAAGATGGTTTTATTTCCCAAACAACAAGTTTATTATTAAGCCATCACTATTTGCCAGTCATTGCGCTAGGCCAGGGGGAAGATAAGTACAAAGAATAAAATGAGCTTTTTAAAAAAATAACCCTTACCTTCCACCTTAGAATCAATACTATGAATTGGGGTCATGTTATATAGGACTTTAAAACCTAGACAGAGATAATGATTTTTTTTTAAATTATAGAAGCAATACAAATCCATTGTAGTTTGTTGAATAGAGGAGGAGGGTATTGGTATCAGTTTCATGGCAGTTTCATTGGCAGCATTTTATAAGATGGATGAAAATTTTGTGAGATTTGAATCAGGGTTACCAATTAGAAGATAGTTGCAGTGATTGAAGCAAAAGATGATGAGGTCCTGAACTAAGGTGGTATTAAATGAAGAGAAGAGGTCAAATGCAAGAGATATTTTGGAGGAAAAGACAAGATTTGGCAAGTGATTAGTTATATGGGGTGAAGGATAATAGAGGATAATACTGAGATTATGAATATAAGACAGTGGAAACATGTTGGCACCTTAGAAACAGGAAAATTTGGATGAGGGAAGGTGGAAAAGATGGTGAATTCAGTTTTAGACATGTTAAGTTTAAGGTATCTCTAGGACATATAATTTGAAATATCCATTAGTTATTGGTAATATGGGACCATTACTTAGGGGAGAAATTAGAGCTGACTTATAGATAACTAGATTATCTTTGTAGAAAAAAATAATTGAACCTATGGTAGCTGATCAGGTTACTGAGAGAGTATAAAAGAAGAGAGATGGCCCAGGATAAAGCTTTGGGAAACACTCCTTATTGAGTGGCATGATATAGATGACTTTGCTGGTAAAAGACACTGAGAAGGAGTGGTTATAAAGAAGAAGAATCAGGACAGAGTTGCATCAGAAAAACCCAGGGAGCAGAGTATCTAAGAAGGGAAGGTCCTCAGAAGTGACAAATACAGGAAATTGGTTGTAAATGGTTTGGACTGAGAAAAACCAATCAGATATGGAAATTAAGATATCATGAGTAACTTTGGAGAGGGCAGTTTCGGTTGAGAAGGTAAATGGCAAAATGTAATGAGCTGATAGTGGAGAATGTGGAAGCAATGAATGGAAATAATTTTTTCAAGGGTTTATTTAAGAAAGGAAAAAGAGATAAAGGATGATAGCTTGAAATGTTTTGGATGTGTTTGAACATAGTCAAGAAATTACCAGTTGATTGGAAGAGGGTGAAGATTGGAAAGTGGGTAGTGATTGAATGTAATGAATGTAATCTTCTGGAGAAGAGAGGAGGGGATGAGATGTAGAAGGGATGCACATGTAGAAAGATTATGCTTGACAAGTTTTCTATTTTTTTTAAACCCTTACCTTCCATCTTAGAATCAATACTGTATATTGGTTCCCAGGCAGAAGAGTGGTAAGTACTAGGTAATGGGGGTTAAGTGACTTGCCCCCAGGATCACACAGCTGGGAAGTAAGTGTCTGAGGTCAGATTTGAACCTAGGACCTCCCATCTCTAAAACCTGGCTCTCAATCTACTGAGCCACCCAGATGCCCCCAAGGATTATGCTTAGTAGTACTCATACTCTTTGTGAGTTGGTAGCAGGGGTGAAATTTGAACAAAAGATGGTCTTGGATTTTGACATCAGGCATAAATTGACTAAAACCCATTATAGCAGTGCCCTAGGCAACTCATTAAGTTGTCCAGCAGATGCTGATCTGTATTGGTAGTGGGAGCTTTTTCATTTGAAGTTTCCTATCCCAATGAAATTACAGTTCTTTTGTTCCCTTCTTTATGCCCTCTTTACCTGCCCTCCCCTTCAAAAAACCAAACAAACCAGGAATGCTGCAAATACAGATTTTCAGCCTTCATAATTATTTATATTGATTGAAATTTGTTGCTTCATAACATTAGTTAAATCCCTAGTATATGTCAGGCACTGTGCTAAGCTCTAGAGATACATAAAAAGGTAAAAGATAGCCCCTGCCCTCAAGGATCTCAGAAATTAATGAAGAATAATTGAGTATTGATTGTAGGTAAATAATTTCAGAGACTGAACAACTCCCATTCTGTCAGTATTAAAGGTAGTATTTAATTGTCTACTAAAGATAGTAATTAATTTAATTAATAAGTTGACCTCTTATCAACTTATATTCAAGTGGTCTTAATAACTTAGAAGGAAGACAACTTTTAATGTGGAAATAATTACTAGCCTTAGACCATTGAAGACTATGCCCAAGTTGTGATGTCTTAAAATGCTGTTCAGTGGAAAAAACACTGGCTTAATATATGGGTATTAAATAGACTGATAGATTTCAGTTGTTCAGGGATATAAACAATACAGTTTCCTTTATATAAAAAGAGTCATGCTTAATAAAATTTTCCTCCTCTTAAAGAGAACAGAAAGTAGAACTCTATCTGGGACAAAAGGAGAAATTCACAGATACTACTTCTTAAATACTTGTTGACTTATTGCTTTGGAATTGTCTTGAACTCTTCCTTCTCTATTATTTCAAAAGACATTTTAAAAATGAAATATTTGTTGGAGATTTTTTTGTTACTAAATCTCTCACCTCCTCTGAGTGTATGTCTGCCAAGACCCTATCATGAATCCTTTGTTATATTTCGTCTTTATACTTTTTTTTTTTAAACCCATACCTTCCATCTTAGAAACAATATTGTGTATTGCTTGCAAGGCAGAAGAACAGTAAGGGCTAGGCTATGGGGGTTAAGGGACTTGTCCAGGGTTACACAGCTAGGAAGTGTCTGAGGCCAGATTTGAACCTAGGAACTCCCATCTCTAGGTCTGGTTCTCAATCCACTGAACCACCCAGCTGCCCTTCTTTATACTCACTCTTTAGAAATTCATGCATTTTTCTTTAACCTGTATATAGATGACTTCCAAATTTCTTCATCCCTGATTCTTCTTCAGTTAATACAACTCATTATAGATGATATTATAATACAAATAATGGCCAGCTCAGCAAATATTTGAGTTTGTTTTGAAGATAAGAATTTATTTAGTGTCTGACTTTAGGAAATGATGTCTACTCACACTTCAGACTCACTTCAGGGAGTTCATTCAGGTCATACCTGCTAATAAGTGGGGGGAGAGGACATGGTGGTCTTCCACTGCTCTGTCTGTGTTCTCTTTCCTTCTCCCCTTATACTCTATACCGTTTTCCTTGTTGATCTCCACAGCTACTGTGGACGCAGTTATCTTTATGCAGATGGTTTTCAGATTTTTGTCTACCCCTAATCTCTCTCTTGGCCTACAGTCTTTGCATCTTTGATTGTCTGTTCAGTGTCTTGTCCCGTAGACATCTTAAACTAGACAAGTTCAAAACTAGACTTCTCCCCTCCTGTTTCCCCTGCTCTCCTTTTCTCCTAATTATACTATAGAGTTGTGTTGGCGAACCTATGGCATGCCAGTGGGCGCTGCTCTCCTTCCCCTTCTCCATGCCTGGCTGAGGACATTTTTCACATGACCTGCACCTCTGTCCAGCAGCCCAATGGGAGCCTTTCCTCCCTCCCCTGTCTGGGGTAAGGGGTGGGCTCAAATTCAGGATGAGGGTTGCAGTTTGGGCACTTAGACACTAAAAGATTCACCATCACTTCTATAGAATGTATAATAATCTTCCTCGTCACTCAGGCTAACAAACTTATATGCCATCTGTTACTCTTCACTCTGTCTCATTCTCCCACCTCATATCCAAAAAGTTGTCAGGTTCTATCAATTGTACTTTTTGCAATATATTTGTTTTAATTTTTTTCATTTAAGTTTTAATTTTTTAATTTGAAAAATGTTAATTAAGAATATTTTTCCATGGTTGCATGATTGATGCCCTCCTCCCACCCCCCCGGAGTCAACGAACAATTCCACTGGGTTTTATATGTATCATTGATTAAGACCTATTTCCATATTATTAATATTTGCATTAGGGTGATTGCTTAGAGTCTATATCCCCTATCATATCCCTATGTTGATTGTACTTTTGTAGTCTCTCCCACATTTGTTCTCTTCTCCAAACACTGCCACCACTCTGGTCAAGCCCTTATTACCTTCTACCTGGTCTACTGCAACAGCTTGCTGATTGAACTCTTTGCTTCAAATCTCTCTTCATTCCTGTCCATTCTCTGTTGCCCCTCAAACTAACCTATTTGAAGTGCAGATCTGACTGTTTCACCCTACACCCCTTTCAGTAACTTTAGTGACTCCCTGTTAGCCCTGGGATTAAATATAAAATTCTTTGTTTGGCTTTTAAAGTACTTCATAACCAGGCTCCCCCTCTCTCTTTCCAGTCTTCTGACATCTTACTCCTGTCCATATATCCTGTCCTTAGAACAGATACTTCATCATCTGACTCCTGATTACATTTTCACTAATTGTCCCCCAGACCTGGCACAGTCTCCTTCCTTATCTCCATTTCCTAGCTTCCTTGACTTCCTTTAAGTCTCAACTACAATCTCACTTTCTGCAATATACCTTTCCAAGTCCTTAATCTTAATGCCTTTTCTTTACTGGTTATCTGCAATTTATCCTTATATGTCTTATTTATACATCGCTGTTTGCATTTCTTTTTCCCCTGGTCATCTGTGAGCTCCTTGAGAGTAGAAATTGCCTTTCTCCTTTCTCCTTTCTCCTTTCTCCTTTCTTTGTATCTCTAGCACTAACATAGTGCTTGATGGCTGGTGTTTAATAAATATTTGACTGATTGTGGCATAGAGAGATCTTACATCCTGATTGATGTAAGTCCTCTTTAGTACCTAACTTTCATAATATATATTTCCTGAGCTCAGGATCTCAGTATGACAAATACTTTCTTAGTCTTTTGTTTCTCTCCATATAATTATTTTCAAAATCTAATCCTTTTCTTCTTGGAAATACCACCTGTGACATCATCAAATCCTTCTCTAGCCATTGGTTTCCCTTCTTCCAAACTATGATAGCCTCCTTTCTGCCCTTGTCGCTTTGGATTTGGAGTACCTGTATTCAGAGCTAGCACTGTTTGTCAGAGAATTGTTTACACTGATTCTATGATCTTGTAGTTTTTCTAAAATTATCATTAGTCAATCAGTAAATATTTATTGAATATACCATAATGTACCCTGCCTTGTGCTAGAGGATATGGAGTTATAGAGATCTGATGTATTTCCTGACTCAAAAATGTTTGCACTCCAACTGGAGAGACTAGGGAAATATTTATGAAACAATTTTAACAATATAAGATATTATATACATTAAATGCCACTTTATGATGTATAGTTTTTCAGTACTATAATATTTCAAGTTCATATCTTCATGTATTTATTATGACATGCCACACAATGGCTATGAGGAAAAAAATTTTAAGACACTACATAAATGGAAGTTTCATTTTTATCATTTATTTTGCTTTGGTGTTTATAGCTTATCAGTTCTCATTACATGTTTTTCATATAGTTAAGTGTTTTGTATAATAGTGTTTATTCAATTGAATTAACTTCAAACAGCCTTTAAGGCTGTTCAATCTCTGTTTCTGAATTTATATTTCATAACCCATGACCTCATGTTCTGTTTCTTTCAGTCATATTTTTTCACTCTTTATGCATTTGGTCTTTCTAGCTCTGCCTACAGAACATGGAACACCTCCTTTCCCTTTTATTTAAAGATGTGTACCCCTCTAATCCATTAAGTTTAAACATTAATCATTTTCTAATTTTCTCACATTCTTTTTCTTTTCCCACTTCAAAACATCTCTCTAATTATCACATCTTTACTTTTAAGGGTTTTTTTTCCTATCTCACCTCTGATTAAGCCATACTTTCTAAAAAATATGGTATTATAGTTAATTTTAACCACATATCCAGAGAATGTACTAAAATTCTTTTTTTCTTTGTAGGTGCTCCTAGAGGATTTATTGATTTGAGTCAGGAAACATTACATTTGCTCATTCTGATGATTTTTATTCAGATGTTCTATATATATTTTCATATTTTTTAATGATAGGAAATAATGTTAAGACATTCTGTTGTCATGTGTTTCATATTTAGCTAAGATTTGTTGGTTTTCATTCTCTTTCCTTCAGCCAAAGAGAGGATCTTGAGCAACTTGAAGAAGCATGAGGCTCCACATCCTCCCCTTCTTCTGCATGCCTTGAAAGCTCCAGTGCCAGTCATTTCCTCTGCTAGTTTGCTAAATCAGAAGGAAACTATGCAGCTTATCCGCCCAGACCTGAATCTCTTGCAACAGCATGCTAAGTAAGATGATGCATTGAAGTGCCTCTCCTCTTCATATTAATTACACAGCCCAAACAATTAGCTTTTGCATTGGCCTCAGCCCTTGAGCAGTGAACAAACTGGCCTGAGTAACTGAGTTTTCATGCTCAGGTTGTAACAAGTCTCTTTATTTATTTTGGAAAACTGAAGTAGTATTGCACACATGATTCTTAGGGACTGTACATTTTGTTATGTTTCATGTGGTAACAATTAGAATGCCAGCTAAAGCCAGTTCAGTTTTTCTAACACTTGTTTCTAAGACTTTATGTAGATTACCTATTAGTAGATACTGAATATTCTTTGAAGACACTGTTAAAATGAAAAATGATTTGTTTTAATTTTGAAAAATTCTCATTACATTTTTGTACTAGGTAAGAAACTTTTATATTCTTGGGAAAGTCTAATGAAGTATAGAAAAATCCTTCTAAATTTCTGTGCTCACATAGAATAGGGATGAAACCTGTGTTTTCATTGGCATTGGAAACTCCAAGATCAGGAAGCTTCTTCTTCAACTCAGGACAGCATTTTCTCTACAGTTTATAGTCTTCGGAAGTTCAGGTTAAATGACTTGTCCAAGCCACACAGTCCCTAGGATGTATCAGTGATGTGTCAGCGGCAGAGAAGTAGGAGGGACTTGAGTCTTAGGACTTCCCTACTGAGACCAGCTCTTTATCCACACAATTCAATTTTGCCTTTACTCATACTCTACTACCTGGCAGAGTAGTTCTAAGGATCAAATGAGATAATATTTGTAGAAAGTCCTTAGAAGAAGACCTGACATCTTGTAGATCTGTATAAATGTTTCTTCTTTCTCTTTTTCCTTGAGCATTCATCTTTTAAGGAGTCATATACAGAGTAACTTTATTTTACCCATTGCAAAAAGTTAGCCTTTATCATTTTAGAGTATATATTTCACTCTAAGTTAAAGACCTTTTCTTTCTTGAAGACTTTTTGCTCAATTATTTATCAACATGACATAGAGATGAAACTTATAAAGGGACTATGCCAATTTAAAATATGTATCTTGATAGAGAGGATCCAAAATGGTAGTGTAGATTAGGAAGATAGTATTGTGTTTTTTTTGTTTTTGTTTTTAATAGAATCCAGCTAACCTGAGAGGAAACAGCATGGAAAGCATTTGGGAGAATGTAAAAGGAGAGAGGAACCAGATGAAGGATGTGAATTAATCAAAGATTTGGCAAACAGGCCGAAAGTAATAGTAGTAGATATTTGGACTTTCCAAACATTTGATGGAATTCTCTTTTTGAAGAGGAATATCTGGCAAATTCTTGATTTTCCATGCTTAGAGTTTCTTCTTTCAGAATGAAATGAAAATAGATAAAAAAGTATTGATATTGATCAGTAAGGAGGAGATTTGGTTTTAGAAATGTAAGTGAGAAAAGCTTGGGGGAAAAGGAAACCAGGTCATCTTGGATCTCACCATAATCAAGAAGTTGAATGCTGAGTGTAGTCAGTTAAATAAACCAGGAAAGCAGATACATGTTAAAAGAAATGGTGGGCATAAGCTCAGAGTCTGAGAATTCAAAAGAGGATGATTCAAGAGGGCTGACTGGTATATAAATATAATCTTGAATATATAGTCACAAATGACCCCATGAAAAGGTAAGAGGTATCTAAAAATCCTAATAAGATTGTATAGGACTGGTCCAAAATCCATCTCAGATGACCAAGTCTCAGGAATATTCCCTACCCTAGGGGTACCATCCTCGCCTTTTTCTCTTCCTTCAACTTCTTAGACCATTGAGAACCCATCTGTAGTGCTTCCTGGCTCATATGGCCTGGATAAGATGAAAATTTCAGGCCATACCATCTCTTATAACACACTTTCATAAAGTCTTCCAGCCTTTACCTTTTTACTTGTCTTGACATAATGAAGATCTCTGATCATTTGGCCTATTGACATAACTCAAGGTCCTCTGGGCCTTGTAATTCATCTCTGCCATTGAACCCATAGGTCTTGTAGACCTCTCTATTTTTCCTGAAGATGAACTTTCTTTTATGTATTGTTTTCCCCAGTTAGTGTATGAGTTCTTGAGAGCAGGGACTTGTGCCACTTTTTCCATTTGTCACTATTTCCAGACTTCAGCACAGTAGTTGACAAACAGTAAGTCCTTAATATGTACATTTTCATTCATATTTTCATTTATTCAAAGTGAAGTTTGATAAGAGTAATACTGGCCTACAATAAAGGAAAAATGCAAAAGAGAGATCTAAAAATTAGTTTGGGAAGATTATAGTCAAGAATGGGTTGAGGTTTACATTTCCAAAACAGATATATATGTGTGTATATATGTATATGTATACATATACATATATGTATTGATATACATATTCATATACATGTATATGTATATATACACACAAATTTAAGGGTGATGAAGGGGATTTTTTAGATATGTTCCTGAACAAAAATATTAAAGAAACAAGCCCTTTGTTTCATGAAGATATTATAATGTTAGCACTTCACAGAGAAAAAAACAGAACTCTTTTTCTCTTCTGCTTCTAGAATGTGAAAAACATGATCTTTATCCCAGAAAAGGTAAACAAATATGATTAAGGGGGAATTTGAATCCCAAGATAAAAATAGAAGATAAGAGGACACTTAATTGCTCTTAATAAAATCTTCTGCACACCAAGATGAATTACATCCCAATATATCCAAATAACTTGCATTTAAGCTTATTGCATCATTGACTATAATCTTTGATAGTTTGGGTAGATTTAGAATTATGAGAAAGAGAAGTTAGATAAAGGCAAATATCTCAGTTTTTTAAAAGGGGGAAATATAACTTACTGACCTTAATGTCAAATAACAAAATTATGTATAAAATTGATAAATGCATGATTTGTGAACAGAGGGAAATGGTGATTATTGGGAGGCAAAATAGGTTCACTAAGTACAAGTCATGTGAAACTTTATTTCCTTTTCTGATAAGGTTACTAAACTGGTAGGTTAGAGGAATGTGATAAACATAGTGCTTTTGGAAGATTCATTCACTCAACATTTATCAAACAAATATAAAAGATTAAAAGCCATTTATAAAAAACTTCTTTTAATATTCTGTGGACATCATGGAAAAATATGGCCTGGATGATACAACTGATTAGATTCTTAGTGGGTGGAGTGATCCTTATCTAAAAAGAGATAATTTATGTATTTTAAGCCCTCATCTTTTGACTTAGAATTATTAATATCTATTCTAAGGCAGAAGGGCTAGGCAGCTAGTGTTAAGTGACTTGCCTAAGACCACAGAGCTAGGTAGTATCTGAGGCTAGATTTGAACCCAGAACCTCTAGTCTCCAGGTCTAGCTTTCTGCCCACTGAGCCATGCCCTAAGAATTAATTCTTATAGCGATATCCTCCAGAATGACTTTATGGTGATGTGATTCAGGGCCCTGCCCTTCATACTGCTCAACATTTTGATCATTTATTAGCATGAAGACATAGCTAGTGTGCTCATCAAGTGTCAGAAACTTGGGTAAATAGAAGGAATTAAAGCCCTATATTAGCTTAACTGTCCTGGTGCAAGACAGTTCATCATGTCAAAGAGACTTAAGGGGTTTAATTGTCTCCAAGGTGAGTGCGAATTAGCAATTTATAGTGGCTATCATAAAAGCCAGATTAATCTTGGGCCATTGACTATCAGAAAACTACCACACAACTAAGGAAGTAAATATCTCCCTGCATTTTGCCATGGTTAGATCACATTTATAATGTTATGCTGATTTTTAGATACCCAATTTTAGAAGTGACATTAAAAGTGGTAGCTAGCTGAGAGTTAGGTCTGGAGATGGGGGAGGTCTTGGATTCAAATGTGGCCTCGGATACTTCCTAGCTCTCTGAACCTGGACAAGTCACTTGACCCCAGTTACCTAGCCCTTACTGCTTTTTTGCCTTGGAACTGATACTTAGGCTTGATTTTAAGAGAAGGAAAGTGTTTTTTTTTTAATGGAATTAATAAATAAAACATTTTAAAAATAGATGATTAATTGATTAAGTAGGCTGGTAGTTTATGTTGTTTTTTGTTATCCTCCTCACTTCCCTCCCCTCAACTCCCAGCATTAATAAAATATCAAGATTTTTTCATACCTTTTTTATCTTCCACTTCTTCACATATTGTGTCAACAATTTGTATCTTCTCTGTATTTGTCTAATCCAGCTGTGTTTCCTATCTTTATTCTCTTTATATGCACTTTTGATAGTTGATTGACAGTTGGCTGAGGATACAAGATCCCATTGTGTTTTTTGTTTGTTGATTATTAAAAAAATTTTTTTTGATTTTACCCGAATATACATTTGCTTTGGAAGTATAACAACTATAACTTAACTTTTATTGGTAGTTAATGCTATATCATTGTTATTAGAAACAACACTGAAAGGTAACTCAAGTACGAGTAATTACTGTGATCAATCTTAGTTTTAGAGGCCAAATTTTGAAACAAAACTTTGTCCTTTTGGTAGAAACATAGATCATTATGTTTTTTTCTTTGTTACTTGTGGGGAGGAGGGTTATATCAGGAAATAACTGGTGTAACTAAGAAGGCAGAGCATCACTATTGCAGGTAGATGAGATTCATGTTCATTCACATAACATGTTGGATTGGGTGGCCTTTAAGGAGGTTCCCTTCAACTTTGAAATTCTCTGATTCTATGGATTTTCCCACTCTTCCATATTAGGGGGATATCTCAGAACCATATGATATAAGGAAGTATTAAAGAAATTATGGAATTTTTTAGCTTGGGGAAAAGACTTGAAATGAGCAAGGGGAATGGATAGCAGATGTGGGAATAGGGACACCTAATAACTGTCCCCAGATAGTTGAAGGGATGTCACCTATATGTATCTTCTAATACAGAGTGCTTAAATTTCACAAAGCTCTTGGTCCATCAGACTGGGAAGTGGGTGGTATAAATATTTTGCCATGTTTCCTTCCCATGCCTCCCTCCCTCCCCCCATTACTAATGCAGAAATGCAGGAATTGAAGACCAACAAATGAACCAACAAATACTTATTAAGCAGCTTTTGTTTTTCTTTATTTATTTTTGGCACGTTAGAAGATCATGTATTCGTTTTCCTTGATAGATGTCAACATTTATATTAATAGTAGCTATTAGGAGGCTGTTGATTATAACCATAATTTTTCATACTGATGATAGTAATAAGGTTCTTATCTGTGCTTCTGATAATTATTACCCCAGGGTCTTCCATGCCACTGATTACATCTGTTGTCACTTGGCTAATCAACCTGCTAACTCTTTCTCAAAATAGTCTGTTATCCTGCAACCTGTTGCCTCTGTTTTGTTGATTACCACTAGATCCACTGTTCCACTCTTTAATAATTGGAGTGGAGTCTGTAGGGCCTTTTAGGTATTCTTGGTACTCTGTATCATCTTCTGTGAATCAATTGGCAAACATCTCTTCAAAATTTGAAATAGCATCAAGTGTCAGTCATTCTGAGAATCTTCCCTCAGTGTCTTAGCGTTTATAAGAGTTAAAATTTAGATTTTATGCTAACTATGAGAATTCTAAAGTAATACTGCCAATTTAAAAATATTATAGCCTAAGTCAAAATGACATTTAAGTTTTATTTACAAAGAGGTGGAAAGAGTGAAAGTGGAAAAGTGTAGCTAAAGAGACAGATTCTAATAAACCTACCAGTCCTTCTTCTGAGAAGCCAGGCTCAGCTCTGTAGGGCTTCCTCAAAACTCTGTCTCCACATGGATTTCCCCAGTAATTCTCAGTCAGAAGTCCTGATGGTGTCTTCAGCCAGGGTTCCTCCAATGCAGCCTCCTCCAAAGTTAAGGCAGGAATCTCAGTCACTCACCCAGCAAGCCAATGCAGAATCCAGGGGAAAGGTCTCCTTCAAGCCAGGAAAGGAATCTTTGGAACCAATCTCCCTAAACGCCAGGAAAGGAATGGAATGCTAGACCATGTCGCTCTCTTTTTATACCCCTTTTTTCCATGTCACTTCCAGTCACTTCCTATCATTCCTTTACAGAAACCAGTGGCAGTCTTTCAATTTGCCTAGCACTGCCCAAGGGAGAGGGGAAATGGCCTTTGGGGGGTTGTCACTTACTCTAGTAAGTGACTTGTGAATTCTCATACTTAATGGTAAGCAGGGGTACTTTAAGTTCTTGATTTGATTAGCTAAAAATAGATAAGGGGAGAATTAATCCTGTCTTTCACAAATTGCTATGCTGTTGACTTTTTCTTGAAAAAAAAATCTAAGTCCTCTGGCCTTCTCTCTGCATGGGTCTCAGTTCTCAGGCCACTAACCTAGAGCTATTAAGCAACTTTTATAATGTGATAGTCACTTTACGACATTCTTGGGATGAAAAGACAATTCCCTACCTTCAAGGAGTAAATATAATATTTTTTTTTGGTGAGGTTGCACTAGAAAGGCTCAGGAAAGTTATCTATCCCATAGGAAGTGGTTCTTTAACTGTACTTTGAAGAAAGCTAAGGATTTTCAGGGTGGGAGCAGTGGATACCTCCCCTCATGGCCACCCTGGGTTCTGTGTTGGCCCTTCCCCAGGTTGTTAAGGCTTTAATTGCCAGACTGAGGAATTTGTATTTTGTGCTAAAAGGAATGGGAGGGAATATCTTCTCCTTCCCCCCCCTCAGTTTTTTCAGTTTTAAAATGACTTTCATTTTGGATTTAATTATTAAGTTTGACATATCTATAGAATAGCCACTTGAAAATATCCATTGTGCAATTAGTGAATTGGAATTCAGGAGAGATATAAGTGTTACTTACATAGATCTGGGGTCATTGGCATAGAGATGTTAATGGAACTCATAGGAACTGATGAGAGATGAAATGATTTGCTCATGGTCTTATCTCAAAACTAGTAAGTGACATGTGAAAAAGCATTAAACTAATTTTGCATAGCTTTAGGCACTATCCCAGTACCAATGAATGGAAGTTATAGACAGATTTCATCTATAATTTTAGTGAGCTATTCCAGATCAAACTGACTCTTTTGACAGCCATCACTACTTTGATTTTATGTTAAAGCTTGTTGTTAACCAAAATTCATTAATGTTTTTGACATGAATTGCAGTTTTCAGTATAGGGCTTTAATCCAACTGAGCTTTTTGGTGTCTGCAAATTTGATAATTTTTCGATGTTGTACAATAATTGGAACTCTCCAGAAATAGAATGTTGGTAGCCTTAAGAGATTGTGAGTTTTTGGTTACTGG
Source organism: Monodelphis domestica (assembly GCF_027887165.1). Taxonomy (NCBI): domain Eukaryota; kingdom Metazoa; phylum Chordata; class Mammalia; order Didelphimorphia; family Didelphidae; genus Monodelphis; species Monodelphis domestica. The sequence continues at coordinate 417,523,765 of NC_077229.1, read as the reverse complement.
AAGTATTCATGCATAGGATGAATGATCATTTGACATAAAAGGGAGATGCTTGCATCAGGATAGAGACTGAACCAGATGGCATCTAAGGGCTCTTATAACATTCAGAGTTTAAAATAGTTTTATTCTGACATACACATTATTAAAGGAATGTTAATTGATCCTTTTATAGTGTTAGCTTTAAGGTTTATGATATATCAATGCAGGTAGGTAATGACTGAGAAGTCATTGGCATTTAAGATCTCTTTCTTGAAGTCTCAACAGGTATTTTACATTATAAATTAAAATACGATACCCTTTGTAGGCATTGACACGATGGTTTCCTGAAGCTTTACTTATAGCTGTTGTTCCTTTCTCAGCTCTCTCCTTCTTCTAGGCCTTACCTAGGACATAGTGACCTTGAAAGACAGCTTTACTTCTAGATTGTAAAAATGCTAGAACGGCTACAGTTTCTTCCTGTGGTTCAGATGATGTAGAGTTTTGTGGATATTGCCTTTAAGGTTTAGTACCACCTTGGTGGGAATTCCTTCTTTTTTGAATGAAGCAGAGCTTATTATGAAGTTCCTATTTCACCTGGACTATAATACTTTCAGATCTTTCTTGTTCTGGAAAAAAAAGACAGATTATTATTGGGAATCCCTGTCCACCCTGGTGCAAATCCCTTTAACACTTGATTAAGAAGTTGTTGGAAGCCATGTCCATGCTACTGTCTATCCTGCCCTGACAATGCCCTTCTTGGTGATTCCAGGGAAGTTTTAGGGCTCAATATTTGCCTTTATGGTACATTTTTTCCAAAGCCTTATTCTATGTAGTGATATTTTTCAGAACTGCAACCCTTCGGGAGTCTCAGCAAGTTGCTCTGGACAGTGAGCTGTTGGATGCAATTCCCAAACAGTATGTTAATCGAGAAGAGCAGATCACATTGCATTTGGAGTGTCGGGGCAGCAGCAGCAGGAAGTGCCAGGGAGCAGCTGTTGTCACAGTTCAGGTAAGTAGTTTTATTTTATTCATCTGACAGATATTTGCTTAGTGTCTATGATGTACCTAGTACTATGGGGAATGCAGAGGCATACAACTGCAAAAAATTTGTCATCTTTTAGGAAGACACGAAATTAATCACCTAGCCTTTTGTTGTTTAAATGTCATATACAAGAGCTACAAACATTATATAGTATGAGAGTTTAGAGGAAGAGGTTATAGTACTTAGAGAAGGTTTCATGGGGGGGTGGAACATAAATTGGACTTTGAAAGATTTGGAAACTAATACCTTGGCTAACTAGACAAGAGGGTAATGAACTAAGGTATAGAGGTAAAAACTTAACTCTCTTAAAGTTCAGGGACTAATGAGTAGGCCAGGCTAGTTGGACAGTATTTAGGAGAGGAGCTATAGATAAAATTGGAAAGCTAGTTTGACTCTGAATTGTAGAAAGCATTGAATTCTAGGCTGAAGGATGAAGGAGTCACTGAAAATTTATAATCAGAAAAGTTAGACACGTAAATAATGAATTAAAGATTGAAGCAATTTAGGATCTAGTAGTGAGTTGCAAGCTGTATTAGAAATGTGAGTGAAAGGATTTTTCAGTTGGAAATATGACTTGCCTTTCAGAATCATCTTTCCAAACTAGAATGACAAATTCTAGGCAGAATTTGGGATAAAAGTGTCAGTGGCTCTAAAATACTCAATAGTTTCTTGAGTTGAAGGCTTTTGAAGCTTCATTTATAGCTTCATTAGGAAATCATTGTTTAAAAGATAAGTTTTTATGACAGTGAGAGTATTGGAATCAAATCAGTGTATGACTACTCAGATGTCATCCAGTCAGGTTTTCTTTTAATTAAATCAGAAAATTAGCTAACATATGTGTTTATATGCTATACTCACAGTGAGCTGTGAGTTCAGATCTATGCTTTAGTTTGTACAACATATACACATTTTTTCATCTTTTTAGTATAGAAATCTTTACAGTCCTGGACTTGGTTGGACGACTCCTTGTAAACTTTGGGATTTCTTTGCTTGCTTTAAGAACCTTTATATAGTTTATATTTTAAAGATATTTAAAAGATCATTGAAAAGTTTATTTTATAATTCTCATTGAGTTTTAAAATTAGTTAGTTCATTAATAATTCTTGTTGCAAAAGAGGGCCTTGGAAATTTCCAGATTTCTATGAATGCATATTGTTTATTTTAGACTGAGAAAAGCTGAACACATTTCATGGGAAAGTGGACGTGCTTCTCTTCTGGTCTCCTCTCCTAATATAAACTCCTGATGAATCAGTGACTTTCCCTAAGGAAACAGATTACTTTGTGGCAGAATGCCTTTTGTTGCATTCCTGTACTGTGATGCAGTGTTTGATTTACTGTCATGTGAAGGGTTGGTTTGCATTTACAACCTAGATATGGAAATGAACTTCTAGTTCTCTTTGCACCATTTTAGAATTACTTCTTAAGTTATTCTTCCTAGTTTTCCCAATTTTTTGGGTGGTTATAAATGATTCCAGTCCTTCCTTTGTTCTATTGTCTAAAACTTCTTGTAATTATGGGTTGACTTGTTCAGTGAAAAAACAAAAAAAGAACTAAAAGTTAAATATCCCATAATTTTTTGTTAAATTGTTTGCCATTGTCATGCCTGATCCCCATTCAATTCTAAGGGTTCCTCATTACTATGAGGATCAAATAAAAAATCTTCTGTTTGAATTTTAATATCCTTTATAATCTACTCTTTTCCTACCTTTATAGTTCTTTTATATATTCTTCACCTTTCAACACATCTGTAGTATTAAGTACAAACTCCATTACTTGACTCTTCTACCCTTCTCATTTGCCTTCTAACATTTAGAACAATCCTGGTCCTATTTACTTATTGAAATTTTCCCCAGCTATTTTAGGTCATGTTTTATCTTTTTCTTTTCGAAAGGAAATGAAAGGTGTTAATTTTTTGGAAAGAGAATAGTGAATGATTTAGAGGTTGAAGGTGATAAGGCTTATTATGGGCTAATCTGGAAAGCATTATTGACAGACATTGAAACATGAATAAATGAATTCAGGGTGGCATTATCAGAACATAAAATAATTATCATAGGAAAAATTTGGCCTTTTAGTGAAAAATAAATCATATTCCTTAAGTCTTTTAAACCTGCATTCTTGAATAATCCTTTTGGTAAACTTTTCCCATATTTTCATTTTAAGAAATGAATGTTTTCAGCTCTTAGATTGGCCACTGTGTCAGTGAAGGAAAATAATAACTGTCGGAGGGGATGCAGTAAAATTGGGACACTAATACATTGCTGGTGGAGTTGTAAACTGATCCAACCATTCTGGAGGGCAATTTGGAATTATGCCCAAAGGACTATAAAACTGTTTATACCCTTTGATCCTACTAGTAGGTCTGTATCCCAAAGAGATAAAAAAAATGGGAAAGGACCTACTTGTCCAGAAATGTTTATCATAGTTGTTCTTTTTGTGGTGGCAAAGAATTGGAAATTGAAGGGATGTCCCTCAATTGGGCAATGGCCGAATACTATTGTGCTGTAAGGAATGGTGAACAGGATATTTTCAGAAAGAGTGGGAAAGACCTTTATGGACTGATGCAGAGCGAAATAAGTAGAACCAGATAAACATTGTACACAGTAACAGCAATATTGTGGAATGATGAAATGAGAAAGGCTTAGCTACTATCAGTAATTGATAGTACAATTCTGAGGGACTTATGACAAAGAATGTTATCCACATCCAGAGAAAGAAATTTGGAGTCAGGGTGCAAATGAAAGCATATGATTTTTCTCTTGTTTATTTGGGTATATATGGAGTTTTGGTTTAATAAGATTACTCATTCACAAAAATGAATACTGTGGAATTATGTGTTGCATGATAATACATGTGTAACTTAGATGGAATCATAGGAAAACTTGTGTGGAAATCTATTACATGTAATTGGTAAAAAATTTTTTTTAAATGATGTATTTCGTTATAATGTCATAATCGTTTGAATATTATTTTCTTTGGCATAGCAAGTCTATGAAGTTTCCATCCATTGTGTTTTTAGTATAATATTTGGTATAAAGAAAGTCTTGCGAAAAATCTCTAAGATGTCATTGTTTTTGAAGTCACTGAAATTTTTGTTAGTTTGAAGGTAAGCATAAGAATGAAGCTATTAGCCAACAACTTCATGTTTTACTGAAAGAAGTGAAGCAGTTACAAGCAGAAGCTTCCAAGCCACCATCACAGAATATTGTAGAAGCAGCTGTGCATGCTGAAAACTTGATTACGTAAGTTTTAAGTCATTCTTAGGTCTGCTTCCCAGAGGAATATGGCTAAATGTGAATTAACTTATTTATGAATATGACAATGTATTAATTAATTAATAGTACCACCTAAACTTAATCAACATTTTCAGTTATGAAATTTGCAGTATTTTCCCCTTATGTTTTCAGGGTGCCTTATAAATTTTTAACCACTTGCATATGCTATAAACAATGTTTATATCAAAGAATTCTGATAGGTACTTCCCCAGTGGTTGATAGGATAATTCAAGGATTCTAAATTAAGAGTTTGAAAGGGACTTTAGAGGTCACTGAGTACAACCTCATTTTACTGATGAGGAAATCAATGGCTCGAGAATCTAAATTCCTTGCTCAGGATCATGGAGATAGTGAGTAGCAAGGGAGAGATACAAACTCAGATCTTTTGACTGCAAATCCAACCTTCTTTTCACTTCTGCTACCCTCATTCATATTTTTCCTTTGCCCATCAATTATGAAAAAAAGCTCATTCTTGAACCATTGCTTATACACATAGTTCTTTTTCCTCCTGGAGCTGGCAGCAGCAAAAAGCCAGGGAATGATCCAGCAGAGGAGTGGGTTCCTGCTCCCAGCTGTCACTTTACAACTCAGAGTAGTGACAGTTCATTTTGTAAACTCCAAGGGTTTTTAAGGAACATGTACCTTTTATTCTTTAGCTACTTACAGTGCAACTTGGAGGATTTGATTCTTAAATTTAAAGGTCATTCTTCTCTTATATATGTACTTGTTACTCTATAGTAGAATGTCAGAGGATCTGATCTCAAGAATTCAGAATGAAAATTATATGACACCTACTTTGTAACTAATATGTAGCTCAATAATGAATACATTGCATATAGAATATTCAACTTTACAGTTAGAGTAGGAAAAGTGGGCTAATTAGAACTCATTTGTATTGTAAGCTTGTTAAAAAAAATCTGAAATTCACAGATGTTTAAAAGATGACATGTAAAGCCATCATGAAAATGAGAGGTCAGTAATTACTTCCATGGAATGAGTGAATGCAGAGATATCCTTAGACTACCTGCACAAATTTTGTTAGGAAAAAAAATACAAGGAACATAAAGGAAACATTTTTATGAATTGAGATTTTTCTATCAGTAGATTTGTTTTTTTTTCTCCATTTTCCCACAGGGCCTTAGTGAATGCCTATAAGTTGCAGCCTACACCTGGTATTCAAAAAGTTGGCATTAGCCTCTTCTTTACAGTGGTGGAGTATGTATGTGATGAGACACAAAGGCACCCTCCTACCAGGCAGTTTTTTACCTCCTGCATTGAGATTTTAGGACAAGTAAGTTTAATCTAAATGTATTTCATATTTACTGAATTTTTATAGTTTTGTACCGTGTACTTATTTGATAAAGCTTGTGTTGACTTAAGACTTAGATAATCTTTTGGCTGTACATAACTTAAAACAGTAGCATATGGTTATGAATTTTTGTGTGAAGTTTTTTTTCCTATGTTAAATTTCACCACCAAACAATAAAATTGTTCATAGTTCCTTTAAGTATAGGTATTAAGATAGGTTTTCCCCCCTGCATATTTGAGATTCCCTGTAAATATTTTAGAATCATAAATTAAAGAATTTTCACTTTGTTATTTTTAAGAACACATGCATGCCAGGGAAAGAAAAGACTTATAAATTCATTATCTGAAGTTTGTTATAAAAGAAAGGGAAGTATGCTATTGTTTTGTACAGGAAAAAACTAATTGAGATTTCAATTCATATTCAAATTCAGGTCCATTAATTTTATTAATAGCAATTTTTTTCACCATTAATTTTTCAACTGTAATTTAAAAAATTTAAAATGTCCCTCTTTGTTAAAACGTAGTTGAGAAAAAGATGAGGTCATTAAGGATACATACTAATTATAAAAGTAGTCCTTTTTAGATACTCATGGTACAACATTTTCTTAAAATCTGGAATGGAAAAGTTTTATTGCATAAGATGTAGACAGTGTTTTCTTTAATCTAGTATATGTTAGTGTTGAGTTTTAGATACAATAAATACACGTTAGCATTTTAGGTTTAAAAGATCACTAAAGTAATATGTGGTTAGAGTGAATTTTATTAAAACTATCTGGAGGTCCTAGATTCAAATCTGGCCTCAGACACTTCTAACTGTGTGACCCTGGGCAAGTCACATAAGTCACTTTAATCCCCATTGCCTACATTACTACTCCTCTGCCTTAGAATCAGTCAATATACAGTATTGATTCTAACACAGAAAGTAAGGGTTTAAAAAAACTATCTGGATATAGATCACCTATATACAATTTTACATTCTTTCCCTCTTCAGCCCCTTTTGCTGTCATTGCTGGAAGTAGAGCCTACATGTTCATAATTCAGGGATCTCTACTAACTAGTGAATGACCAGCTTTGCACTTGCTCATCTCAAAGTGACCTGGTACTTGCATAATTTAGAGATGAAAGGAATGGGAAAGCAGCCTCAAACCAGGTGTATAGATTAATTATCATTTTCTTTCTTGTGTGTGCTAATGATCAGGCATTGACTATATCTATTGAAATTTCTGATGGTTTTAGTTTCTAAAGAAGGAATCTTTATCCATGGCTTTCTTCACTGTTATAATGGGAAAATCCATAGTTTTTATCAGTATGTAGCAATACCTATTGACATTATCTATGATGTATTGTGTATTTATGTATGTTAGATATTTCTTAATTACATTTTAACCTGGTTTGGGTTGTCTGAGGATTTTTAGACAAATTTTGAGGGCCTTCGCCTTGAATTTGACACTTCCATTATGGAGTATTGATAAGGTTCACAACTCCTTGAGTTTCTGTAACTTTGAAAATACTCTCCTTGGAGTTGATGATGCACTTCTGTGAACTTTGAATGAGGCTAGTTCTTGGGTGACAGACCCTCCATTTGAACTTCTCTTCAAAACCTCTGAAGTATGGTAGGATCTACCAGAAGTTGTACTTGGAGACATTTTACTACCCTGGGAGCTCAATTGGAGCAAAAAAAAACAATGGAGAAACTTTTTCATACACTTCTTCTTTTTGACTTGTCAAGGTGTTTATCAGTGATACCAAATCAGAGTGCAAACGAGTGCTCCAGACAATTTTGAAGAATAGAAGACTTTGTACTCTTCTTTCTCCTTATTTTACTCCAATTGCTGCACCTGAAGAGTTCATAAATTTGTATGAAAAAGTGGTGAAGTTTCTAAGTGAAGATAATAGTGATATGATTTTCATGCTGCTAACCAAGGTAAATTACTATTGAATCCAGATGTCATGATCATAATGTAATAATATTGTCTTATTCCTAAATTTAAGTAGAAAGGAATACTAGAGATCTTCCTGACACTAAATCTTTTACTGTGTTATCATCATCCAAGTGGTCTCCATCAGATTTTTAACTATATTTGAAGCATGTTAAGCATTTCCCTCCTATTTCAAGTTAATGCTTTAGTGTTCGTTGGGGACATGTTAGACACGATTATTTTATATATATATATATTAAAAGCAGACTGACAACATGTCACATTTTAAAGGATTTATAAATATTTGTAGTGATAACAATGGCATATGCTTAGGGACATATTCTGAAATAACTAAGAACAATTCTTCATTAATTGACATCTTAATTTATCACGTTTTGCATACTTAGCCTTTTTCTCATGTTTTTCATGAAAGAGCTTCCATTCACTTACTCATTCATGCCATGCTAATGGTTTTATTGATCCAAGAAAATGAATTCTGTATCTGTAAGTTTTGCTACCAGTGGTCCAACTGTAGCAACTTTTGAGTCCATGAAATTTGAACATGTTAGTGTGAACCAGAAACTGATCTCAGTTTTTATAATATTTAGGAGAGAAAATGCCTTAATTGAACCCTGGCCTATTTGGTGTCTAGGGGTTGTTAGAGCAATACAATGCTTTTGAATTGTATGATGTAAATTCAACACCTTAGGGGGTAATCTGAGAGATGCCCTAATCATTTTGTACCAAGTAGTTATCTATGATAAGTTTAGGTAGTGTTTTTCCTTTCATATCAGAAAACATTTTTTACTTATCTGATTATGGATTTTCTTGTATTTAGCATAGTCCAAAAAGAATTATGTAGATTTTACCCACCAATGTGTGCAACATTAAGACAGCACAATACAACTTTACACCAGTTTGTGAATAAACAGCAAGATTTGGAGATTGCAGATCATAGAGATATGAATAGTTCTATTGACTCCAGTCTAAAACTTATGAGATGTTAATAGAGAATAAAAATCTAAAATTCTAGAGAATTGACTTTCCTATCTTCTTTTACACTTGGAAAAAATAGTTTTGTTTCCAATCTCTTGAAAAAAAAATTGTCAGTGCATCTGGGTAGCTCAGTGGATTGAGAGCCAGGTTTGTCTCTACAGGAAGTCAGTCCCAAGTTCAAATCTGGCCTCAAACACTTTCTAGCTGTGTGACCCTGGGCAAGTCAACTTAACCTCCATTGCCTAGCCCATACCACCCTTCTGCCTTAGAATCAATACATAGTATTGATTCTAAGGTAAAGGGTAAGATTTTTTAAAATTGTCTTTGGATATTTATATGTCACAGAATGATCACTAGATAAGAGTACTAGACCTGGAGTCCAGAAGACCTGAGTTCCTGTGCTGCCCTATGCATTTACTAGCTGTGTGACCCTGAGCAAGTCACTTATCCTCTGATTGCTGTTATAAGTAAGAGGGCAGATGAGATGGGTCCACAGGGAGATGCAAATGGAGGAAAAAGATTCTAGAACATGGGGGGAAAGTGTGAATCAGTTAACTGAGATTGGAACTGAGGTCTTTCTCTGGTTTCATCTGGAGGGACTGACTGCTTTCCCTTGGTGGCTGTTTCTACCTTGTCTTTCCCATCCTACCTGCCTACCTGTTGGCTTGTTGTCATCTACTGAGCTTCCTGGTGTGATCCTGAACCAATCTGGGCCATCTGTCTGTAAAATTAGGTCTGGGGTCCTTCTGGATCCAGGACCTCTCCCTGGGCCCTTTCCTGCCAAACTGCCAAAACCCACTGCCTCTATTACCATCAAAAGGAGGTGGGTGGGTTGGTGTAGGTTTATCTATATTAGGGACTGGGGTCCTTAGACAGGTTAGCTCAAAATCTGCACTAGATACATGTTAGTTATTTTTTGATCAGAAGGAGCAGAATTTAAAATACTTAGCAAATTCAATTTATCAACCTTAGTAAGTATGTAATATGTAGGACATATTGCAGATATATATGTATATATATATATGGATACAGAGATAAGAAATAGAATAATCCCTGTCTTTAAAGAGTTCATATTTCAAAATAAGTTGGAATTATGTCATTCTTGATAATGTTGAGATCTTTGGGCTTTGAACTCTTTTGAGAGATTGAATGACTAGGATCAAATTCAATCCAAAAGAAAATTTGCTTGACCCTGTCAACATAGATTTTGTAAACAAAAACTGTTATCTTTAAGTATATTGACTTTTGAATTACATTTGCACAGAACTATCCCCACCCCTTTTGCTACTCCAGTGAGTTTTCTGTTTTAAATAAATACTCCTTCCTATTTTTTTTTCTTTTTAGTTCGATCTTAAACAATGGTTAAACTCCACTAAACCTCCTCTGTCTGATCGTACCAGGCTCTTGGAGTCCATTCATTTGGCACTTACTGCCTGGGGACTTGAACCGGATGAAGACATTTTGATGTCATTCAATATTTTCTGTAAACACTGGACTTATCTCCTTCTGTACCAGTTCCCTGACCAGTACAGTGACATTCTAAGACTGCTCATGCAGAGTAAGTATATTTATTAGGTCTTGATTCTAATGTTATCAGGTTATCTCAGTCAACATAATACTTTTTCAAGTGAGAATGAAGAGCTATTTTACCATTTTTGTTAATTTCTCATTTCTTTTTCAGGAGAATGCAAGTTCTTCAAAGCTAGGGATTGCTTTATTTTTATCTTTTTATACCTATTATTGTCAAATTGAATTTATGGAAACATTCATAAAAATTATTGATATTTGGCAAGAAGAGAGTATCATGGAATTCCCATTTCTCTCAAAACTTTTAATCAGAGTTAGAGGAAAAGGAAAAGTGAGAACTTCTTTTGAGAATTCATTGGGTTGAAATTTTAATAATGTGTTAAATAATAATCACCTTCCCCACATATACTGGCTATTTGGGGTCCAGGGATAGGGCAACACATACTTTTCAACTCCATGATAAATGGAGACAAATTTGAGACTGTAAATTTTGTGTGGTTCAGTTCTTTGGCAACCAGTTTAAAAAATAAAAATCAGTGAAAGTGTGTGTGTAAAATCTTTTGACTTATAGTAATAGTAGAATACTGAAATATAAAAAAAAATGCTGTGTGTAGGTGCTATTGGTTTTAAAGCAACATGAACTCTAGGGGAAAATGTGAAAAATGGGGGACCAAATATACTTTTTTTTAAGCCTTTCTTTTCAAATTTTCAAAAGATTTACTCTTAATGTATTTAGATAAAACATTGCAGTCAACTTTCTCTGTTCATATTTTTTCATAATTTCTGTCTGTTTACAGTAAAGTATTATTGGCAGTTAAAATTTTTTTAACTTTCTTAGACTTCTTAGTTAAAAACTATCTAATTTCATTTTAAAATTTCAGAAAAAGACTCATTAATACTTGTTTCTACTCCTTTGAAGAAATGCAGTTAGTGATGTAGAAACTAGAAAACAAGAAACTCCAATCATCTTAGGAACTAACTCTTCACACCAAGGGTTTGCTCCAGAAGCCTCCCCTGTGGGGCTCATTTCTCTCTTGGCTCATTAGTATTACTAGTCTTCTTTTTAAAACTCTTAACCTTCTGTCTTAGAATCACTATTATGTATTGGTTCCAAGACATAAGAGCACTAAGGACTGGCAATGGGGGTTAAGTAACTTGCCCAGGGTCATACATCTAGGAAGTGTCTGAGGCCAGATTTGAACCTCCTGTCTCTAGGCCTGATTCTCAATCTGCTGAGCCACCCAGTTGCCCCACGAGTCTTTCATCCACAACCTTAGGTTAGCCATAAACCTTAGATGGGAGAAAAACCAGCCCTTTGGTGACCTTTTAGCTGCCAAGAGATTCTTGCCCTCAGCCCAGGTAGCCTTGAAAAACATTACCTCCCAGATAAAACCAAACTATTAAGGAACATTGGAAATCATCACATTTCCATGTTAATTCCACATTCACATACTTTTATAGATAATTTATGGTATAATATTGTCTCTATTATTTCTTCTTGTTTCTACACTCTGGCCCAGCCAAACTGAATTTCTTGCTGTTCCTCACGTAAGACCTTTCATTCCCCATTTTCATTGCTTTTAAATAGCTTAGCTGAAGCATCAAACTTGAAGCTTTTTCTACTTTTCCACAGTTTCTAGTGTCTTCCCTCCCAAATGAGCTTGGTATCACTTTTATAGGTATTTATGTGTTTTTTTCATTTTTTAAATTTTATTTTTATTGTCATGTAAAACACACTTCCATATTGTTCATTATTGTAAGAGCAAACTCATCCATAACCAAAACCCCCAAATAAAACCATAAATATACTGATGTGAAATACAACTCCAACAGTTCCTTCTCTGGAGGTGGATACCATTTCCCAATATAACTCTTTAAGGATTGTCCCAGATCAGTGCATTGCTGAAAGTAGCCAAGTTTTCACAGGTAATCATCCTCTTATAATGCTGTTATTGTGTATGATCTACATCAGGTCCTTCAGATCTTTCCAGCTTTTTTAAAAGTCATCTTGTTTATCATTTCTTAGAGCACAATAGTATTCCATCACCAATATATAGCACAATTTGTTCAGCCATTCACTAGTTGATGGACATCCCCTCAATGTCTAATTTTTTGCCACTACAAAAAGAGCTGCTATAAATATTTTTGTACAAGTAGGTCTTTCCTCTTTTTTATGATTTCTTTGGAATACGGACCCAGTAGTGGTAATACCGCATAAGGGTATGCATGTTTTATAAACTCTTGGGCATAATTCCAAATTATCCTCTGCAATGGTTGGATCAGTTCACAACTCCACCAACAATGTACTAATGCCCCAATTTTGCCACATACCCTCCAACATTTGCCTCTTTCCTTTACTGCCATATTGGCCAATCTGATAGGCCAATCTGAGGTGGTACTTCAGTGTTGTTTTAATTTGCATTTCTCTCATGAAGAGTGATTTAGAACATTTTTATATGATTATTTATGGCTTTGATTTCTTTATCTGAAAATTGCATGTTTATATCCTTTGACCATTTGTCAATTGGGATATCACATATGATCTTATAAATTTGGCTTGCTTCTCTATAAATTTGAGAAATCAGGTCTTTATCAGAGACATTTACTATAAAATTTTTTACCCCAGTTTATTGTTTCCCTTCTAACTTTGGTTACATTAGTTTTGTTTATATAAGCCTTTAAATTTAATATAATCAAAATTCTTCACTTTACTTCTCATAATACTTTTTCTTGTTTGGTCATAAATTCTTCCCTTCTCCAAAGATCTGTCAGGTAAACTATTCCGTGTTCCCCTAATTTAGTTATGGTAAAACTTTATATCGAAATCATATATCCATTTTGATTGTATCTTGGTATTGGGTGTGCGATATTGGTCTATACCTAGCTTCTGTTGTATTGTTTTCTAGTTGTCCCAGCTTATATGTCTCTCTCTCTCTTTTTTTTAATAAAACCCTTCCGTCTTAGAGTCAATACTGTATATTGGCTCCAAGACAGAAGAGGGTAAGGGCTAGGCAACAGGGGTTCAGTGACTTGCCCAGGGTCACACAGCTGAGTGTCTGAGGATGGATTTGAACCTAGGACCTCCCATCTCTATATGTCTCTCTTAAGAGCATGTAAACTCCTTGTGGGCAGGAACTGTTTCATTTTTGTCCATAGCACCATATATGATACATGGCATATACCATGTGCCTAGAATTATAGTTAATAACTGTTGAGTGATTGCCTTTATGACCTATAACAAGTGATTCTTCTCTTCCTCTCTCAGAGAGACTCCATCTTTCTGAGGTTCAGTTTTCATGTATAAAATAAGGAAATTATGCCAGATTATTTTGAAGATTCTTTCCAGATTCAGTAATCTTTATTATCTCTTATATCCTGGCGGACTTACAATATGTTTATTTGGGAATTAAAAAAACTGATTTATTATCACCTAGCAACCAATCAAATATCAGGGTAACCATTCCTATATATAATATGGTTATTTTAGTAGTAATGATGAGTTCTTTTCTTTCCCAAGGTTCAGCTGAGCAGCTACTGAGTCCTGAGTGTTGGAAGGCAACCCTGAAAGCTCTGGGCTGCTCTTCTTCTGAGAGCAAAGAAGGGGACTGTCCACTCCCTGTAACTGAAAGCCCTCTATTTCCAAGTTCTCCCAATATCCTCTTGTCAGATGAACAGGTACACAACTTCTGTCTTTTAAAACTTTGGTCCTAAAAAAAAGAACACTCTCTTCTCCTTGACCAAAAAAAAAAATAAAATTCAGTTCTAAACTAATGTCTTTCTCAGTTTTGTATGCTATTGTAATTTTAGGTTGAGCAAGCAAAACAAAATTTATCTGAAAGAGGCTGATCTTTGTGTACTGGTGTCTCTGTTTCATTTGATTATCAGATTTCGGTTTTCCCATTTCTTTATTTTCCTGCACCTAGAATTCCCTTCCTCTTTCTTCTCTCTGCCACTACATGTTTAAATCCTAAAATGAAAAGATATAGTTTATTAACTCCTGCTAAAATTTCTACTCTGCCATTCCAATTCAAAGTGATTTTTTAAAATCTCCAAACTTCAATGGTATTTATTTTTTATAACATTAATTTACTATATATTTTGTATGCCTTGGGTTATTAGTCATCTTTTATATGTAAGTGTCTTAATGTTATCTACTCATAAGATTATCTATTCTCCATAATGCCTAGCATAGTACTTTGAACAAAACAGATATTTAAAAAAATTCATTTGATGATTATTCTTTCAGGTAATGGAGACAATACAATGGCTTTCAGATTTTTTCTATAAGTTACGGTTATCCAAGTTGGACTTTAAGAGTTTTGGATTATTTTCAAAATGGACTCCTTATGTTGCCGATGTGAGGAAATTATTGGAGTACCTTGTGAAACGGCTGATTGGCTCTGAAATGGCTTGTTTGGAGCAAGGTCCATTAACTAATAGTAGAACAGGTAAATCAGTTTTTAGAACAACATGAAACCATACTTACTGACCTTCTTTTAAATAAATCTGAAAAGACTTGTTAGATCTAAATCTTTTTTTGTTGTTGTTGAAGCTGTATATCTTGTCTGTCAGAAGAAAAAGGTAGAAAATATATAGTGTGGGTGTGAGAAAATCATCATACCTTACCAGGCATTCATATTCTGGATGCCTGATACAACTTTTCCTTGACCCTTCTTTAGAGTGAAAAGGGATGAGAAAATTTTTCATTTTTATCTTACAAAAAGTTCTAGAAATTTAAATAGTCATTCTGGGAAAATTTAAAAAAATTAATTTTGGGTACTTTTGTGAAATTTCATTATAATAAAAATAGTCATTTGATTAATGAAACCACTAACAAATGAAAGCATTTCCTTTCTTTAATTGGTTTTAGGTCACTGAATATTCACATGACTATCATGTGAATATGATATTCATATTAGGAAAATCTGAGTTTTTAAAAGTTTTTTGTGAGTTAGATCACTTGACTATGCCTTTCTTTGTTGTATCTTGTTTTAGTGTTGAGGTCTCTCCATTCACTAATTGTTCAACTCTTCAAGCCATGGATTCTGGTTTTAGAAGACAATATAAGGTAAATATATTTTGTAGATATTTGAATATTCATGAAAGTAATAATTTTCAAGTTTCCCTAGTATTGTCACATCATTAGTGTATTGCTATATATAATAATATATATAATATACATTTAAATTTAAGAAATGCTTTCTTATTAATTATACATAGGGGATTTTTTCTTTTGCATAGTTGAGTTTTGCCTCTACTAGTTTCATAACAATAGCCAAAGAAAAACAGAAGAATCAATGAATTTATTAATGCTTACTGCCAAGAACTGTGCTTTCAAGGTGCTCAGATTTTAAAGAGGGAGGAAACAGCACAGTAGTGGGCACAGACTTAGTATTTAATAAGTCTTTCTTGACAGTGATTTAAATGTGTTGCTGACATTCAGAATAATTGCTGGCCATCTGTACCTGGATGTCCCAATAGTGTCTCAAACTTAGTAGTATGTTAAGGTCTCTTACCTAAAATGTTTAGAGTAGTTCATGACTTCCTTAGTTTGTGTTTTCTCCACTAATGCATATTGGAACACACTTATACCTTGTACAATTTTTGTCCAGTATTTAATGTATATGACTTATTTGTAATGGACAAAAATACATAGCTAGACCTTGTTTTGGGTTTTATACTTTGCAGAAACCAGTGTGCTACTCAAGCTGTCCATCTGTTTGCGCTCATTCTTCCTATTTAAGGGGCTCAATATGTTTTTATGGCTATATCTGCAGTAATATTGTTTACTACATATTTCATTTTCACGTAGTTACCAATAATATCTTGTGGGCTATATAATACATCATCCATTTTATGTTGCCTTTTGAATCCTTTTTTTTCTTACCTTTGATGCTATTTTTTGGCATTCAACTGTTAATTTTCCTATAGGGTGATGTAACTGAAGTAGAATTGAAAATTCATTTTCAATTGTCCATAGTAAAGAAATCCACTAGCATGACTCACTTTACTTAGGTGGGTGCTTGCTGCCATCCGAAATTCATGGCTTTCAAAGTTTTCAGAAGTTGCATATTGAAATTATTTATTTATACATGTGTATTATGAATTAATATTTCTTTTAGGGTCATGAATTCAATATTTTGATTGTAGTAACTAATTCATCAAGTTTACCATGTTATTCTTGTCAAATGAGAGTACTATTTGGCAAGATTTTGAAACTTTTATGAGACTAGAGACTTTCATCACTGGAATGGGTTGTCTTAAGGAGTAGTGAATTGCTTTGCCACTGAAAATGGTTTTAGCAGAAGAATGATTATCAGGATCCTAGAGAGGAAGAATTTCCATATTGGGGTTGGAGGTTAGACTAGCTGACCCTTGGAATAAGGTATTTTTTGATTCTAAAATTCTCACCAATTTTTTTTCAAAGGAGTTCTTTTAGTTTCTGGAATTCAAAATGTGGAGACTGAAGTTTCATAGTTTTGGCCACATAGTATGAAACTGACTTGGTCTAGTAAAGCCTAAGGTAGCTTTTATTGTGGCTCTCTTAGCATTTGCTAAGCTGCTCATCCAGTGAGCATTCTGAACTATTTATACAGTGTTATACAAATAGGAGAAATATATATTTTTTTTATGTTCATTTTGTTTAATGATAGCTGTATCATGCTATTACCATGGAATGCATATTCATCTTAAACATTAGACTCCCACAGGTATTAACAAAGCTCAAACATTAATTTCCTCATAATGTGATAAACAACCAACTCTAAAGGGAAGTAATACATTTTTCAATTGCACACAACTCTCACAGTGAAAAAACAAATACGGCACGCATTTTAAAAGTTCTCTATCTTTACTGCTAAACAAGCACTTCAAATACATATAAAACATATGGTATTTAAAGAACAATTTCAATGTAACAGCAGCAAAAATATTTGGGATGATATTCTCATGTTTTATTAACATTATAATAAATACCGCTGTGTTAAGTAGCCTGGTTAACAAACAACTTTTCAAGGCTCACCTTAAATACAAACAGGTTGTAGTGGGGAAGAAAACTCTTGCTAGAATGTTTTTATTTCGTGTTCTTCTAACAGATGTTCTTTCGGCCCTAGTTAAAGCCAACCAGCCTTAGACAATGGCGTTTCCACCATCCTACCTAAGGAAATGTTGACTGACCAGTGCTAAAGAAGTTCCCATATTATATCCCAAAATAGGCCACATGTTAAAGCAATAGGAGCTACTTGGAGCATTAATTTTTTAAGACTTGGGAAACCTAAATATAACATATCATCCAAAGAAATTTCAATGACTAGTTCATTTTGCACTAACTTAGCTCTCCTAATAAACGCTTGGATAGAAGGCTTTGCATTACTTGGGAAACAGTAAAATCTCCATGAAAAAAAAAATCCAATCTTTAAAACATCATGATTGTGTCTGACCTGTGCTTTTTAGAACCACATACCCCTAAATGATTTTTTAACATAAATAACCTCAATGTGAGGTATCCAGCTCTATAAAACATCATCAGCATGAAGACAGCATCTTTCTTCCTAAGGTTTGGGTTTGGCCCAGTATTCCCAAAACATGGAATACAACATACCAACAGTCATTGCTCCTACTACAAAGCCTTGAGCTCCCACACGCATGTGAATCAGGTGGACAGACATTTTATTTTAGTATTCCCTCTGCTCTTCAATTTGTATAATCCATATGCAACAATAGCTGCAAAACCTGCTATTCCAATTGGGACAAATGGTGCCTCCTTAGCTTTTCGGGCAAGTTTTGATCCTGAAGACTCATCATAAGTAGAAAGAGAAACATCACTATCTGATGACATAGTAGTAGTTGGTTGAAGGAAGAAGCTCCCTTTTACAAGCAGCCTTCGTCTACAGCTTTGTTCCCAACTTCCCCGGCTTAGATCATCTAGAAATGACCAGCCAATCAGACCTCCACAACGACGCCAGGAGGCGGGTCCAGAGGAGAGGGCAGGGGCTTTGTCTCTTCCCGCTCCAACCACTGCGGAGCCGTCGCAGCCAATAGAGGAAGAGCGAGGGTGGAGCTGAGACTGTCCTAGGCCCCGGGGGTGGAGAGGATATCCCCTGGCTGTGAGCACCGCAAGAGTGCAGGCGCTTTAGAGGCCTCTTTCCGTTTCCCTCGAGCCCTCTTGACCGCACTACCCTGGGCTGGGTGGTATCTCTTCAGCCTCTCCAGGAGAAATATTTCTTATAGAGAACATCTTAATAAATTCTAGCTATTTCTGGGTATCCAACTAGGGTCATGGGTGGGATAGTATTTTTCAACTTGTATGTGATATACAGCTACAGTGTGAGAGGAAATGATGCAGTGATATGTTAGGGGCAGAAATGTGAGTGAAAGTAAGAAAATCAGAGAGAGAATAGGGTAAGATATCTAAGCTACACACTTAAGTATTTTGCTCTGGCTCAACCCAGGCAGGACTAATTAATCCTTAGCTTGAGGCTCCTCAGCCTTTTTTCACTCACCCCACATGGTAATTCTAAATTCAAGAGCAGTCCGAGGTCTCAAGCTGGAGCTCCTCCGAGGTTAAGGTGAAGACAAAAGACCTAAAGCCCCTCTTCCCAGGAAGTTCTTGGCATTTTTAAAGACGATTTATTTTTGTCACTTCCTGTGACTTCCTTCCATTTTATGTGTTCCAATTATAGCTAAAGCTTTGTTTAGGACTGCCCAGAGGGCAGTCACTCTATTCTGATTTGTTACCCCACTTTTGCACATGTGGGTCATAGACCTCCCCCACTCAAGTGTAAGTGGGGTGTATATGCTTCTGGTGATTAAATGTAAAAATGGGCAGGGGAGACTTAATTTAATCTTTAAAGATAAAGATATCAACTGAATGACTTAAAAAGATGTCAGTTAGTGACCTGTTGATAACATATTTTCTGTTCCAGGCCAAACCCTGAAAATGAAAACACAGTGAAACAACAGAGGAGTGGTCAAAATGACCTGGCCTGTTTCAAGTTAGACCTACAACTTAATGCTTTTTAAGTTCTTTATATGCTGATGAAACCATTTCTGACAGGGTTTTCTGCAGCTTAGGAAAAGTCAATCAATCATGGATACTTCAGTGTTTAAATGTTCCTTTCTTTGCTTTAAAGCAATCAACGCTATTATCCGTGGCTGGAAAGTGATGCATCCATGGCCTCAAGCGTGGTACATTTGTTCACCAAATGTATTGAGATTTTGCACGAAAGTTTTAAAGGTAGGCAAATGCCAAATTATGGATGGCATTAGTAATTTTCCTTGCCTCTATAAGTCATTTGGTTAATCTTTGATCTTCATGCCTTCTCTTTTCTTGTATTTCATTTTGGTTTTAAGCATTTTCTTCTTGGATGTGTTTGTCTCTTTCTCATAAGCTGAAGCATAGTATATGCATTTTCTATAAGACTCCCGAATGATTTGGAAAATGATGTTCATTTTTTGTTTTGTTTTAATTTGGCCTTTGATCACAGAGTGAAAACAAATTAGAGTGGAAAAAATGCTCCAAACTCAGGTTTCCACATTTTCTAAGGAAGCTTTACTGTAACAGGAAGAAAATGTCCAATCCAGCCAACGTTTTATTTCCTTGCCAATCAGAGGATATGACAGCCAAAGGCAATGTCAGTTTAGAAAATAAATTTATTTTTAAAATGTAGGAGCATAGCAGAAGATAATGCATTACTTCATAAAAATGCAAAACTCAATGAAAGGAATTAAAGCAAGAGACCTAACTAAACCACATCATCTCAAGAGCACTTAAGGATAAAACTACAAAGAAGACAGTCATTAGATGGAAAATTGGGAAAGATTTTCAAAATATTTCTATGGTTAAATATTTGTCAGTGAAGCCACTGCATTTGGATTCTAGCATCCAGTTTCCATTGTGCTGGGTGAAGCAAAAAAAAAAAATTTTTTTGCACTAATGAAAAGAAAGATTGGAAGAATAATAGAAATAGATTAGTTCTATATAGAGAACATCCATGCTGGTGTTAACAGGATTTTTAGGCCATAAACATTTGATTCTCAAGATATCCGAATTAGAGGAGAATCCAAAAGATGTGAAAAAAATTAGACTAAAAGGCAATTGAGCTGACTGGAATAACTACCTTTCCATAAGTCCGCTTTATTATTGAGTGCATAGAAAAATTTGAATTTGGTAGAGTAATGCATGCAAGAGTAATGCTTACCATGTAGCATTTGCTCAAAAAATGTATATTCCCTGTGTCAAATCATAAAAAATTCCTTGAAAGATACAACAAACTGATAATTTTGATCAATTTTATGATTATTAATATATTAAGGGACACATAAAACAAAGAAGCATGTAATGGAGGAGATGAATGGAAGGAGGGAGAGGAGGCTGAAGGGTTTGGGTTTTTTCCTGCTTTACTTAAAAAAAAAATTCAAGAATTCAGTGTGTCAACCAAAACAGTGTCCACTAGCCTATGGACTTTTAGCTCCAATACATGTGATAGGATGCATTCAATTAGTGTCTATAGAAGATATTCTCTTTACATGTGAGCAATTAATCCAAGAGCCCTTTTCTCTAATTTTTATAGCTGTTGGAGTGGTTAACAGTATTTGAAAAGGACCTTCCCAGGAAGGCTGAGTTCCTCCAGTGCACTAAAAGTTCTTTATGTACATCTTATCTACCTGATTTAGGTCATGAAGTGAAAAGTCTATAAATCAGGGGTCCTCAAACTACAGCCCGTGGGCCACATGCAACTCCTCAAGGCCATTTATCCAGCCCCCACTGCACTTCTGGAAGGGGCACCTCTTTCATTGGTGGTCAGCAAGAGGAGCAATGTATGTGGTGGGGCTGCAAAGTGTGGCATCGCTCACGTACAGTACTACTTCTTACAATTCTATCAGCAATTCCTGTATATATGAAGCAGTAGAAGTTTCCCCCACAGTAGTGATATATGTTCAGGACAAAAAGACTTGCCTGTATAGGGGATGTCCAAAAAGAATCTTAAATGGTGAGATGTGTAGGTCTCCCTTGGGCCTGCTTTGGAGATAAAATAGAGCTAGAGAGTGAACTTCAGGCAATTTTAAATGAGTCTCAGTACATAATTTGCCAATTATAGTTTTAAGTTCTTTGTTCATTCTTTCAACTTAGCCTCACCTCTGGGGATGATACAGTACATGGAATTTAGGAGTTATCACCAAACAGGAATACATTTGGAACAGAACTGAATTGGTAAAA
This sequence comes from Monodelphis domestica, assembly GCF_027887165.1. NCBI lineage: Eukaryota > Metazoa > Chordata > Mammalia > Didelphimorphia > Didelphidae > Monodelphis > Monodelphis domestica. The sequence continues at coordinate 417,502,504 of NC_077229.1, read as the reverse complement.
TGAATTCCCCTGTCCAAATCAATTCATGCTAGCAGGCCAAAAGGAGGAATAATCTCTTTTAAGAGTCCTCTGGCAACAAAAGCTGCTGTGACTCAGGCAGTAGGAAATACTTCTGGCCATCTGGTTAGCTGATCCACTATGACCGGACAAAATTTATAATGTCCAGCCTTTGGTGTTGTAATAATATTACTTGGCAGATGTTCGAAAGGTATGCAAGCCAGGGGACACCCACCAAATGCTTTGCCACGAAAGGCATGTTAGTTATATGTTTGGCAGATAGCACAGGCTGCACACACTTTAGAGGCTATAGTAGTTATACTTGGGTCTATCCATATTCTTTTAACAGAGTCTACAATTCCCTGGGTGCCAAAGTGACTGTTGGCATATTTGTTGTTAAAAACTTCTAGAGAGCAGGAATTTTCCTTCAGATGATACCTATACTCCATTGTTCTGTTTTGCTTTGAATTTTTGTTTCCATTTTCTACTTCCCTTTTTTATAGCAGGGGTTCCCAGACTTTTTACACAGGGGGCCAGTTCTCTGTCCCTCAGAATGTTGGAGGGCCATATCACTGCTATCTGATGCCTGTATACATTACTGGAGGCAGTGCTGGGCCTGTGATACTATATACTGCTGTCTGGGATAGCAGAGGCTGCAGTGCTGGCTGTGATGGGCCTGTCACAACTTGCACAGGCCCATAACTGCCACCACTATACCAGGAAGCAGTATACACAGTGCGGAATCCCCTCCCCCACACAGTTGCTTACCATGCTGATGTCTTCCATTGTGCAGCCACATAATCCTTTGCGTGGCGCCTCGTTCTTAGAATAAGGCACCACGCAAAGGATTATGTCACTGAAAGTAGTACTGTATGTGAGCAACACTGTGCTTTTAAACATCTTTGTATCTGGGTGTAAGGTTAAAAAGTGACTTAAAGCAGACCAGTTTTGAGGTTTTCCTAAATTTACAAGTTCTGTTTTTTTATGTTACTTTGAAATGCTTAGCAATGCTACCTGATTTCTGTTAATCAACAAATTCATTGGAGTGTGATAACTGTAAGGATATATTTATGGTGCTCAAGCATTTGGCCATTGTTTATTGTAGGGCCTTGAGGTGTATCTTGTGCTTGAGAAAGGAAGGGCTATGGGCAATAATCTTTGGGCTTTGATTCTATAATTGCAATCTTTGGGGGTAACAATCTAAGTAGATTAAAGGGGATCTATATCTATATCTATAGATATAGATCCTATAAGTATTTGCTCTCATATTATTTCCTCTTAATTGAGGAAAGATTAGTAATCATAGCAAGTCCATTAGTGGAGGAAGTTGGGGAGAGAAGTCACAGAAAGGGGATTGGCAGGGGGCTTTTTATTCTCGGGGGGCTGCTTTGCAGTTCTCATCTTCTCACCATGACTATGTCAGCTGGTGAGGTTCTATTGGCTCCCTGAAACTGGGGTAATTCCTTCAATTGCCTCTTTTGATTGGGGGATACTGAGGAATGGAAGGAGGTGGGGCACCTTTCATTTTAGTTTGTACAAGAACAGCTGATTTAACTAGACCTACATTGAAAGAAGGTGTGGCCCAAAGAGATTCAGGTATATCAGCTGGTATTTCAAAGGTAGGAGGCTCTTTCACCTCCTGACTGTCTGAGAGAAGTACAGGGAGCAAATTTAAAGATTCTTCAGGTAATTCTAGTGTCATAGTGCCATCTTGAGCACATGTTATTATGGCTCTAAGTTTACATAATAGGTCTCTCCCTAACAAATTTATGGGAGAACCAGGCATCAAAAGAAAAGAATGTTCTACTGATAGGGGTCCCACAGATACCATTGGAGGTGAAAGTTTTGGAACTTTTTGAGGTGTTCCTGATACCCCTACTACATTTAGAGAGCAAATAGAATTTTGGCATTTGGTTTACTCACCAAAACTGATCTGGAAGCTCCAGCATCTAGAAGGCAATCATAATATGTCTTCCCAACTTTTAGGGTTACATGAGGTTTATTACTATGTGGGGGGAGAATAGGCTGGGATAACTGGTGTTAAGATATCAGGATATGGGAAATCAAAGGTTTCACCCTCTGATTCCAGAGTCCTTTCTCCCCTTTAAGACCTTCTAAAACGTCCTTTGCATTTCTCTGGGGTTCCCCTTGTTGAGGGGAATTTTCACTCTGAGTATAAAGTGGACAAGCCCCATTTTGAATATATTGTTGCAAGTCTTGATTTGACTCATTTCGATTATTATCTCTGTAGTTATTTTTATTATGATTATGATTATTGTTATATCTATATTTATTGTTATTTCTGATATTACTATTATTTCTAGAATTCATGTTATTAAATACTTGATTCCAGGTTTTGCAATTTAACATTAAGTAGTCTTTTTACCCCATAAATAACACTTTGGTGGTTTATTTGGAGATTCTTGCAAAGGGACTATGGCCACTGCTTGATTTGCTCTTTCAAGTTTTCCTCTTAAAATCTTATTTTCTTTCTTTAATTCCTCTACTGATTCACTGTCATCTTTATCTTTCCTCTGATGGATGTTTATGTTTATAAATGACTACTCTCCTCAATTCTTCAAGGTCCATACTAGGCCAGTTCGGGTAGTTGGTTTTAAAGTATTTTGCCATTTTAGAACAGTTTTCTATAAACTATTGTCTAATCTACCTGATATCCCTTTCCCTGGAAAGTTCCAGGTTTACATATCTCCCTCCTAACTCAATAAGTCTATCCATAAATTGGGAAGGATTTTTTTTTTTTTTGCTTAAGTCTCTCAGAATTCATGTGTCTACCTGGTCTGTTAGAACAAGCTTTCATTGCTGTTTATAATGCCTCTCTAGCCTGGCATAGTTTTGTGTAATCCTGTTCATTGTTGGGGGACCATTTAGGGTCTTGGGTGTGCCAATGAATTCCTCTCCTACCTTCGTCTTGATTAACAAGAGAGATGATTTTATTTTTCTCTCTTTCTGTCAAAAAGGCTTATAATGAATTCTCAATGTCTACCCATCTGTGATCATATGTTTGAAAAATACTGTCTAGCTCTTCCAACAATTGTAAGCATGAGAGAAAAGCTTAGGAGGGATATTTGGGTCTAGATGGAATTCTGAGTCATATCCATAAGGTAGTAATTGAAGTAGCAGGAGGAGATGATGCCACTTAAGAAAAGACAGTATAGACTTAGAGGTTTGACAGTGAAGGGCAGATGAGAGAGTAGGCAATGGCTGAAATATGGGGTAGCAGGGTCAGCAGGCACACTAGTCCACAGGACTCCCCTCTGAATCCCTGGCCCTTGGACTTGGAGTTATTCTTTGTTATCTACTCGATGTTCCCTCTATGATCCCATGTGAAAACTTTCCCTCTAGATGGTCTTTGCATCTCTTAGAAGATAGAAATCTATTCTTTTTTCCCCCCCAAACCCTTACCTTCCATTTCAGAGTCAAACCTAGGTTCTAAGGTAGAAGAACAGTTAAGGGCTAGGTAATTTGGGTTAAGTGACTTGCCCAGTCAAACAGTGTCTTAGGCCATATTTGAACCCAGGACTTCCCATCTCCAGGCCTGGCACTCTATCCACTGAACCACCTAGTTGCTTCTCGAAAATTTTTTTTCCTAATTTGCTATATAGTTCAGCCATTCTACAATCAGTAGTTACTTTGTTTCTAGTTTTTGCTTCCACAAAAAATTGCTACTGTGAGTATTTTGGCATGAATGACTTTTCTGTCTTGGGACTGATACAAAAAAGGTTCCAGTTATTTTTCCAGCCTGTGACAAAGAACTTTCTAAAGAACAAGTAAACATATAGAACTTTCATATTTGCAAAGTCCTTTATATATATTAATTTATTTGATCCTCACAACCTCCCTAGGAAATACACATTATTATTAGCCCCTTTATACAAATGAAAAAAACTGAGACCGACAGTGAAATGCCCTGCCTAAGGACACACAACTTGTAAGGTTCTCTAAGAGAAACTTTCTTTAAGAGAATTCATATTAGAACTTAGGTCTTCCTGACTCCAGTGCTATCTCCTCTCTTCTATTACTAACTGCCTCGGAGCTTTGACACTTCTACCTATCCATTAGCTGAAGACTTTCTACATAGGAGCCTCAGATATATTCTTTTGCAGTATCCCTACATTTTATTTATTTATTTTATTTTAAGATATTTTTCCATGATTACCTGATTCATTTTCTCTTCCCTCTCCTGGAGCTGACGAGCAATTCCACTGGGTTATACATGAGTTTACCTACATTTTAAAGGCAACTTAATGCTCTTTTTGAAAAATGTCAGGTAAGAAAAGATCATAAATCTAGAGTTGTCAAGGGGACCTTAGAGACCATCTAGTCCAATCATATCAGTTTAGAGATAAAGAAACTGAGGTGGGGACAGCTAGTTAGCACAGCTAGTTAGCTAGGTTCATATCTGGCCTCAGACTTCATAGCTATGTGATCCTGGGCAAGTCACCTAACCCCACTTTGTCTAGTCCTTGCCCTTCTGTCCTAAAATTGTTATTAGGAAAGAAAGTGATAAAGGTTAAAAAAAAAAAAAGAAACAGGTCTAGAGCAATTTTTACTAGATTCGAACTCATATACTGTGATAATTGTTCTAATGCCATCTCAGCTCTTGTACACCATACTACCTTCCTTCCCTCTAATTCGTGTAATATTTATTGGGAAAGGAAATAGGATTGGGAAAAAGGGGGATAATGGGAGGTTTGTATGGGGTAATGAGAGTTAAGGGGAGAGAGGGTATACTGCCTGGTGAGGCAAGGGAGGGAGATGCCCCTTGCTGAGAGGAAGCGGCAGGGGTCCGATAAGGCCTGTTAGTCCTGGAATGACTGACCTGAAGTTCAGCTCCCTCTATGACCAGAAAAGATAGTCCATGTATCTGACTGCGAATTCAAATAATATAAAATTTAATAACCTGTTGGGATTGGAGTTTTTCTCAGCTTCAGACTTGAGGCCAGGCTCCAGAGGCTGGCGGAGGGTTTTCCCACTTCCATCTACTCTATATCAGTCCAGTTTAGTCTTTTTAGAATCTTAGTAGTAGACAGAAAGCAAACAAGAACAGATCTGCCCTTCAGAAGTGATTTGGACTGAATCTTCAAGCTGAACCAAAAGAAGAGGCACACCAGACCAGACTGGGCTGACCAAGCTCCTCTCTCCTCCAACACCAGGAAGCCAGTCCCACACAGTCGGAAGGAAGTGCTAGTCACCAGACCCCACTGCCACTCCTGGCAAGAAGGAAGTGCTAGTCACAAGACCCAACTGCCACTCCCAGTTGGCCCCTTCCCCCACAAACTGTCAGTCTAGTTTCCTTTCCACAATCGTTCCCTTTTTTGTTGTGACCTTCCCAAGGTCACATATTTATATTATAGTTACCAATTTAGTAAATCTACTCTAAGGAATTCTTAGCAGGAAAGTTTGGATAAGGGTAGTTTTAGGGTTTTACAATAAATTCAATACAATACATGTTGAACCAAAACTATTACAAAAAAATTTGAATCTTAGTGCTAATACTACTTAACTCTACGTTAACTAAAACTAATACATTATTTACAGAAATTATTTACATATAATACAACAATATACATTGTTCCACATCATAATGTCAGCCAACTAGAAATATCTATTGATCTTTCTATTTGCCTAAGACCTTATGGAACTAACTATATACATATTTACATTTTGCATAAATACAATTTCAGACACTTGTTTATATAAACAAGGTCTCTCAATATGTCAGTGATTTTGTGTTTTGTGTCTAATAGTGTTGTGTTGAATTAATACTTATCAAGTTTCTTCAGATTTCCACTTCTCATGTTGGCTGATGGATCTCTTCTTTCTTCCATGTTATGTAGTGATACATGCTATTTCCCTAATATGTGAAATTACTTTTGTTTTATTATTTCAACACTGAGTGAACACACTCAGTCTTACACATAAGTCTTGTTTTTGATCTGTCCTCTTCTTATATAAACACATTTACAAAGTTCAGAGTCTTAGCAGTCCATTTCAGCTTTTCCTCTTTGTTTCTTGTCTCTAGCATCTTTTCTTGATGCTTTTCCTCTGGGCTGGTTTAAAATCTTTTCCTCTGGGATTCTTTTCCTCTGGGTTGCTTTTCCTCTGGGTTGCTTTTCCTCTGGGCTTGAAAGTTGTCTCGAACATTATGTATCACTATTATTTCTTTGTGTTGTATTTTTATGTTAATCAGTTTTTGTTTCCATTTCTCAGCACTATCTGTTGTCTAATTATCTTCTATGTCTGTTACAGTGATGTTGAACTTTTTCTGGTTTCACGTGGGAACAGTGAAACCATGAGTCTTTCCTTGCAACTTTTATAGCTGCCAGGGTAGTAAGCAATACTTCATGTGGTCTAGTCCATTTTATGTCTGTAGCCAATTTTATATTGAAATTTTTTAAGTATACTATGTCTCCTGGTTTGATGTTGTGCAAATTGTAATCCAGGGGTACTGTTTGTTGTATCAAGCCCATTTCATGCAATTCTGCTATTCTTGTCTGTAAAGCTTGTATATATTTTGTTAATTCACAATCTCCACCTATCATGGCAATGTAAGCTGGTTTACAAGTCCTTCCTTGCCAAATTGCATGTCCATATAGCATTTCAAATGGAGAGATGTGCAAATCTCCACTGGGTCGTGTTCTAAGATGGAACAGAACTAATGGCAGAATGTTTGTCCATTTTTGGTGTGTTTCTGCACAAAATTTTCCTATCAATGTTTTAATGTCTTTATTTAATCTTTCTACTTGCCCTGAACTTTGGGGATGATATGGTGTGTGGTATGTTGCTTGTATTCCTAGATTTTTATAAATTTCATTTAATATTGACTGAGTAAAGTGACTTCCACGGTCTGAGTCCAATTTTGAGAGAATCCCAAATCTAGGTATGATTTCTTTTAATAGGATTTTGACCACAAATGCTGCGTTGTTCTTTTTGGAAGGAAAAACTTCTGGCCATCTAGTCAGTCTGTCTATGATGACAAGGCAATACTTAAACCCTTTGTCTTTTGGCATATTGATAAAATCTATCTGTATGCATTCAAATGGAGTATATGCTAAGGGATGATTGTGGAAAGGAAACAAGACTGACAGTTTGTGGGGGAAGGGGCCAACTGGGAGTGGCAGTTGGGTCTTGTTACTAGCACTTCCTTCCTGCCGGGAGTGGCAGTGGGGTCTTGTGACTAGCACTTCCTTCTTGCCATGGTGGGATTGGCGGCCTGGTGTTGGAGGAGGAAGGAGCTTGTCAGCCCAGTCTGGTGTGGTGTGCCGCCTCTTCTTGGTTCAGCTGGAAGATTCAGGCCCAGTCCCTTCTGAAGGTTAGACCTGTTCTTGTTTGCTTTCTGTCTATTGCTAAGATTCTAAAAAGACAAAACTGGATTGATATAGAGTAAACGGGAGTGGGAGAACCCTCCGCCAGCCTCTGGGGCCTGGCCTCAAGTCTGAAGCTGAGAAAAACTCCAATTCCAACTGGTTATTAAATGTTATATTTTGAATTCGCAGTCAGATAAGTGGACTATCTTTTCTGGTCATAGAGGGAGCTGAACTTCAGTTCAGTCAATTCAAGGACAAACAGGCCTTATCGGACCCCTGCTGTTTCCTCTTATCAGGGGGCATCTCCCTCTCTTGCCTCACCAAGCAATATACCCTTTCTCCCCTCAACTACTCCATACCTTATACAAACCTCCCATTATCCCCCTGTTTTCCAATTTCCATTTTCTTTTCCAAACAAATATTACATTGGATAGAGTGGAGCTAGACCTCTCCCAAGATCCTCTTTAAGGAGGGGTCCCAGAACAGACTCCCACTTCCATTGGTACCTTTTGTCTCCTACTTATTTGCTTCCCCCTTTTCAGCCTCTTTTTCAGTTGTCTTCTCATTATATTTTGAGTTCCTTGTGTCCCTGGTGCTTAGCACAGTACATAAAAGTTACTTAATAAATTTTTATTGGCTAATTGACTGAAATAGATTTTATACTTTAAATTTTAAAGGAGTAATTAGCATGAGGTTTAGTTATAGCTCTATGTGAGTTAAGAAAAATTAGCATATTATAAAATAAAAACCTCAAAGAATTCATTTTGTCCTTTCTTTGTACCGGACATGTCCATAACAGTGCTAGTGAAGCTTCAAGTTCTTTTTTTTTTTAAAAAAGCACTCAGGGGACTAACTCAAGCTTTTTGTGAGCACCCAGGATTGTGAGCTCTTGAAGGGAGGAAGTTCTCACTTTGGGCCACTGGACAGAGGGATGGGGCATGTAAAAATGTCCTTGGGCGCTGGAAGAGGGGGAATGGAGTGGCTCCCTGAATGCCAACTCGGCACTTGTACCAATTCTTTGCCTACACTGTCCTATATACAATAATGTTTTATGTTAATATTCTTTGCTTTTGAGCTACTGTTAACTATCTTTATTTTCAAGTACACAGAAGTCTTTAAAATTGGGTTAATATTTACAACTATGAATTTGTAGTTGCATTTTTGATAGCCAGATTTTTTTTTGTTGATTTCATTTTATAGGATGAGAACCATAATATTTTAAAAACTAATTTCTTTTCACTTAGATAAACTCTTGCCTGGTGATGAAGGAGCACTTCGGCTACACTTGATGCATTATTGTGAATCATGCACAGCATCCAAAATGCCAGAATTTATTCTCTTTGCTTTCCATAATGAATACCGAAAACTTCCATGGAGGGACATGCACCCAGATCAAGTGCTAATGGAAGCATTCTTCAAAGTAAGCACTGTGTGATTGGGTAAAGATAAAAATTTTCTAATAAATATTATGTACCTGTCAATACTTACAAGACTAAAGAATATCAGATTTAATGAAATATATTTTCTATAATTTTTTAAAAGTCAAATTAATATGAGGTTATTAATTACATATAACATCTACAGTACTGGTCAGAAGTAGCCAATGAGAAAAGTACAGGGGTGGGGTGTCATTTTTTTCATAGTATTGTTCTTTGAGTGTTTACTTATAGTAGGATTCCTTTAATAATGATATTTACTTTTGAACTATCTCCAGACAGCATGAATAACTGCTTAGCTAAGGACACTATAGCATTATCTAAAGTTAAAATTGCTTCTTAAGAAAATAAAATTCAAAATGATGCTTGAATCATTTATTTTCTATAAGCTGTTTTGTAAAGTTTATGATTGGGAGAAATATGCCTTAAATTGTGTTCACATTATGTATTCATATTAAGCATCACAGTTTTACTATGTAATGCTTGATATTGCATGAAGAAATGATTTAGCATATAAATGTTTTAACTCTTTGCAAAAATAAGTGGTTTTGATTATGTGATTATTGAGAAAATAGTTGTAAAATATGTAATATATCCATCATATGGATTAGTGTGTTACATTAACATTATTTTTTGACATGATCTTACCAAACTTTCACTTGAAAAATCATTAACTACTTAGTACATGATAATCCTGAAGTTACAAATATAAAAGCAAGGACAGTTTCTGAAGCAACTCACAAAGGAGTGGTGTCTGGGAAGGATGTTAGAAGTAGGGATTGGGGTGAAATAAGGATTTTATAAATGCCTATTCTGTGCCAGGTGCTTTAAAAACATGATCTTGTTTGATTTTCACAACAATCCTATGTGGTAGGTGCTATTATCAAATTTTAAGGTTGAGGAAATTGAGGTACACAGCAGTTAAGTGACTTCTTTAGGATCAGACAGCTAAGAAGCATCTCAGGCTGGATTTGAACTCTGGAGTGTTAGTACTAGGCTCAGTGTTATATATACGCTAGGTCCAGCACTCTGTCCATTCTGCCACCCAGCTGCCCCTGTTTTGGGCTCCTCCTGATTCAAGTCAATAGTTTAGGTTCGATATTGGAAGAAAATGAGAACCTTTCAGGTCATTGAACAGTTAACAGAAATAGATTTACTTTGTAACATAGCAGGAAGATATTTAACAAGGACCAGTATTGTAGGCACTGCAGAGTGCCTGAGTAATCCATTGCTGCTTTGTACTTGTCCAAATCAGAAGTGATGTCAGCAGCCTGAACCTTTAGTCCCCTTTAGTCCTCTTAATGAACTGAGACTTGAGGATGATCTCATTAGATTTTAAGGAAAAATTACCACCAAGGGTTCTGGGATAGTGAGTGGGGCTGTAGTTGGGGAAATAGGAGAGTAGATAGACACAACATACCTCCACCAGAAACCATTGATCATGGTTCATGGTTCTAGAACTGGAGAGAGAGAGAGAGAGAGAGAGAGAGAGAGAGAGAGAGAGAGAGAGAGAGAGAGAGAGAGTGTGTGTAGGTGTTGGAGAGGAAGGCATGGTCAGCAAGATGATTGCTAAGAATTTTATAATCTATTCTTAACTTTTAAAACTTTATTCTAAATTTAGTAATTCATATTCTAAATGGTTTTTTAAATGTGTTTTTTTTTAAATGTGTTTTCTAAAAAACAAAACAAAGCACCATTACCTTCTCTCTTAGAATTGATACTGTATATTGATTCCAAGGCAAAAGAGTGTTAAGGGCTAGGTGAGTGATGGTGAACCTATGGCATGCAGAGCCCGCTCTGTGGGTATGTGCCCTCCCTTTCTCCTCTCCTTCCCAAGTTCTATACTAGAAAGACAGAGGGACTCTGGTGGAGGTGCTCCCCTCCCCCTCTCCATCATGTCTGATGATATTTTTTCATATCCCCCACCCTCTGCCCAGCAGACAATGGAAGTACAGAGTGGGTAAGGTGGGCTGCTGTTAGGTGGCAGAGCTGAAGGGGAGCAGAGTGCTTTGGTCACTCCCCTTCCCCTCTCTACACTCTCTGAGGACATACTTCACTTTACCTGCACCTCTGCCCAGCAGCCCAATGGGAGTGCTTCCTCTTTCCTCTCTGTGGGGGTAAAGGAGGGGCATGGCATACTGTCTGGGGGGTGGGAAATGGGCATGGGACTCAGTCTAGGGGTGGGGTTGGGGCCTTGCACTCTGATTCTAAAAGGTTTACAATCACTGGACTAGGCAGTAGGAGTTAAATGACTTGCTCAGAGTCACACAGCTACAAAGGGTCTGAGGCCAAATTTGAGCCCAGGACCTTCTGTGTCTAGGCCTGGCTCTCTATCTCTTGAATCACTTAACTTCCTCCTATTCTTTCCTTTTTAAAAGAAATACACTTTTTGGATATCTTTTCTTTTTATATCACCTACATTTCCCCATGTATTCATCCCCCGATCATCTCTTAGAGAGATACCCTTATAAATAGAATAAAATAAGGTGTGTGTGTGTGTGTGTGGGGGAAGGAAGCAATTTATCTAAATTAGTCAAAATATGAAAAAAAATAATTTTATGTGTAGTATTCTATCCTCATAGCCCCTGTCCTTTACATAGGAGCAGAAGGAGGTATCTTTTCATATCTCTTTAAGGGTCCAGCTTGGTCATCATCTTTTTGTAGCATTCTGTTTCTGTTGTTCTTTCCTTTTCCAGCAAAGAACTAGAAACAAAGTATGTCTATTAATTAAGGAATAGCTAAAGGATTGTGTTTCATGAATGTAATAGAATTTTACTGTGCCAAAAGAAATTATAAATATGTTGACAGAGAAGCATGGGAAGAGTGAAGAAACAATATGTATAATGATTACAAGATTTATACACAGCTACATTCATGTAGCATAACTTATTTAACTATTGCTCAATGAATAGATACCTACTTTATTTCCAGTTTTTTGCTCCCACAAAAAGTGCTTCTATTTTGGGGCATATGCCACCTTTCTTTTTGTCTTTGACCAGAATTGTTGAGGTCCAAGCATAGCAGTGAAATCTTTTGGTCAAAGATATGAGGACATTTTAGGCACGTCACATAATTCCAAATTGCTTTCCAGAATGGCTAGACTAATTTATATAGTACCCCTCATATTATATTATTAGCATACTTATCTTTCTATAATTGCAACATTCCCATCTTTTGTCATTTTTGCCATTCTACTGAGTCTGAGGTCAGATATTAGAGTTGTTTTAATTTTTATTACTTACTCTTAGTTATAGGAAGCATTTTTTAATATGGTTGCCTATAGTTTTGTAATTATTTTGAGAATTTAAATAAATGTTCTTTGCTTATGTCCTAGCCTAAACCCATTATCACAACTATTAGAATTTTTCCTTTGCTTTAGAAGCATAGTTTCCCCCCAGATTTGCTGTTATTTACAAGAATGAATAAAACAGTTAAGTTTTTTACCTGATTTTGTATCTCTATTAAAAAGAAAGCTTATCTTATTGAACTTTAGTTTATTAATCCTTCTCTGTTTGTCCTGAAGAATGTTTAAAGAAGCTGTCATTTGGTTTCAATTCCCATCTTAGAGCAGAGACAATTAATGAGTAACTTTATACCTATGTGTGAGTCTGAAAAATGATTAAGGGTACCAAAGTAGTTATCCTTTTCTCTATACTAAGGAACAAACAAGGGGAAATAGGCTTAACTTTATTGTAAGGTAAAGTTGTAAAAATAATTATCATTCACTTTCATAAAGTGCTTTATAATTTATGAAGTACTTTCCTCACAGTCTTAAGGTAAGTAGAGAATTTGGTTTTTATTTGATTAGGAAATTAAGTCTCTTTGAGGTAAGTAACTATCCCATGGCCACATGACTAGTGGAAGGTGGACACTTGGTTCTAATGAATATAAATCCAAAGTTGTTTCCTCTCTCTAAGAAAAACCTTTGTGACTCTAAGGTTCATAGCAGCAATGGAATAGGGAGATTGGAAGAGTTTTTCCTATAAATCTATTAGATATACATACTTAATCTATTTTAAAGTATTGGCCTATCCAGAGTCAGTTGTTCCCATTTTTTAATTCTGTGCATCTGTTGACATAATAAGATATCTGGGGGAATGGAAGAGAACTAATTAAAAACAATGAGGAAGTGACAACTAATTAAGATAGGATTAGGGGGCAACTAGGTGACTCACTGCATAGACAGCCAGGCCTGGAGACATGAAGTCATGGGTTTAAATGTGACTGCAGATACTTCCTAGCCATGTGACTCTGGACAAGTCATTTAATCCCGATTGCCAACCCTTGTCACTCTTTTGCCTTGGAGTTTTACTAAGAGGGACAGGTCGGTGGCTCAGTGGATTGAAAGCCAAGTCTGGAAATTGGAGGTCTTGAGTTCAAATGTGAAACATCACATTTGAAGTCAATTACTTCCTAGGCTTGTGACCCTGGACAAGTCATTTAAACCCAATTACTTAGCCATTATGGCTTTTCTACCTTGGACTAATACTTAGTATCAATTCTGAGACCAAAAAGTAACATTTAAAAAAAAAGACAGGATGGGGGCGGGGAGGAATACATCATTATCAAACAACAGAGCCAGAATTAGGGGGTAAGAAAGGCAGTCATATAGGTCTGGAGATCCAAATGAAGGATATTTTTGGGAATTATTTTTCAAAAATATTGGTACATTTTTAATGCCAAAAAATTCTTCCTTCTATTACTTGGGTGATAAACCAAGTCTCTGTTCCCTTAATGCAATGGATAATAACAGCAAAGGTCCCTTTGCCTAAGACACTCAAATGTCTTATCCTACCTTTACTGTACAGAATTTATGATGTCCCAAATGTAGACTGATTGTGAGTTGTTGATTTTGACATTGGAAGGAAAAGATTTTATATTGTTCTTTCTTTGAAAGAAACAAGGATTTTGGAGGAATCATTTGCTTTACAAAAAAGTGACTATAGTAAATTTCTAAGTAATAAGCTTCTCTGGTGCATTTGAAAGTGGTTTTAATTTGCAGAATCAAAATTTAAACACAGCACAATATTATTATTGCATAAAACAAAGATTTTTTTCTTTAACAATTTCAACCTGTTTTCTCTTAGGTGGAAAGAGGAAGCCCCAAAAGCTGTTTCTTATTCTTGGGATCTATTTTGTGTGAAGTAAACTGGGTTAGTGTGTTGTCTGATGCTTGGAATCCCAATCCTCGTCCAGAGACAAGAAGCATGATTGTCTGCCTGCTCTTCATGATGATCTTACTGGCAAAGGAAGATCAGCTTGTAGAACAAGATGTAAGTCTTAGAGGTTGAAGATCTAGCACATCTTGGCAATTTTCCCTACCTTACTTAGGCCTCACTTATTTCAGTTACATTATTGTAGCATGTTTTTCTTATATTCAATATATGCCTAGTATAAAAAGATATTAAAAGAACCAGAGGGAGAACTCCACTATGTCTAAAAGATCTCTAATGGAGGATGTGTAGAAAAACATGGACAAAAATAACAGGATCATTGGTTTGGATTCTAAAGTCGAAAGAGTACTTATGCCATAAGGTCATGGCTTCATTGAAGCATCAAGTGTATGAGGCTTGACTATATGGTAATATGATTTTATTTTCTTATGTAGCTATGCTCTGAAGAGAACTATCTTGAAAGCAGAATATTCATAGGATGTATAATCAACATAAATCTTCCTTTTCTTGCTTCCATTCCTCTCCTCCTGAGAACAACCAAAACCCTCCCTAAAAACCTCTGTTATAAATATGTCTAGTTCAGCAAAACAAATTCCCATGTTGGAAATATATTTTTTAAAAATTTTATTTTATCATTTAAAACATTTTAATAACAAATTTTCACATCTTTTCCAAAGTAATATGATTCAAAGTGAACACCCCCTCAGCCCAACCCCTCTCCCAGAACTGGTAAGCAATTCAATTTGGGTTGTATCTGTATTATCATGCAAAACATCTCAATATTATTCATTTTTATAAGTGAATCATCTTATAAAACCAACCTCTCAAATCATATACCCAAATAAACAAGTGATAAATCATATTTTCATCTGTATTCCTACTCTAGCAGTTCTTTCTCTGAAGCATTCTTTTTCATCACTCCCTCAGAAAAGTCCTGGATCATTGTATGTTGTTAGTAGCTAAGTCTTTCACATTTAATCATTCTACAGTATTGCTGTTATTGTGTATCATATTCTCCTGGTTCTGCTTATTTCACTCTGTGTCAGGCCATGAAGGTCTTTCCATTTCTTTCTGAAATCATCCAGTTCATCATTTCTTACAGCTGAAATAAGTAACCTGAAATAATGTGTATATATATATATATTATATAATATAACTAAAATAATAGTTTATTTTAAGGTAAGGGAAGGAATTGGGATAATCTATCTAAAACCAAAATCAAGTTTTAAATCTACACTATCTAATACTTTTCTACCTACAAATCTAATTCCTACAAGTTAAATTGAACCCCCTTAGTTAATATATAAAATGGGAAGGAAATTGAAGGTAGCAGAACAGGATTCAAAGGAAGAGTCTCACTGACAGTTGTCCTTTGGAGTCTTGAGTAACTTTCTTGGAAATCACTCTTAGCAGCAGCAGAATCCACAGGGACAGGCTGAATCACAAGGAAACACAGGACAGAGAATATCTGGCTTTCTAGGACCACCCCAGAAAACCGAAACTGCTCTCCTGGTTGCTTAATTATCTCTCCCAGAAGAAGAAACTGCCTCTCCCTTCTCCAGAGTTTTGGAATTTTGCTCTTCTGCCCTGCAGGATCTCCTGTTCCTGCTAATTTAAATTACCCTTTAGCACAGCACAATAGTATTCATCATCATATGCTACAATTTGTTCAGCAATTCCCCACTTTAAGGACATCCTTTTAGTTTCCAATATTTTGCCACCATAAAAAGAGCAGCTATAACTATTTCTGTACAAGTAGGTCTTTTCCCATTTTAAAAAATCTTTTAGGGCTACAAATCTAGAAGTGGTATTACTAGATCAAAAGGTATGCATTCTTTGAAAGCCCTTTGGGCATAATTCCAAATTGCTTTCCAGAATGTTTGGACCAATTCATAATGCTAATCAAGAGTGATTTAAAACATTTTTTCATATAATTATCAGTAGCTTTGATTTTTTTTTCATCTGAAAACTGTCTAGTCATATCTTTTGACCATTATCTTTTGGGGAATGACTTTTATACATTTGACTTAATTCTTTATATATTTGAGAAATGAGACCTTTACTAGAGAAATTTGTCATAAAATTTTTTTCTCAGTTTGTTTTTTCCATTCTAATATCGGTTGCACTGGTTTTGTTTTGTACAAAAATTTTTAAATTTAATATAATCAAAATTATTCATTTTACATTTTGTAATGTTCCCTATATCGTGTTTGGTCATAAAAAGTCTTCCCTTCTCCATAGATCTGATATGTAAACTATTCTATATTCCCCAAATTTACTTATAATACCTCTCTTCATGTTTAAATCATATATCCATTTTGACCATATCTTAAAGGGTGTGAGATACTGATCTAAACCTAATTTTTGCCATACTGTTTTCCAATTTTCCCAGCAGTTTTTGTCAGATAGTGAGTATTTGTTATAAAATCTGGGATCTTTGGGTTTACCCTCCATTGATCTACCCTTCTATTTCTTAGCCAGTATCAGATTATTTTGATGATTACTGCTTTATAATATAGTTTAAGATCTGATTCTGAAAGGCTACCTTTCTTCACATTTTTTCCATTAGTTCCCTTGATATTCATAACCTTTTCTTTTTCTAGATGAACTTTATTATTCTAGAACTAAAAAAGTTTTTTTTTGATAGTTTGGTAGGACACTGAATAATTAAATTAATTTTGGTATGATTGTCATTTTTATTATATTAGCTCAGGCTACCCATGAGCAATTTGTTTTTCCACTTGTTTAGGTCTAACCTTATTTGTGTGAAAAGTGTTTTGTATTTGTGTTCATATAATTCCTGAGTTTGTCTTGGCAAATATATTCCCAAGTATTTTATATTGTCTATAGTGATTTTAAATAGAATTTCTCTTTCTAACTCTTACTGCTGAGCTTTATTGGAAATATATAGAAATGCTGATTATTTATGTGGGTTTCTTTTGTATCCTGAAACTTTGCTAAAATTATTATTTCAGCAAATTTTTTAGTTGATTTCCTAGGATTCTTTAAGTATAGCATCATATCATCTGCAGAGAGTGATAGTTTAATTTCCTTATTGCCTACTTTAATTCCTTTAATTTCTTTTTCTTTAATTCCTAAAGCTAGCATTTCTAGTATAATTTAAGTAATAGTGGTGATAATAGGTATCCTTGCTTTACCCCTGATCTCATTGGGAAGGCTTGTAACTTATTCCCATTGCAGGATGATACTTGCTGATGGTTTTAAATAAATACTAATTATTATTTTAAGGAAAGACCCTTTTATTCCTATGCTTTCTATTGTTTTAAATAGGAATGGGTATTGTATTTTGTCAGACAATGTATCTGTTGAGATAATCATGTGATTTTTGATAATTTGGTTATTGATATGGTCATGTTGATAGTTTTCTTAATATTAAACCAGCCTTGCATTCCTGGTATAAATCCTACCTGGTCCTAGTGAATAATCCTTGTGATATATTGCTGTAGCCCCTTTGCTAGTATTTTATATTATTTAATTTAAGAGTTTTGCTTCAATGTTCATTAAGGAAATTGGTCTATAATTTTCTTTCTCTGTTTTTGGTGTTGTGTAATTTCTAAGTACAGGAACACAAATAAGAGATTCAAAATCACCAAGTCAAAAAGAAATAGGTTTATTGGGAGAGGGCCAGTCTCACAATAAAGCCGGTCTTTTGATCAAGACCAAAAGACCCCAAGCACTGTGAGAGGCCTTCCTTTATACCCGAAGAATATCAAGACTTATATACCAGTACAGAAATAATCCAAGACAGTAGTTATACCCACCTTAAAATAGAGGCATGCACAATCATTGTTCACTGGTTGAGGTACCTAGGAAATGTCTTTTAGTGGTGAATGCAGTCATTTGATAGTCAAGGGGAAATGGGGAATCTGAATCCTATTTTCTAAGGTGACCAGGGCAAGGAGGAGGTGTCAGATCTAAAAGTGGGACAAAAGCCTGATGATTTATACTAGGGTGTATACAGAGGTGAAGGGGTATCACCAGGCTTCTGACCAAGGCAAAAGCCTCTATGTTAATGAAGACCAAGACACAAATTCAAGACCATAATTGTTTAGGGTGCATGAGGCTAAGGCTAAAACTGAGGCCTATGCTAAGAATGATTAACTATGCCAAAGCAGTTCTTTACTTTGGTTCGAAACCTTAAAAACATATACTAAAATAATTACAAATGGCCTATTAAAATCATCACTTATTCTAACATTATTTAACTATCCTAGAATTGCAATTATTATTAACTCAATAGTACTGCTAACATTAAAATCTAATATAATCATATAAGGTGGTAGGAGATTTTTCACTCACATTGGTCTTCCTGGCTTAGGTATCATCATCATCATATTTGTGTCATGAAATGAATTTGGTAGGACTCCTTTGTTTATTTTACCAAATAGTTTTTTTATTGTATTGAGATTAATTGTTCTTTAAATGTTTGACGTCATTCACTTATGAATCCATCTGGTCCTGTGGATTTTTCTTATGGAGTTCATTGATATTTTGTTTAATTTCTTTTTCTGAGATGGTAGTATTTAAATATTCTATTTTCTCCTTTATTTAATTGAGGCAATTTATATTTTTGTAAATATTCATCCACTTCACCTCGATTATCAGATTTATTGTCATGTAATTGGGGAAAATAGCTCCTTAATTATTGCTTTAATTTCCTCTTCAAGGGTGGTGAAATTACCCTTTTCATTTTTGATACTGGTAATTTGATTCTCTTCTTTCCTTTATTAAATTAAATTAACTAATGCTCTATTTTATTTGTTTTTTTTTAATGAACCAACTCCTAGTCCAATTTATTAGTTCAACGGTTCTTTTAATTTAAATTTATTAATTTCTCTTGATTATTAGGATTTATAATAAGTCTTTAAATGGGATTTTTAATTAGTTCCTTTTTTTTTTAAATTGCATGCCCAATTCACTCATCTGCTTTTTCCTCTATTTTATTGATATAAGCATTCAGGGATATAAATTTGCCCCTGGGTACTGCTTTGGTTGTATTCCATAAATTTTGATATTTTGTCAGTCATTCTTGTCAGTGAAATCAGTGATTGTTTCTCTGATTTGTTCTTTGACCCACCAGTTTTAAAAAATTAGATTATTAGTTTCCATTTAATTTTTAATTTGCCTTTCCATGAACCCTATTGATTATAATTTTCATTGCATTACAATCTGAAAAAGTTGCATTTATTATTTCTGCTTTTCTGAATTTGGTTATAAAGTTTTTATACATGGTCAATTTTTGTATTTGTACCATCTGTTACTGAAAAGAAGATATATCCCATTTTAACTATATTCATTTTTCTCCAGATATCTATTAAATCTAACTTTTCTAAAACTTCATTCACCTTCATTTTTTTATTTCTTAGTTAAATTTCTCTAGTTTTGATAGTGGCAGGTTGATGTCCCCCACTAGTGTAGTTTTACTGTCTATTTGCTCCTTTAACTCCTTTTGTTAATCCCTTCTCTAGTTTTTCCCTTCCTTATATTACTCCCCTGCCTACTACTCTTTTTCTTATTCCCCTTCTACTTATGTATAGGGTAAGTTAGGATTCTATACTCCAATGAATCTGACTTTTCTTCCCTGTCTGAGCCAGTTCCATTGGGAGTAAGATTTAAGTATTATCCCTCACCACCCTCATCCTCCCCTCCACTGTAATAGTTTTTTTTTTTACCCCTGTGCCACTTTATTTGATATAATTTACCCCATTTTACTTTTCTCCTCTTTAAGTGCATTCCTCTTTTTTACCCCTAGGTTTTTCTTTTGCTTATCATTCTAAACTGCTTACTATCACACCTCTGTCTATGCAGACTTCTAAATACTATGATAATGATAAAATTTTTAAAGAATTACAAGTATCATCTTCTTATATAGATTCCTGTAACAAATCAACCTTATGGAAGCCCTTAAATTTTTTCTCTTTCTTATTTCTCTTTTTATTCTACTCTTGAATTTTGTATTTGGACATCAAATTTTCTGTTTAAATCTGTCTTTTCTTCAGGAATGTTTGGAAATCTTCTGTTTTATTAAATTACCATATTTTCCCCTGAAAGAATATAGTCAGTCTTGATGGACAGGTGATTCTTGGCTGTAAGCCCAGTTCCTTTGCCTTCTGAAATATCATTCTAAGCCTTCAGATCCTTCAGTGTTGAAGCTGCCAGATCCTGTGTATTTGAATTATTTTCTTTCTGGCTGCTTATGTTTTCTCCTTGTCCTGAGAGCTCTTGAACTTGGCGATAATTCCTAGGAGTTGTGATTTGGTAATAATATATTTCAGGAGGTGATCTGTGAATTCTTTCAATTTCTGTTTTACCCTTTTGTTCAAGAATATCATGGCAATTTTCTTTGATCATTTCATTTCTAGGTTTTTTTTTTTTATCATGACTTACAGGTAATCCTGTAATTCTTAAATTGTCTCTCTTGCATCCACTTTTCCAGGTCATTTTTTTTTAACAAAGTATTTCATATTTCCTTCTATTTTTCATTCTGCTGATTTTGTTTTGTTTCTTGATGTCTCAAGAAGTCATTAGCTTCTATTTACCCAGTTCTAATTTTTAAAGAATGAATTTCTTCCACAACTTTTTTATCCTCCTTTTCCTTTTGGTCCAGTCTACTTTTCATTGAACTTTTTTTCTTTATTGGATTTTTGTGCCTCTTTTTCCAATTAATCAGTTTTGCTTTTTTAAGCTGTTATTTCTTTTTGCATTACTTCCATTCCCCCCCCCCCCCCCATTTTTCTTTGACCAATCTTATTTGATTTTTGAATTCCTTTTTGAGTACTGGATACCTGAGATCAGTTCCCATTTTTCTTTGAAGTTTTAGTCTGGTTGATTTTATTAATTTATGGAGGAATTATAAGAGAGAGCTTGACTGTACTTTTTCCTGCTACACACACACACTCTCTCTCTCTCTCTCTCTCTCTCTCTCTCTCTCAAATATATATATATATATATTTTTTTTTTTTTTTTTAAACCCTTACCTTCCATCTTGGAATCAATACTGTGTATTGGTTCCAAGGCAGAAGAGTGGTAAGGGCTAGGCAATGGGGGTTAAGTGACTTGCCCAGGGCCACACAGCCAGAAAATGTTTGAGGCCAAATTTGAACATAGGACCTCCTGTCTCTAGACCTGGCTCTTAATCCATTGAGCCACCCAGCTGCCCCCTGTCAATATATTTTTTTAAAGTCTCAGTTTCTATTCTAACACCATTACCTTTCTATCAGTGGGTGGATATTGTTCTTAAGTATTTCAAAGTTGTTTTGTCTTTATTATGTATTGTTTGTACTGTTTGTAAATTGTTTTTTTTTTTGGTTCTGCCCACTTCCTTTTGCATCATTTAAATGTCTTTCCAGATTTTTCTGACATCTTAATTATTTATTTTTTAAAAATTCTGTTTTATTTATAGTTTCAGATTCTCTTTCTTTCTTCATTTCTTCTCTCACCATTGAGAATGGAAGAAATACAAAACCCATTACAGATATGAAGTCATGCAAAACACTTTTCTGCATTAGCTATGTTCAGAATGTGGGGTGAGGATTGAATAGGAAGAAGAAAAATGAAATGAGAGGAAAAAATATACTTTAGTCTATGATCTGAGTCCATTATTTCTGTTTCCGTAGGTGGATAGCATTTTTCATCCTGAGTTCTTTTGAATTGTGATAGGTTTCTGTTTGATCAAAATTGTTGTGGGTTATTGTGTTGATCAGAGATACTAAGTCTTTCACAGTTGATTATCTTTATAGTATTACTGTTACTATGTGAATTATTCTCATGGTTTGGCTCAATTCACTTCATCAATTCATGGAAGTCTTCCTCAGATCTTTCAGAAACTGTTTCCTTCATCATTTCTTATAGATTAATAGTGTTCCATCAAATACAATAACTCGGGAGCAGCTGGGTAGCTCAGTGGATTGAGAGTCAGGCCTAGAGACGGGAGGTCCTGGGTTCAAATCTGACCTCAGACACTTCCCAGCTGTGTGACCCTGGGCAAGTCACTTGACCCCCATTGCCTAGCCCTTACCACTCTTCTGCCTTGGAGCCAACACACAGTATTGACTCCAAGACGGAAGGTAAGGGCTTAAAAAAAAAATACAATAACTCATTTAACTTTTCCTTTAGTTATTTAGATGCTATGTCATTTGCTGCACATATGTTTAATAAAGACATTAACTTTTTTGTCTATACTTTTCAGCAAAATATCATTTTCCTGTTTACCTCTTGTCTGTTTTTGCTATTATCTTATCTAAGATCATGACTGATAATCTGATTTTTTTTACTTCATTGTTAATATTTTATTCTAGAGTCTTATTTAAAACTACGTGTGAATCTGTTTCAAATATATTTCTTGTAAATGAAATATTGTTAGATTCTGCTTTCTAATTATACAGCTATCATCTTCCATTTTATAAGTGAGTTCATCCCATTCACATTCATAAGTTTGAGAGTTCTTTTGGTTCAGAGGAACAGAACTGCAGGTTCCCCTTTGGTCTAGGATTTCTGTTCTGTGTATTGCCCTGTAAGTTTCAGACTAGAGGCTGGAACTGAGATCCCACTTCACTTCTGGACTCAGAAACATACAATTGCCACTTGTTTCTGAGCTTTCTCTTTGCTCAACATGTAACCTAAAGCCTGAGACAACTCCTTATTTTTGAATGTTGCCCTTATGTATAGGTTCTCTCAGCCCTGGATTTGTGACTTTGGGTAGTAAGTGGAAAGACTGAGTTGGGCACCTTGTTCCTATACTTTGTATGAGGTCAGGCCGTTCCCTTTAAGTTTGAGATTGCTTCTTTTTTTGGTGATAGGCTTGGTCTTTTTTCAGTCCTCTCTGGAAGGGATAAGGGGAGGCAGAGGCTGAAGGGTGGTGTGGGAGGAGAAGAGAGGCATAGCATTTCTAGTTAGAATTAGACCTGGATGTCTTCCTGTACCTAACTGTGCCAGAAAAGCCACTTATTGTGATTTATTTCTTGGACTTTCTGATCAAGACTTTGTCTGGTTGATTTTATTCATTTATTGAGGAATTATAGGAGAGAGCTTGAATGTACTTTTTTCTGCTACTTTGTCATTTTGTCTCTGTTTTTTTTAAATTAAAAAAATTTTTTTTTATTATTAGTTCTACTTGTTACTGTGTATCTTTATCAACTAAAAGGCAAATTCTGCAATTTTTCCTTGTTTAGTAATCCCTTCAAATCTTCATGGATTCATAAACGAATTTAGAGCTACAGAGGATCTCAAGGACCATTAGTCCATCCATTCCTCAACAATAAGAATTCCCTCTACAACTCGTCTAACTTCTGCCCTCTCTGAGAGCTGAACAGCTCCAGAAGGAAAAATGTGAACCTTTTTTAACATGTAAAAGTTTGAGCTTCTCTTCTCATAAATGCCCTTTTGTGCACTTATTCTTTTTTTTTGCACATTTAATAAATGCTTTCCTTCAAAAATAG
Organism: Monodelphis domestica; assembly: GCF_027887165.1. NCBI lineage: Eukaryota > Metazoa > Chordata > Mammalia > Didelphimorphia > Didelphidae > Monodelphis > Monodelphis domestica. The sequence continues at coordinate 417,479,111 of NC_077229.1, read as the reverse complement.
CCTGTTGACATAATTTTCCAAATTGGTATTTAAGATTAGTTAGAAGGAATTGAGAAATATCATTTCTTTTTCTTTTTTAAACCCATATCCATTTTATAATTCTGTGTTAGAATCAGTAATTGGTTCAAAGGCAGAAGAGCAATAAGGGCTAGGTAATGGGGGTTAAGTGACTTGCCTGTGGTCACACAACTAGGATGTATCAGAGGGGAGATTTGAATCCAGGTCTGGCTCTCTATTTACTGATCCACTTAGCTGTCCCTACAGGCATCATTTCTAAGAATTACCCTGTTTACTTTGTTTGATACAAGATCCTGCTGCTTGAAGGTACAGATGTTGTGCTTGAAAATCTTCCATTTCTCTTCACAGAATACTCACCAATTCCCTTTCAAAATTGGACCTATAATATTTCTAAATCACGTTTGTGTTTATTTTTACTGTCTTAAATTATTGTGTTTCTCTCTACAGCAACATCAGTATATACTATTACATTTACATTAACATTACATTATATTACATACTATATAATTACATTGTACCTATTGTCAGGCCACGTAGCCAATAACTACTACACAAATAATGAGAAAAATTCCCTACTTAAAAAATAGATTAATAGCTATAATTCTAGAAGTAAACATATTTATTTGTTTTCTTTTTCCCTCCAGGATTCCCCATTGCTCAATCTCCTTGGACAGGCGAGCTCTCTTTCCTGGCATCTTGTAGATATTGTGTCATACCAGAGTGTCATTGGGTACTTTAGTAGCCATTATCCTCCATCCATCATCCTAGCAAAAGCTTCTTCAGCTGAATTAATAGTCAAACTCTTAAAAACATCTGCTGGCTTCAGTGTTCCTACTGATGGACAAAAGCATCTTGTAAGTAGAATACCTGCTAAAAAGTTTTGGAACTATTTATGGCTAGTAATAGTACAGATTTCTAGTGGTATACATTTTATGGTATTTAGGAGATTTTCACTGAGTTCATTGAGGTCATAAATTATCTCATCAAAAATGAGGTGATGAAATATATATTGTAGTTATACTAGTTTTTAAATTTTACCTGTCAAAGTACTGCATGATAAGTTAGAAATGTTGATTAATCTTTATTAGTCATCATGAATTCTGTTTTGGACATATGGAGGTGAATTACCTATACAGTTTGAAATGCCAAAAGAGTTGGTAATGTGGAACTCAAGCTCAAGAAAAAGAATTGTGGCTAGACAGACAGAGAGACACACAGACACAGCCAGACAGAGAGACACACAGACAGACAGACACACACACAGAGGAGCTATAAGCATAGAGACTTCTTAGATGGCTTATCTTTTTTAGTATTTCATTTGCTGGGCAAGAGAATTGCTACTAATCATGACACCTAAGTTCTAGTCCTGACATTCTTATTAATTTGCAGTATGACTATGGGCAAATCCCTTCAGCCTCCATCTCTTGACACTGACTGTGCTATTGGCCTGGATGACACTCCCTCCTCATGTCTGTCTCTCAGGATTCCATGTTTCTTTTAAACCTCATCTCAAATCTCCCACTTGGAATGAACTGAACTCTTACCTTCTCACCTTTCTTTTATAGCTACCTCCTACCTCAAATGTCTCTGAAGATATTTTGTATATGCTTATTTATGTACATATTTTCTTCCATGCTTAGAATATAAGCACTTTGAGGTCAGGGTTCATTGATTTAAAAATTTTGGGGGAGTCTTTGCATCCCCAGGGCCCAGAACACTACCTGCTTTAGAGTATGGCTCAATAAATGCTTGTTAGTCATTTGAGTCTCTAGCCCTGTCCCCTTTTAGTAGTGTGAATTTCTGGAAGTCATTTCACTTTCCTAACTTTAGTTTTCTTATCTGTAAATTGGGATCAAGATTGTTGGAAAATCAAAGGAAATAACATTTAAAAGAAAAAAAAAACATCAAACCCTCTGTTTTTAATTATTTATTTAATTTTAGTTGAATTGACTTGAAATTCTTTTGTTTTGGGTTAGGATGCAGTTCCAAAATGCCTAGCTTTCACTCGCCAGGTGGTACAATTTCTCAGCTCTTTGGAACAAAATGGAAAAATTACCTTTTCAGTATTGGAACAGGAAATGTCTAAGCTTTTGGATGACATTGTTATCTTTAATCCACCAGGTAAGTGACAAATGGAAAAACTGCCAACTTGTTTTAAACATATAACTTGAAATGGTAATGATAATGAAATGAGAGTTGTCTCTTCATAAGATTCAGTTCTTCTGCAATGAGAAGTCTCATTTATTTACTTAGCTTCGGGTGTTCAATAGCCATTCATCTCTTTGTCCATGTCACACATGTTCTTGCACTTTCTAACTTCCTGACCAAGATTAGGGTTCCCTTCTATATTTTCATATCCTTTTGTCTTTGTTAACTTGGGGGAAAAAACCTCTTTCTTTTTCTTTAAGGAGCATCTTCTTATTCTCTCTGATAATTTGGAGACTGGAGAAGTATTCTCATAGGTTTTGCCTTCTTTTTTAGAAATAAGTCAGCCAGCCTGCACTTTATAGATATGCAATGTAGCAGCAATGACTGGGCTGTGATTGAAAGATACATATCCTCCTGTATGTGCAAAAAATTGCAAAATTTCTTTGGTCCTCTGTATTTGCTGGAAGAAAAATTCTCTTGTCTTCTATAATTCTTTCTGATAATGCTTATTTCCACATCTTTTATTAAATCTTCCCTTTAGCCTTAAAATTTTTTTCAAATTTTTTTGTCATAATAGTGTTATTGAATAAGTTGTTTTTTTAGTTTTGCTCACTGTACTCTAATCTATTCACAAAAGACTTTTTAGCCTTCTTTGAAACCATCCCTTTCATCATTTCGTAGTGTGCAATAATGACATTCTATAATTGATTGGTAACCCTTTGGTTTCTAATTCTTTATATAACAAAAAGAGCTTATATAAATATTTTTGTACATATGAATCTTTTTCCATGTTTTTTTCCATTCTTTGGTGTATAGCCTTTGATAGTGGTATCAGTGGGTCAAAGGTTTAATTTAATAACTTTTAAGATATACTTTCCAGAATAGATGGACCAATTTACAGCTCCACCAGCAGTGCAGTATTGTGATGAACTTAATATTTTGAAGAGATACTCATGTCTTCTCCTTATATTAGAATACAACCACTTCATCCCACTATAGTAACTTTTGATTGCTTACTCATATTTTACCTTTCTGTGTTTCTCTTGACCCTTGTGTTTCTGCACTGTTCTTCTCATAAGGAAGCTTAGGAATTCCACTTGTTTCCTCTTGGGATTATTCTTAGTTTTTCTAGGTAACTTGGCTATATGTCGATAAATTTTTTTGCCTTTTAGAATATCATATGTCATACTCTTCACTTTCTTTATGTGGCAGTGATCAAATACTGGCTAATCCTAACTGTAGTTCCTTAGTAATTGAGCTCTTTCTTTTTGGTTCTGTTAAATTTTGTCCTTTAAACTAGAAACTCTGGATTTTGGCAATGGCATTCCTGAAAGTTTTCATTTTAGAGTTTCAGGAGTTAACTTGTAGTCTTCCTTCCTTCCTTCCTTCCTTCCTTCCTTCCTTCCTTCCTTCCTTCCTTCTTTCCTTCCTTCCTTCCTTCCTTCCTTCCTTCCTTCCTTCCTTCCTTCCTTCCTTCCTTCCTTCCTTCCTTCCTTCCTTCCTTCCTGTGACAAGGAAATCACTTTAAAAGACTGATATATATTAATTTAAGGTCGCCAAGGAATTCAGCTATGTAATTTCTAAATGAAAACTCAAGTCAGCAGTCAACCTTTTATAGAGTTTAATTACAAACAGGAGGAAGAGAGGAATTAGAGATAGAGAGAGAAAGGGGAGAGAAGGGAATAGGGCTTAAATACCCCTTCTGTTTAGGCTGGGCCAAAAGGCCCAAGCCCTTAGATAGCTGAGGCAAAGAAAAGAGATCAGTCCCTATCACTCACGTGACCAAAATGGAGAAACAGTCTCAGGGGCCTCCACCTCCAGCTTCCTTCAGAGCCAACTCTCAAAGCACCATCTCTCAGAGCCAAAACCTCTCCAACCCACCACCCTCAGTCCTCAGACCCCTCTATCTTTAAGGAAACCATCCAAGTTCCCTCCCCTCAGTTCTCACATCTACCAATCACTGTCCATGTCTTCCCTGTGCCAATGGTGGCTCTAGCTTAACCCAGGACCGCCCAGAAGTCTGTGGCTTTGCACATGTCTGTTGAAGGTCATATTCTCAATAATTAAATCTTGATCCTTTGCTGCAGCCCTTCCTAAATCCTGTTAGGACTGAGTGGGGTGGAAATTGTATTTTCCAAGACCTGGTTCTGTCATTCCAAGTATCTCTATTGTATCAATTCTAAAATCAATCATGACTCAAAGAACTTCCTGTTCTATGCTTAAGCATAGGTCAAAGCCCTTTCCATTGTTCAGCAAAAGGTTTCTGTCCTAAAGTAATCTTAAGAAGGGAGGAGGAGGAACCTCCCATGCCAATGGGGTTCACATTCCAATAGAGTTCCCACTATCAATAGGAAATTTTTCAAGTATGAAATTTCCCAATGGTGAAATTTCCAACATTTATAAGTCTAAGAAATTTTAAGGTTTACCATCCTTCCTTCCTTCCTTCCTTCCTTCCTTCCTTCCTTCCTTCCTTCCTTCCTTCCTTCCTTCCTTCCTTCCTTCCTTCCTTCCTTCCTTCCTTCCTTCCTTCCTTCCTTCCTTCCTTCCTTCCTTCCTTCCTTCCTTCCTTCCTTCCTTCCTTCCTTCCTTCCTTCCTTCCTTCCTTCCTTCCTTCCTTCCTTCCTTCCTTCCTTCCTTCCTTCCTTCCTTCCTCCCTCCCTCCCTCCCTCCCTCCCTCCCTCCCTCCCTCCCTCCCTCCCTCCCTCCCTCCCTCCCTCCCTCCCTCCCTCCCTCCCTCCCTCCATCCCTCCATCCCTTCTCTCCTTTGCCCTGTGTTGTTGGTCAATTACTTTTCAAGAAGTCTAAACATTCTTAAATGATCTTTATCTTCTTTTAAAAAAATTAGTACAATCTATTTATAAATGTCTCAGCCCTTTCCTTTCCCACTTCCCCCTACATAGAAGGCATCATCCAAGAGACAGATATCTTTATCAATATCTCTAATAAAACCTTTCATGTTTCTATTTTTCAGCACATTCTCTGGAGATAACATTCCCAATTTATTTTTCGAGTATTAAATCTATAGCTGTGAATAATGTTTTCATGGTTCTATTTAGCTGTTCATTATCCCATATAGTTCTTTCCAATTAAAAAAAAATTAGCCTACTCATAGTTTCTTATGGCACAATAAGATTCCATCACAATCATATTCTACAGTTTTTTTACCTATTCTCCAATTAGACATTCCCTTGACTTCCAGTTCTTTGTTACCACACAGAAAGCTGCTATAAATATTTTGGATCATATAGGCTCTTTTCCTTTTTCCTTGATCTGCTTGAGGAACAGACCCAGCAGTGGTATTGCTGGGTCTAAGGATATATTCAATTTTATAACTCTCTGGGAGTTAATCCAAATTGCTCTCCAAGATGGTTGGATCAGTTCATGGTTCCACCAACAATGTATTAATGTCCCCATTTTTCAACATTCCCTTTAGCAGTTGTCATTTTGCCCTTTTATCATTTTAACCAATCTAATGGGCATGAGGTGACATCTCAGAGTTGTTTTGGTTTGCATTTCCTTAATCACTAGTGATTTTGAACATTTTTTCATATAACTTTATATGGCTTTGATTTCTTCATCTGAAAATTATTCATATCTTTTGCCCATTTATCAATCGAGGATGGGTCTCATTCTCATAAAAGTGACAATTTTCTATATATTTCAGTTATGAGACCTCTATCTGAGAGGCTGTGTATAAAATTTCCCCCAATTTTCTGCTTTCTTTCTAATCTTGGTAACATTTGTTCTATTAATACAAAACCATTTCAATTTAATGTATTAAAAATGATTACCCTTTTTAGAGTCACAACATTTTCCATTTCTTGTTAACTCATAAATATCTCTCCTATCCATAAATCTGATAGGTAATATGTTCCCTATATTTCTCATTTGCTTATGATATCTTCTTTTATGTCTAGATCATTTATCCATTTTGATTGTATCTTAGTGAATGGTATAAGATAATTGACCTATGTCTAGTTTCTGCCAAATTGCTTCCCAGTATTTCAACAAATTTTTGCCAAATAGTGATTTCTTAGCCCCCCAAACCTGGATCTATACTTTTTTCAAATACAAGCTAAGTGTAATATAGTGTGTCTGTTCTGTTTTACTGATCTGCTTTTCTATTCGTTAGCTAGTACCAGATAGTTTTGATAATTACTGCCTTATAATACAATTTAAAATCTGGTACTTCCTTCCTTTACATTTTTTTCATTAATTCTTTTGACATTCTTGATCTTTTGTTCTTCCAAATGAATTTTATTATTTTTTCTAACTCAAAATATTTTTAATTGAATTGAATTTAGTAAGTAGATTAGTTTAGTTAGCATTGTAATTTTAGTTCTATTGACTCTGCCCATCCATGAAAAATGACTATTTCTCCAATTATTTAGATCTGACTTTTATTTGTGTAAAAAGTGCTTTATAATTGTACTTATGTAGTTCCTGGGTTGTAGCAGGTATTTTATTCTATCTGTAATGATTTTAAATGGAGTATTTCTATGTCTTCTTTTAAGACATTGGTTAGTAAGATGTAAAAATGCTGATGGTGTATATGGGTTTACTTTATATCCTGATTCTTTGCTAAAGTTATTGGTAGTTTGAACTAACTTTTTAGTTGAATCTCAAGGATTTTCCACAAATGCCATCATATTGTCTGCAAAAAGGGATAGTTTTATTACCTCTGCCCATTCTGATTCTTTCAATTTCTTTTTTTTTTAATTGTATTGTTAGCATTACCAAATACTATTTTAAATCATTGGTAATAACAAGAATAAATAGTATTTTAAAAGAAATAAAATTTCATTCAAATCAAGTAATATGTTTTCAAGGGCTATGTTAATTTCCTAGATTATTCACAAAACAGATTAAAATCAGCTCATTTCTTAAAGAGTCAGTAATGACTGATAAGACAAAGAAGCTTCTATCCCTTGAGCTGAAAGTTGTTTCCATAAAACCAAAACAAAGATCCTCAAATTCATAAGATTTTTTCCAATCAAAGATGCTATTATACATTTTCAGTAGCATAAGCTTTAAGTTGTAATTTAATTAAAGCAATTTAAATTTAAGCTATAAATCAGACAAAAGCACGACCCTATTCATTCATTTTAGTACCTTTATTCATTAATTATACATTCTCTAATAATAAGAAACATGATACAGTATATATAAAAATAAAGAAACAATAGTTAATGAGACTATAGGTCCTACCCTTGTTCAATTCTGTGGTGCCTGCTTTGGGGTGAGTGGGGATCTCTAGAGCCAAGCTCACAGCTGGCACAGCTGCTACCAGTATCTGCCACCTGGATACTAGCTTCTGAATTCAGCAAGTAAAGTGAGCCTGCCTGGACTGTCCCCAGGGCTTGTTTCTTGTGGATCCTGTGTTGCCCACTTTGGGTGTTTGTACTATTTGGTGGGAATGAAGCCAAGGTAGCCAGACCTTCCTCCTAAGTTGTTCTTGGCTAGTTAGCTTCACTCCTGGCTCCTAGCTGTTTTTGCTGCTTCTGACATTGCTTTTGTGGAATTATTTTTATGTTTTGTGTGTGTGTGTGTGCAGATATTGGGAGAGCAAGAAAGTTATATTCCTTGGTCTGCCATCTTCTCACAATCCTATCTCCTATTTTCTTTCTTAAAGTAATTTATTTTTTATTTGCAATACTTTGTGTTTTCTATTTAAAGATGGAAAAATTCTTTAGATTTCATTTTAATGCTTCTTGTTGTCTCATGGAATCCTTAATTTCTTTTTGGTCCATTCTAATTTTCAGGTAGTCTGTTACTTGGGTAAGATTTTATATTTTTTGGGCTAAACCATTAATTCTTTTATATCTTCTAGATCTGTCATTTCTATAGAGTTGTCATCTCATTCAGGAGGTCATCAAAACATTCTTTCAATTTCTGCTTTGCACTCTGATTCTAAGATATGGGTAGTTTTCCTTATAATTTCTCAAAATATATCTAGGCTTTTTAAAAATGGATTTCAGGCAGTGTTGTGAATCTTATATTATTTCTCCATCCATTTTTATTCAGTTTTTCATAACAGATATTTCACATTTTCTTATGTGTTTTTTTCCAATCTTTTGACTTTTTTTCATTATTTCTTGATATGGAGTCATTAGCTAATGTTTGTTCAGTTCTAATTTTAAGGAGTTATTTTCTTCAGTGTTTTTGTTCATCTTTTACCAAGTTATTCTCTTTTCATATTTTTCTTCCATAATTCTTGTTTGTTTGTTTGTTTTAATTTTGTCTCTTTAACTTTTTTTAGGAATCCTTGTTGGACTTGTATGTAGTCCAAATTTGAGTGTAGGGAGACATCGCTTGTTTTCAAGTTGTCTTTTGTATTTGAATAGTGAGTTTCCCAATCACCATTGTAGCTCTTTATGGTCAAGTTCCTTTTTTTGTTTGTTTGTTTGTTTGCTTACTCATCATTCTAGCCTTCTTCTTGACTTTGAATTTTATGTTAATGTTGGCCTCTGCTCACTTGTGAGAGGGGATGCCTGACCCAAGTTTCTGCTGCTTTCATAAACTCACTCTAGGAGCTTGTGAGATTTTAGTGTTTCCAAAATGGTGTTATTAGAGAAATCTTTTCACTGTCCTCCTGACCTGAATTCTGCAAGTTAGATCTGTTTTATAGTTGATGCTGGACTCAGTCACCATTTAGATTGCTGCCAGTTCATAGTGACTGAATTGCTGACTCCTTTTTGGTCTTGGTGTCCTGCCCTGTTATTCCAGTATGGGCTTATGTACTTGGAGAAAAGTTAGAAGAGTCTGTGCTCTTAGTTTAGCATAATAATGAATGTTTCTAAATATCTTTCTCTTTTTTATGGTGTGGTTGGAGATTCATGAGCTGGAGAAATTGAATTTAAGATTTTTTTTTTTGTCACAAACTCACAGTAAAGAAATGTACTCTACCAATGCCAATTGACAATTGTTTTGTAACTATATTTTACAACTTTAAGAGAGTAGCTGCCACTAAGAGGATAAATGACTTCCTCAGGGGCACATATCCAGTGTGTATCACAGCCTGGACTTGAATTTATATCTTTAATTCTGTTTCTCAGACTACCATTAACCTTTAAAGTTTTTTGATTGTTTATTTTTGTATTTGAAGAGCTTAGAAATGAAAAGAAAAGGAAGTACGTCAGTCTTGCTTGATACTATATAAGAGGGTTGGTTTGGGAATAATGGAGAAAGAGTAGAAGATCCCAGAAAGTAGAAGGGGATGTTAAGATGGATTCCCCCTTCAGTCTTCTTCAAATATATCTTTCCACTAACCCTGCCCTTACTCCCCTCTAATAACTGATTAATGAGCAAACCTTTCCCCTTGGGGAAAGAGAGAGAAATCAGCTCTCTCCCCCTTCAATATGACAAGGAAGATAATTTAAGATAACTGACACTTTATTCTAACAAATGATGGTTAGGAGTAAGATAAACAAGATATCTGCAGGTTGGAGTTTATAGGAAAGAGGATAAGGAAAGTCCCTGTCTGTCTAAAATATCTTTCTCCCTCCCCCCAAAGTTGAGAGACCCAGGCTTGTCCGCCTGGCCTCTAAGAGGCTCAGGGTCTGGTGACCCCTGGTCTTAGCACAGCAAAATTGATTCAGGGTGTCACAGGTGCTGTGTGAGATCTCCTGATGCTCTCCTCCTTCTCCTCCTCCTCTTCTTCCTCCCTCCTCCTCCAAATTTGCTACAACTCTTGGGGTTTTTGGGGGGACATAGTGATTTGGATCAATGAGGGATTTGTATGGCATTGGAGAGAAATCTCACAAGAGAGATAGATCAACTGTCTCTCCCTAGAATCTCCTCTTCCCTCCAGATTCCAAACCTCCTTCACCACCCCCTGCTGTGGATGCAAACCTTGGCCTGTCCTCCAGGCTCTGTCCCTTAAAGTCTCTGGATCATTCCTCTATCACAATACAGCTAGCTAAGCATTCCAAAAGTACTTTTTTTTAATTAGCATCTAGCATATTCCTTCTTTTAGGCACTGTGTCTCCTAAGTGGTTTGAAAGCTTTGGCTTCTTCACAGTATCTAGAAAATGTATTTTCATGCAGTAGGACAACACTTATTAATGGCTAGAGCTACAGAAAAGCTGTTTTGTTTCCTTTGGAAACTACCATCAAAACTGAAGTCTGCATAGACAATTGCTGAGAATTTAAGCATTGTTGTTCTCTTCTTCATGAAATGAATTTTAATAATGTTGAAGGACCAGTGATGGATTACCCATGTGTGTCAGTGGATATGTATATATTTTATCCCCTTCAGATATGGATAACCAGACACGCCATATGGCCCTCAGCAGACTCTTTGTTGAAGTTTTAATGATGATGAATAATGCAAGTCTCCCAACGGCCGAGTTTCTTCGGGGCAGTGTCCGCAACTGGATTGACCAGAAAGTGCATGGGTTGGTGGTGCTGCCCCTTTTGACAGCAGCGTGCCAGAGCTTGGCATCTGTGCGACACATGGCTGAGATTACAGAGGCCTCTATCACTGCTTACTTCCAGGATGGTGAGTGAGATTCATCTTGAAGCCTAGTTCTAGCTTTCCAGGAAAAAGTCATTTAGAAAGAATGATGTTTTGGGATATAAGGAATAAAAAAGAATAGTATGAATTAGAGAGGTATCCCTCTGAATTCTCATGAGTGTGTGGAGATCTCTCATCAGGAAAACTCTAGACTTTGGACTCTCACTAAACCACGATTGAATCCTAGTGTTCTTTTTTGACATCTTTCAGTGCCTCTTGCTTTATTTTCCAATGTTGGTTGGTAAAGTTTTTTTTAAACTTTTACCTTTTGTCTTAGAATTAATATTGAGAATCACTTCGAAGGCAAAAGAGTGGCAAGTCCTAGGCCACTAGGGTTGTGTGACTTGTCCAGTGTCACACAACTAGGAAGTGCCTAAGTCCAGATTTGAACCCTGCTCCTCCCAACTTGAGGCCTAGTTTTCTATTCACTATGCCACCTCCCTATCCTTAGTTGGTAACGTTTTCAGGTAGGTATTATTGAAAAGTAATAGGCTACACTGGAAAGAACTCTGTAGTTAGGACATCTGGTTTCTGCTCTTGACTGTATGATTTCAGGCAAGATATTTAACTATTGGACTTCCATTTCTTTGTATATAACATATTAAAAGAGTTGGTTTCATGTTAGAACAGTGATTGAAATGGCCTCTGAGATTCATTAGCTCCCCAAGCCTACAGTTTTATGTATGACTTCCTTTTTTTGTCATCTGCTTGAAAACTTACCTTTACAGCATAATTAATGATAACAGTCATCACCAGCTCTCAAATGAATAATATTGTTAAACTAGTGCATTTTTGTCAATATTTTTAAGGTAATTATTTTTTAAAACAGGTATTAGCAGAGACTTGTGTGTTTAGAATGTATGCGCGCGCACACACACATACATAAATATAAATCATATGATGGGGGGGCACTCTATGCTTCCATAAGCTCACTAATTAAATCGAATGGAACGACTAGCCCCCACCTGTGGCAATTATTTTGCAAGTTTGTCTTACAACCTGCACATAAACCAGTCTAAGACTTATTCTTAATATATTTCTGACTTCATCTTGACTCTGCTACTTATAACTTGTGTGACCTTGATTGTATAACTTATCTCCTTTGGGGCTTATTTTCCTCATATGTAAAACTAAAGAGTTTGTACTAGATAACTTCTCAGGACTCTTCCAACTCTAACATCCCATGACTCAGACAAATTACCTAAGTCTTATCTCTAGAGAAGAAAGGGAATGTTTAAATTGTTTAAATTTCTCATTTAAAACTAATTAACCTTTTCATGATTTTGTGAGATTTTTTTTAACAGATCACTATCTGAATATAAATAATATATTAGAAAATCAGTGGTCCTACTTCCCTCCCTTGTCCATTAGCTCTCCTAATCTGTTTTCATAGAATACTTAAAAAGAATATTTCTTGTCACACAAGGCCAGAATTTCTGAGGGCAGGAAATAAGTGCATATATTTTGTTTGTATAGTATCTGACTTGATATCCTGCTCTATTAGGTAATTTAAAAGATGATTTTTCAATGAGATAAAAAGATAAAATCTAGGAATTAGAAACTTCTAATCTTACCTTAGTTAGATTTCCTGTATTTTATATAGCATGTAACCTCAAGAGTTGATGTACTGATTTTCTGTAAGATTATTATGAGAAATAATTTCACATTAAGAAATTTAAAGTGAAAGGTTCTATTAGAATAGTTGAGTTACCATGTTTGGCTTTGTTATATTTACTTAGTTTTTCTATTTCCTGCTCTTTTATCAGACTCTCTGAACCATCATTTGGGATGGGGGCCTATCCTGGTATCCCTTCAAGTTCCTGAACTCACCATAGAAGATTTTATTCAGGAATGCCTATCCCTTGGAAGTTATTTGACCCTATATGTGTATATGTTGCAGTGTTTAAATAGTGAGCAAACACTAAGAAATGAAATGAAAGTGTTACTCACCTTAGGAAAGTGGCTAGAACAGGTATATCTCAGGTATGTCATTAGTCTTCTATATATGCCATATGGAATTTGATTAATTTAATGTTTTAATATGAATACTTTAAGATTTAAATAAGCATAAACACAAAGAAACACATGATATGTAAAAAGACAAAGACAGTCTTGTCAGATTTTTTTAATGTACTTTTGATTAAATGAATGAATTGATTATATAGCTGAATTGACTCTCTCATCTTTAGCAATACCTTAATACAGTGGTTTCAGAGTCAAAAAGAAGTGGAGCCACTAACCCCTATGGCCCTTGGAGCTGCATCTTTTAGAATTTAGAAAATTACAATATAGACACCTATGTTCTATTGTGTTTTTATTTATTGGCATATTTATTTTGTTAAATATCCCCCCCCCCCCATTACATTTTATTGGTTATGGGGCCAGGCTTTATATTTGACACCTGCCTTAAAAGACTTTGCAAAATGTTTACAAAGATAGTATATAGAATATTAAAATATGAAACCTTCTGGTTGAGAGTAAAACATTATTTGCTACTGTAATCTCTTGTTGCAAATTACCAGAAACTCATAGAACAATAAAATATTGGTGCTGGAAAATATCTTAGTAGAGATGTAGGCCAATTCTTTCTCTTCCTCTCCACTTCAATTTTTTTTAACCCTCACCTTCTGTCTTAGAACTGATAGCAAGTGTTACTTCTAAGGCAGAAGAGGGATAAGGGCTAGGCAATTGGCGTTAAATGACTTGCCCTGGGTCACAACTAGGAAGTGCTTGCCACTTCATTTTACAAAAGAGGAAACCAAGATAGCCTCAGGTAAATTAAGTGATTTGCCTGGTGTCACACAACGAGTTCTGAGGGTTTAGGGACTAGTACCCAGATTGCGAATGAGTTGTATTTCTATGACAGGTTGATGATTTAAAGCAGATTTCTTCATGGTAACTTTCTTTTATAGAAATGATCTTTTGTTTAAACTTTCAGCATACTTAATGATGTATCTTATATACCATGAACCTGAAATCCAAATGTAAATTTTGTCTGAGAAAGGCAGGGCAGGATCAGCTCCTAATTTTTCTCTTTCTTTTCATTTGTTTCCCCCTCCAAGCTCTGTGCGAGATGAGGCAAAGCTCTTTCTGTGGTGGCACCAGGCACTGCACTTATCCCTGATACAGGTTGAACAGGATGATGCTGTGCTGATTGGATCTGTTATCCGGACTCTTCTTGGGATCCAGAACAGACAGAGCCAGACAGCAGAGGAGAGGCTGAGCTCAGGGATACTAGGTGCTATTGGATTAGGCAAGAAGTCTCCCTTGTCCAACAGGTAAGAATCAGAAAAAAGAATTCCTCTTTGTAAAGTCCTAATTCCAGCACTGGTATGAGTGCTGGGGTGGGTGGGTGGGTGGGGGAGTGGGAAAACCCAACATATTTGTTGATTCTTACCAAATATCCCATTGGTTTAAAAATAGGTTCCTAGCTCAGTGACCCTGGACAAGTCACTTAACCCCCATTGCCTAGCCCTTCCCTCTCTTCTGCCTTGGAACCAATACACAGTATTATTTTATAGGAAGGTAAAGGTTTTTTAAAAAAAAACAACCAAAAAAAACCTAGGATTCCATCCTGTCCTTAAAATGAGGCCTTTGATGGCTCCCCCTCCCCCCCACAAAAAAAATACAAAGGTATGAACTGAAGATCACTACCAATTATAGGCCACCATTTCTCAGTGTTACATGGATAGGATACCAAACTCTGCCATGTAAGCTCTGGCTTGTTCCCTAAGCCTGAAGAAGTCTGAGTTTGGACCCAGGGTTGGACTATATGCCTGTTATTTAAGGACCATTCACTCATTAAATACCTAATCTCTGCCAAGCTCCATACTGGATACTGGGTGTTCAAGGACAGAAAAGTGAAACAATTCTTACATCTCAGGGAGCTTACATTCTGTTGAACTAACCTAGATAACTTAAATGGTGCTTCTAAGCATAAGGTTAGCTGCAACATGATGGATTTTTTCAGCCAAAGCAATTTAAGCACACTACCAAGGTACAAAGGAGTTGTGGTCAGCTTTAGTCTTGGGAGATTCCGCACTGATAGTACCATTTGATTCTTGATGTTTTTGTTTTTGTAATTCAGTTTTATATAAACCATATCATGAAGAAAAGTAGGGCCTATATTTTGTTCCAATAAGATAGATTTCAGAAATCTATGGTGACAATATGGTATTGTGAAGAGAGTGATATAGTCAGCGGAACTGTATTCAAATCCAAATTCTTCTAATTTGTAAGCTGTGTGATCTTGAACAAATTACTTAACCCCTTATGGGTTCAGTTTTCTTTCAACTAAAATGAGGAGGTTAAACTGGATGCTTCATAAAGTATTTTTCAATTCTAAATTCTGTCATTCTGTTTTGTTCTTTGTGGTACCTTTACAGTTATTGAAGCTTAAAAATTAGGCTTTTCAGAATGATAAAGCTTTTTTAAAGTCTGTGTATTTGTAATCACGCAAAACTATGACTTTGTTTTCTTCATGTTTTAAGATACATAAATAGGTTAGAGAGCCCAAGATTGAAAGATAGTTGAATTAAAATCTTTTAGCTGTTTAGTCATCAAAGATATGTTAAGATTTGTGAGTAAGAGGGGTAAGTGGTGAAACAGGAATATGAATAATCTTTAAAAACAAAAAACCCCAAAGGTTTGAGTTAGAAACTGTATGAAAGAGTGTATTTCCTACTTGGTCGGACTCCTAGATTATCTCTTTTTCCTCATATTATTTTCTCATAGTCCTTATCAGTGTTAAAAATCCTTTTTATACTTTTGGAATAACAGCATTCCCGGTGGAATAGGCAGACCTGGTGAAATAAAGATATTCTAAATCCAACCAACCTATATCTTAGCATATTTTAGCATTCAACAAGAATCTACAATTCAATTTTTCTTAAAAGTTGAAGTTTTTGTGTTGTCCGGTATTTAATATACCTTAATATCTTGCTCATGTTCGATAAGAAATTTGTAAATTAATGGCCAGAGGTATAACATTATACTACTTTTTCCCATATTACTCAATCATACTTGACTTTTTTTTTTTAATGGTATGGTTTGGCTTTCTTTTTGTTTTTATCTTTAAGGGCTACAAATTCTTTATATAAGCCCATAAGGACTGGTATCAAATTTCTTCCTTGGCTGAGGGGATATACTTTTATTCTTATAACTGAGTTTGATGCATTGTATATGCTGGTGTGGATGAAGGATTGAAATCTACTAAAGCTCTATGTGGCATAAGCAATATATATTTTTGCTTGAGATTATTAGAATTTATTGAACAAAAATGGAAAGACTCTTTTCTGTAGTTTAATTTTGGTATAAATTCTGGATTTAATTTTTTTTTAACCCATACCTAATGACTTAGAATCAGTATAGTGTATTGCTTCCAAGGCAGAAGAGTTAGCTAGGTAGTGGAGGTTAAGTGATCTTATAGCTAAGATTGTGGCCAGATTTGAACATAGGACCTCTGCAGACTTGATTTGTAATGTCTGTTTAAATTATAATTGGCTTTTCCTGTTGCTTTTGCATTTTTCTTAGGTTCCGTGTAGTTGCAAGAAGCATGGCTGCCTTCCTTTCAGTTCAAGTTCCTGGGGAAGATCAAATTCGTTTGAAGCCTGGTTCTGAATTACATTTCTCTCCAAAAGCTCAGCAGGTATTTAATAGCCTCTTTTCTATATAATGGAGAGCTCATGAAGGTTTTTGATCAAGGGAGTGTTATAGACAGACATGAGGATCAGAAAATTAATTTCGAAACTGTGTGAAGGAAAGATTGGATTCAGGGAAACCAGTTAGGAGGCTTTTCTAACAGAATGGGATGTAGAGCACTTGGATGGAGCAATGTCATGGCAGAAAGAATACAGGAAGAATATAAAAAAGCAGTAAGAGACAATTGGGTCAAATGTGTCAGAGAAGCAAAAGAAACTTAGAATGGAAAAGCCATTGAATTTTACAACTAAGGAGTTAAGAGCGACTTTGAATAAAGTGCTGTCCATGAAATTCTGGGGAGGGAAGTCAAACGATAAAACAATGGAAACAATAAATGCCATTCTAAGAAGTTTAGCTGTGAATTCTCTTGTTGTAGCAGAGACCTAGGAATAAAAGAGATCACTGCTCACCTGTTGAAGAAAGTCTGAACATAATGGGGCATGAATGCAATGGAAAACCCCTCATTGCATGTAAGGAACTAGGAAGATGGAGAATTCAAAGAAGCATGGGAAGACTTACATGAAATTATGTGGCATGAAATAAGCAGAACCAGCTAGCAATCTACCCAATGGGAAAAGGGGAGCTAGTGTTAGAATTGCCAGAAAAAGAAAGGGGAGTGATTGAAGCATTTTCAACACTGTAGGATTTTAAACACTTTTTTTTTAATGTTTATTATGGGTCAGCTAGATAGCCCTGGACTGGAATTGGGAGGGCTTGGGTTCAAACTTGACCTTAGATATTTCCTAGTTGTGTGACTTTGGGCATGTACTAGTTAAAATTAAATTATGAGGCTGTTAGTACCTTTAACAATTTAATTTAATCAAAGTAGTGATAGTAAAGAGGAGGAAGTGTAGGAAAGAGATACCCTAATAGCCATTTTGGTGGATTGAAGCTCACTACCAACAAAGGCTCCTTCAGGTCCAATCTCCAGTCAGAAGAGTGAGAGTGTCTCCAGAGACTTGGTCATGCCTTTATAAGCTGTTTTCTCCACTCATTAGCTCTCCCATGTCACATCTTAAGAACCAATCATAGTTCCTTAATTTGCCTGGTACCATGCAGAGGGGCAGTGCACTCATTAGCTCTCCTGTGTCACATCTTAAGAACCAATCGTAGTTCCTTAATTTGCCTGGCACCATCCCGGGGGGCAATGCTTGTGGGATCAGTTTCTGGTCTCATTGGTTTCAATTTCCTTTCTCTGAGGGCCTGTCTATCCCTGCACATCTCAATGGTAAATGCTGATTGATTACATCAAAACAAAAGGAAGGGAATTCCCTTCTCACAGGCAAGTTATTTAACCTTGATTGCCTAACCCTTGCTGCTCTCTTTTCTTAGAACTCATACTAAGACAGAAACTAAGAGTTTAAAAACAAAAAAACAAAAAGTTCTGACAAAGACAAGCTTTGAAAGAAACATTAAAATTGTGTGTGTATCAAGCTATATATGATAAAGTTGCATTTTCTTATATAATCCTCTTTGCCTGTTCCGTTTTGCATATTTAAATATTCTTTTCATGTTTGTTAAATTTAGAATAAAAAATAACATTCTAAAATTAAGCCAGAGGTTTTGACTGTGACCTGGAAGTCACTTCTAGTTCTTATTGCAAAACTTCTGATGCACATGAGTGTGTCCTAGCTTTTTAATTCTCAACAGTTTAAACAATTTATGCTAATCTTAAGCTTCATTTGATGCAGTAGTACTCTCTCCATTACATTATCAGCAACTACTTGACTTCACATAATATGAGACCCTTAGTTATCTTTAACTTGCCAATTTATCGCCTAACCTTATCAAATCTTCTCTCAGTTAGGTAAGAGCCCATCTCTCTTTTGTTCAAATAAAATGTTATATCTATAACTATATATTTATAGGAAGATAGAGAGGAAGAGATAATACAAGTGTCTCTATCTTTCTGTCCATCCTTATTATGGTTGTTGCTATCCAGCTATCCCTGTTAATGCCACTTTCCTGATCTGTAACTTGCTCATTAATACACAGTAGGAATGACCTCTCAAGAAGGGTAGAGAGCCTGGGCACCTTCCCCTTCTTGCTGGAGTCAAACACTACTTCTTCATACTATTGATCTCAGGATCTTCTTTTCTATTTGCTTTCTTAGGAGAGAAGCAGAGCAGACCTCTTTCAACTTTTTTATTTGGCTCATATTATCTGCAGAAAAGAGAAAACATGATGAGCATAAAAGAAGGGGTATACTGACTTTAGCCTTTTGGTCAGGCTGCTTTTGCCCTTAAATGATAGGATGATT
Source organism: Monodelphis domestica (assembly GCF_027887165.1). NCBI lineage: Eukaryota > Metazoa > Chordata > Mammalia > Didelphimorphia > Didelphidae > Monodelphis > Monodelphis domestica. The sequence goes on along the minus strand of NC_077229.1, from coordinate 417,460,470 downwards.
TAGGAATAAGTTCCAAGAAAGTTTTAATAAAATGAAAGTTCTAAGGAAATTCTAATGAGTGGAAGTAAAGTTGTTTCCTCACAGAGAGACAAACCTCATGCACAGAAAACAGAGAAGAGTTAGGTGCTAAACAATGTAGTCTTTACTCTTAAATGATAGAGAAGTTCAAGAAGGGAAAGAACAGTGAAGGATGGGGAAAGGGACTTGAGATGGCTCTGCAGGTGGGATTGGATTTGGATTTGTGTGGGGAATGGGAAGGAGGACTTTGCAAGCAGCGAGGAAAGAATGAATGGAAGAATGAATACTTGAATGAAGCTGATCTTTAAGGAAGCTAGTATTGGAATTATGGGAAATAATGTTGGAAAGGCAGTGTGGAGTCAGCTATTGAAGACCTTGAAAATCAGAGATAGTTTTGCTTTGAATGCTGTTCTTTGGGGCCTCCTGTATTTATACATAGATATATATGACATTTTCTCCAGGACTGATACTTGCATTGCATTTTCAATAGAAATATCCTTTCAGATGCCTATCCACAGTTAAGTGTCATCTTCCTTGTTTTTTAGGCACTGAATACCCTTGAATCCATGTCTTCAAGCAAGCAGTATGTAGAATATCAGGATCAGATCTCCCAAGCCTCCGAGTTTATAAAGAATCCTGGCCATTGCCTTCAGGATGGGAAAAGTCTCCTGGCTCTTCTTATTAACTCTCTGTATCCAGAAGTGCATTATTTGGACATTATTCGATAGCAGCATCGAGAACCAAGGAAAACCCTGTGATAATTTCTGTTTACATCTGATGTCTAACTTTGACTCTCTAGGTCCACAGTAGAACTGAGTAGAGCCAATGAGGAGGGTGGTTGGAAGGAATGTGGGCACTGATTATTTCTACCAGGTATTTTGGATGTGTGTATGTGTGTGTGTGTGTGTGTGTGTGTGTGTGTGTGTATGTGAGTGTGTGTGTGTGCATGTGTTTTCTTAGCTATTATAGTAACATTTTGTTGAAGCACCAAGGACTATTTAGTTTTTTATTCCTGTGAAAATAAGAAACTTAAGCTTCACCCTGATAGAAGAAAGCCAGTGGACCTTGCAGAATGATACAATAAGGCTTATAGGCCATAGGACAACTTTTTCTCTATGTATTTTGTCATTCTTCTCCTTGCCTTTAAAACAAACAAACAAATTACTGAGGTTCACATATTAGAAATGACTACCAGTTGAAGTCATATGAAAAAGCTGTACTTTGAATCTCATTTAAGTTCCTCAAAAATATAGGTGAAGTCTACTTTGTGATTCTCCTTTGGAAAGTTTGTTGGTTTTCTTAGATGAGAGAAACCATGAAAGTTACTAAATGACACACTTATTCTGACTTCCTTTTTTCAGTAGTTATGAGTCATTAGTACACCTACTCCAACACTGCAGATCAAATCCCAAACCCCATACTTCTGTATGTAGTTGTCATAAGTTACTGGGGCCAAGAAAATGAGTTCCTGGTGGTCAAGTTTTTTTGATAAGCTCTCCAGGCCCTTTTTCCAGCAGCACGTGTTGCCGGGTATATTTTAAGTCTTCCTAACTGTCCATAGCTAGCACCTGCTGGCCCAGCTTTCAAGAATTCAGGGGCCACCTCCACTGGGAACACTTCAGGATGATTGGAGTGGGTTTGTCCTGGCAAGGCCCTTAATTCCGTCTATCACATCTATGACTTCAGCTCAGCTTCAAAACTGGAGCATCTGGAAGTTGAATGTGCTTTATAAGTCCGTCCTTGTCTAAAACAGTTATCACCATGTCTTGGTTGCTGATGAGAAGCAGAGGTGGCTGATAAGTTATCTCTATTTGTCTTATCCTGAAAAGTACATAAGGATTCTGTTCAGAAAACTGAAATCAAAGGGAGAAAAGAATGAGGACATCTTCCTGTTCTTTCCTTTAGTTCTTTATTTGAGTTCCAGTAGAGATTAGAGAGCCATTCAAAATCCCAAGGAAGCTTACTGCTTGGGATGACCAATATTTCTGAACTCTGGATTTGCTGAACAGGGCACCTTATAGTCATTTGAATTACATTCAGTTGTTAAATATTGATTACTACCATCTGACTAGAATAAAACCATATTCTCTTGCCATTTTTCAATGTTTTATTGCTACATATTCCTTTCTTCAGAAATGAGCAAGTAAGCACTGTCTGCTTCAAATGTAGCTTGAGAACATGTGTTTCACATCTTCTCCACAGTCATGGAGAATTTTTTAAGAGGCCTAATGAGCTGATGGGCACTCCCCGTTCTCAAAAAACCATTCGAATGCTTATTCTTCTATCAGGCAGCTATGCAGAAGCGCTCTCATGTTGAACTTCATTAATTAGGTAGAAGAATTTACAAACATTCTCTGAAACGTAATTTTAAAAGCCTTTCATGAGTGCTTAGGCAGCAAATTAACAATTTTCTAGTTTTTCCTGGCTTAGTTTCATCAGGGTCTTGATTTTTGCCTCACCTTTGGCTTTGTTATTTCTCCAGTGCCCATTTTGCCTTGTCTTTCTCATATTGATGATCAAAATCTTAGAAACTCTTAGTTTTTAACTGGGCATTTTGGCAATGTTTTCTTTACTACTAAAAGGTATAGTGCCTTGCTTGTGGGATGCACTTAATATATTTTCTTGAATGGAATTGGCTGGAAACCATCCCTCCTGCCCTGCTCTGATTTTAGCATTTCTGTACCCTTTCTTTGAAGAAAAGGTGGCAGTCACAAACTCTTGACACCATAGATGAAAATATCAGAGAGCAATGTATATACTTTAAAGAAAATTATGTTCAATCTGTTAACTTTTGGAACTTTATAATATTTATAATGAACTTGGTTTGTAAAGAATTTTAAGAAATAAAAAATATTATTGGTTGTATCTGCTGAGGAGAGGTTTGTGGAGAAATCTTGTGAAAATGTGTTCAATGTGAAATTGAATGTAGAACTGATGCCTGGAGGCTTCTTGCTGCTTTAATCTTGTAATTTGAATAGCAGAAATATTTATTAACTAGACCCCCTGTATTATTAACATTTAACATTCAAGGACAAGTCAAGATGACATAAGGCTAACTTCTTGTATGGAGTGAATAAATAAATGGGTAGCAATTGAAACTCCACGCAACTGTTGTTTATGATCAGCTACACAGGACCCCAGAAATACCTTAAAGAAACAGTGCCAGAATTTGGAGTCCAAAATTTAAAAAGAAAAGAAAAAAAAACCAAGATCTGTATTAAAAATTGTTTTTACATGTAATTGGGGAAAAAAGAAATGGTGTTAAATGCTACAGTGCAGCTATAACCTCCTGGAAAAGAATAGGGACTAGACTGACCTGACCTTCACACAAGAGTCAGGAATATTATGTTCTTTGCTTTTTAAGAATGAATTTGCTTTCCTAAAGCAAAACTTTTGAGGCTGGGAGCCTAGGAGGTAGGACCTCAAGGCACATTAGCAGATTTTTACTAGGTTTAGCCACAAGCTATAGGACAGGGTTTGGTGGCCTTCATGGTGGGAGGGACATTTCAGTATGACATTTCATACTGGCCAATAGTAATTGCAGATTGGTCTGTATAGCTGTCCACCGGCTATATAATATTCAGTTGTGGGTAGACCAGCTAAAAAGGAAGCTAGGGACTGAGGGAATATGGGTGGGAAGGTTTAACGCTTAAGGGAGAAAGGACATAGTGAAAGCAGACCCAGAGTCTTCAGCATAATGGCAGGCCTGTGCTGTCTCGCTCTGATGGCGTAGAGCCTTTTTTGGACAGAGAGAGAGACTGGAGTTTATTGAGGTTTCGAGCAATGGGGGTTGTGGTATAGTTAATCAAATAGGTGACAGCAGAAAAATTAACATCCTATCAATACTCGATGACAAGATAAAAGAGACAGATCCTAAGGCAGTGGAGTAGCCTAGGCCCAGACCAGAAGTTCATTTGCCCTTTCCACACCCTGGCCCCATTGGATACAAATGCTTTACAAAGAGACTGTAGAGATTGCTAGTCAGCCTTCTGGACTGCAGGTGTGGGGAGGGGTTAGAATACCACAAGATTGGAGGCCCAATACAATTCAAGGGTCCTGGGTTCAATCATGAGGAATATAAAGTCTGGTACATGAGCACTTTGCTCATCAGTCAGCTTTTAACCCTTTTATGATTTGTTCATACCTGGAAGCCTACAGTGTGGGATATCACCTTCAGATGAAAAGGAGGATAATAGGCCCATTAGGCTTTTTGAGTGTCTTCAATTAAATCTATATTTCCCCTTCCCCTCATTCTTTCATGAACATAAGTGGATGAGGTTATCTGAGAAGTTCTAACTATGTCTACCTTCATATTGATTATGCTTAGTCTATGGAGACAGGGTACCCTTCTAGTAAAAAGGCTAAGAGGAGAATGTGGGAATAGTTAGGTTTGCCTTGAGAGTATGTCAATATTTGGAACCTCTGGTAGGCCTTCATTACCCACGCAGGTGTCCACTTACTATTCAGTTCCAGAAGGTAATCAATCTCATTTTTAGGCTCCCTATTTGATCACTAACTTAATTTTATCCTTTCCTCACAATATGCAATCAACTCAGTTTAAAATATATATGTATACACACGTATACATCCATGCATGCCTACAGATGAGTCATGCACACACACGAAAGATGTAGGCATGGTGGCACATGCCTGCAATTCTTGCTATCAGGGACTCAGAGTCTGATGGACCACTTGAGCTCAGGAGGTCTTAGCTGCAGTAAGGCTAAAGCTAATTGGGTGTGTAATACAAACTAAGTTCAACATTGTAAGCCCCAGGGAGCTTGGGCCACTAGGTGACCCAGATGAGAGAAATCCACCCAGGTGAGGAATGGAGCAGGTAAAAGCTTCCATGCCAAACAGAGTTGGGATTGGGCTATGAGTGGCACATCAATCTGGGTGAGAGAGGAAGATCTTGTCTAAAAGAAAAAAAGGAGACCCAAGATTTAAGAACAAAACAGTAACATTTTCCTCAGACCGTTAATCTAAACCAAATTCCAACCTCTTTCTCAACGAATATTTTTATCAGCAAACAAAGGACACTGATCATGTCCAAACTACAATACCTTTTCTTCTTTCCCTTCCTTACTTTCTCCGGAGGTGATGAAAAGACACTCCATTTTTTTCTACTGCTGGAATTACCTGCTAGTCTATTCTCTAAGGAGAATGTCAGAGTGATAGCCTTTTAGAGTTGGAAGTGACTTTGGACATCACCTAAGTCAATCTCTCTCCATGTAGAAATCCCTTCTATAGCACTGTGGACAAGAAGTTATTCTTACAGCAACAGGAAACTTACTACCTTGTTATATGGTCCTTTCACTGAAAGTTTTTGTTAGAAAATTCTTTGTAAAGTTTAGCTTAAATTTGATTCCATATAGCTTTTAGAGAACTCAAAAAAAAAAAAAAACCAAACCCCAAACAACCCTGCTCTCTCACATGAACACCCTTTCAAGTGCTGAAAAGCAGCTGTCTTGTCTCTCTTAATATTTTCCATACCAAACAGCCTCAATTTTTAATAATATTTTATTTGATCATTTCCAAGCATTATTCATTAAAGACAAAGATCATTTTCTTTTCCTTCCCCCCACCCCCCATAGCCGACGCGTGATTCCACTGGGTGTCACATGTGTTCTTGATTCGAACCCATTTCTATGTTGTCAATATTTGCCTTTTCGTTTAGAGTTTCTCCTCTGTCATGTCCCCTCAACCGCTTAAACAGCCTCAATTTTTTAAACTGTTATTCATCTAATTCTTTCATTGACCGTCTTGGGCATATTCTGACATATCTTTCCTAAAATGTGAACCCATAACAGAACACAGTACTACAGATGTTTGACTGGAGATGTTTTGCCTCCAGTCATCTGAACACTATTACTGTTACTAAAGCCTAAAATTACATTAGTTTTTTTAGTGATCACCTCTCCCTTTTGCTCATAGGAAAGTTGTGATTAATTTAAACCCAGATTGTTGGTTTTATTCAAAACACTATTTGCTAAAATGATAAATTTTTCCCATACTTTGTTCAGGTTTTTAAGAAAACCTCAATACAACATTTTACATATATCTCTTAAATTTTGTCTTAGTTTGGGGACAGTATTCTGTTCTGAAGTTAATTTGTATTTTCACTCCCATCTCCAAAAATTAACTTTCTTAGTGTAGGAAATTGGAATTGTTGCTTAGATATATTTCTAAAAAATAAATAATAGGAGATCATACCTACCCTGGCACCTTCTAGTTGCCTACAGATCAACCTCAGTTGTATTCATATTCTGCAGCAGCACCTCAGTGTTCCTTTGCTTCAGAAAATTCTCATTATACTAGGAATTTCTGGGGTATGAGTATTGGTCATTGTGTGACTTGCAGCCTGTAAAGAATTATAGTTCCTTTGGTTCTGGGTGGTCTGCTGACTAACCACAACTTTTAAATTAACCCACCATCTATTTTGAAATAATGAATGTTGCCTCTTATATCTTTTAATTTTCTATTTGCAGATGTAATGTTCTAAATATGCCACTGGGTATGTACTTAAAATTCATTTTCCTTATTCATTTTCCTTCCAATGGATGGTTTAATTATGTGGAGGAAGACAAGTTCTCCAAGTTAGTAATTTTCCTTCATATGAACAGAATAGCATTGTAAAACCACTGGCTTCTTTTGGTCATTGAACTGTGCAATATTCATTTTTCATTTACTGTGATTTTTACGCTAGTTGAAAATGAGTTTGAATTGAGGGTCAGGGCAGGGGGACTTGAGAATTTGATGTTCATATGTAATTATGTAAATAAATTAAGATTTCATTCATTTTGCACCTTATTGGCACTTCTCTTTGATTTTGAAAAGTTGGTTGGAGTCTCTGTAACTGGGGAATTACAGGGAGAAATTGTGACTACAAATTTGAAATGACAATAAACCATAATTTGATGAGCCTTTTTAAAAATTAAAGTTTTATTGATATATTTTGTTTTTAGAGTACCATCATTTCTCAGAATATATCTTCCTCTCTCAGAGAGCCATCCTTTATAACAAAAAGTATCAAAGGAAAGAAAGTCAACTTGCCAAGTGATTTTTTTCTGTGTGACAAAATTTTTCAGTAGTTATATAGCTTCTAATTCATCTTAGCCATATCAAAGCTTAAAAGTTTGTATTTTAATACCTGACATGAAATGGGAGCTCTTTGTTAAATGTACCAAGAAATCATGAAAGTAGCCCTAGAATTTTAATAATTGATCTAAGTTAGTGGGCAGGTTAGGGAATAACTAAAAAAAAGTGTGAATTGTCTCAAAAGAATATGGAAAAGTAGCTTTTCCCTAGGAAAACTAATTTTTTGGGATCAGGGCAGCTAGATAGTATAATGGATAGAGCACCAAGCCTGGGGTTGGGAGAACCTGGATTCAAATTTGACCCAGATACTCCTAGCTGTGTGACCCTGGGTAAGTCACTCAACTCCCATTGCCTCTCCCTGAAATGCTCTTCTGTCTTAGAACTGATCCTAAGACATATGGTAGGAGTTTTTATTTTTAAAAAAAATCTAGGGGTCACTGAGAACACTCGAGAGGATCTTCTATATCTTTTGTCCACTCGTTTTCCTTTGTCTTGTTCATCTAGGGTGTGCCCCATGTTATCCCTTCCATTTCAGATTGTCTGTGTCCCAGACAACAGACAAGACACGACCTCACATCTATGCAGGTTGTAATTCTAGAAAAGGTTGTGGCTTGAGTTTCTCTTCAACGTCCAGCTATTGGGGAGGTAGAGGCTGCCACTAGGGGGCGGGGTAACCTTACACATATGGTGTCCGTGATGCTGGTGGTGCTGTGAACAAATCCCTCAAGAACCAAAGGTGCTTACTGAGTGGATGGACTCAGCAGCATCCCCTCTTGTCATTATTCTTTCACTGTATTTAAAATTACTTCACTGCCTGTCCCTCCTCCTGCTTTTCTCCATAATTCCCCATGTGTTAACCAATAGGTTCTACATCATACTCTTCTTCCTCAATATTATCTCTCTCCTATTTTTTTCCTGCGTGTAATACACTTCATTCCTCCTGCCTGAAGCACACATTCCTCTCAATTTCACTGTTACCAAGTTTTGCCCACCCTCCTTTCTTTTGTCCTCCCCCTTTCCTCAACCTTTCTTCCTTTATTTTTTTTAATGAAAAATTATATTTAATTAATTTAGGATATTTTTCCATGGTTACATGATTCATGTCTCCCCCTCCACCCCATAGCTGACACACAATTCCACTGGGTTTTACATGTGTCATCGATCAGACCTATTTCCATATTATTAATATTTGCACCAGCGTGATCATTCAGAGTCTACGTTCTCAATCATATCCCCATTGACCCATGTGATCAGGCAGTTGTTTTTCTTCTGTGTTTCTGCTCCCACAGTTCTTCCTCTGGATGTGGATAGTGTTCTTTCTCATTAGTCCCTCAGAATTGTCCTGTATCACTGCATTGCTGCTAGTAGAGAAGCCCATTACATTCAATTGTGCCACAGTGTATCAGTCTCTGTGTACAATGTTCTCCTGGTTCTGCTCCTCTCACTCTGCATCACTTCCTGGAGGTTGTTCCAGTCTCCATGGAATTCCTCCACTTTATTATTTCTTTTAGCACAATAGTATTCTGTCACCAACATGTACCACAATTTGTTCAGCCATTCCCCAATTGATGGGCATCCCCTCATTTTCCAATTTTTTGCCACCACAAAAAGTGCAGCTATGAATATTCTTGAACAAGTCTTTTTCCTTATTATCTCTTTGGGGCACAAACCCAGCAGTGCTATGGCTGGATCAAAGGACAGACAGACATCCCCAACCTTCCTTAAATAATAGACCCATTTCTCTCCTACAGCACTCTCAAGAGGCATATAGACTTCTTCCAGTCCTCTTGAAATTCTCCAGACTGGACCATTCATTTGGTATCCCGGGAGCCCAAGGAAACGAGTCACTGTCACCATCACCATGCGATGTTGACGCTCTCTTAACTGCCAAGAAAGGGAATTAAGGCATCTGGGTTGCCCGCGATTGGGAAGGAGTTGCTAATTTACTTGGGTTGTCTTAGCTGTCCCCAGGACAGACAGACTACTGGATGACTCCTTACCAGGACCTGTACATCATTCCCCCTTTGTCCTTATAGAGTCAAAACCTTAAGAACTGAAAGAAGTCTTAGGGATCATCTCATCTAAATTCCTGCTGAAGATGAGATCGTCTAGTTCTCCAGCGTGGCCCTGACCATGACAGCTCCCTCAGGCTGTTGCTGTGTGCCAATAAATACTACCTCAGTCATAGCCTTTTGGGGGCTGTATCCCCCTCTTGACTCTGAGCTTACAGCCCACTCAGATTGCTGTGCGTTTTTTCTTTAAACCCTTGCCTTCTGTCTTAGAATCAATACTATGTATCGGTTCCACGTAGAGCTAGGCAATGGGGGTGAAGTGACTTGCCCAGGGTCACACAGCTGGGACGTGTCTGAGGTCAGATTTGAACCCAGGACCTCCTGTCTCCAGGCCTGACTCTCAATCCACTGAGCCCCCCAGCTGCCCCCCACAATATGTTTTATTGACATTAAAGCAATATAGAAATGTGAGTTATTACAGTACAAATGCGCTTGGGAGACCGACATTTAGCTGTCAGCCAGTACCTTTAGCCACAGTTATTTAACAGCCCTTTCCTTTGTCCTGGGAGGATGACCTGGTGCCATGGATACCGACAGGCATAAGCAGGACACAGGACTGGGTTCTTCATTATGGCTGGCAACAGAATTCCAGTGAATAAACCAGCCATTCTTAATAACCTGCAGTCACCAGGGGCCCAGCCATCGATGTTAGAGTGCGGCTGGAGAGAAAAGAAATCACAGCTTTGTTTTCACTAAGCTCTCTCTGGAAGTTAACATTCCCTTCCCTTACAAACAAAGGCAAAAAGCTGAGGGTCTGAGGCTTCCAAAGCATGAGGAAGCTACGAATTCGTGCCCTAGGCCACGGGCACCCCGACAGTGAGCCTCCTGGCGTGGAAATGGATCCCTTACAGCTCTGCACCCAGCTGGCCCTTCTCTTCCCTTAGAGGGTCCAGCGTTCCTCGGCTTGGCCTCGAGCTTTTCTCCACTCCCCATCACCATTCGTGGTCCTTTCCCCAGTCCCGGAGGCTCCTGTTCTCTGGGCCAAGCCCGAGTGTCCAAGGGTTGTGTCTCCCCACAAACAAGCACGCGCTATCAGAGTTCTTAACCTTTCAAAGTGACTAACGGTGGTAGCAATTCATGGATGTTTAGGCCCTGCACCTGGCCAGGAGGTGTAAAGGAGGGAGGAGGAGTGTCCCGAGGCCAGGGTGCTTCCTGGGCACGGCTGCCTCCACGCCACATGGGGAGACCGCCCCTGCCCAGGGCCAGCTGGTAAAGCCAAGCTGCCGTTCAGGGGAGCAGAAGAGCCAAGAATGGGTTTCCTTCGCTCTTTCCACCCCTGATCAGTATCACAGTATTTTTTCTGGAAGTCCATAAAGGACGCCATCATAGACGACTCGTCCGTACCAACACAGAGCACACTTGATGTTTGACTTCTAATCTAATTACTGCCAAGCTTGTGCTCCTAAAAACCTAAAAAAGGCTTTCTAAAGCACCTGCATAGTATGGGGTGGATCTGATGGAGAGTGACTAAGTCTAGTCTTCTCTCAACGAGGAGCAGATCCGAGGAAGGTCCAGTAATCCCCATCCTTCCATTTTAATTATTCAAGTGGGTAAAAGAAAGATGAAGCTAACAGAACAGAATTATGGGAAAGGTGGCTTTAAGAATTCCATGACCTTGGGGTCAGCTGGTTGGCTCCCTAGAAGAGAGCCCTGGATTCAAATTTGACCCAGGTATACAATTTGCTGTGTGACCTTGGGCAAGTCACCTAATCTCCATCGCCAGCTGTTACTGCTCTTCTGCCTTGGAGCCAATATACAGTATTGATTCCAAGATGGAAGGTAAGGGTTTAAAAAAACAGAATTCCATGACCTCCCATCATTAATTTTCATTTCCCCTCACAATTTACTAAATATCCCCTGACTTTTGAAGTATTGAGGATCTAAACTGTATCTCTTGGGCTCAGTGAATTTTCTTTGTTTCAAATGAACATGAGGTTCTCCTGTAAGGATTCATTTTTCAGAAATGGTTGGTAAAATCCCCAATTTTAAACATTTGAGAGAGAGTCCCAAAGAGCAGCATTCTTATCAATATACAGAAGTACCACTTACTGGGAGCTACATGGACAATGGATGGGATGTTGGACCTAGAGGAAGGAAGACCTGAATGCAAATCCTAACTTAGACATTTGCTGGCAGTATTACCCTGGGAACCCCCCCCTTTTTTTTTTACTGGTCAAGTCACCCAACTTCTGTTTGTCTCAGTTTCCTGATTTATAAAACAGGAATACCAGTATCTACCTTTTGTGAAGCTACAATAAAATACTTGTAAGCACTTTGCCAACCTTGTAGTGATGTAAATGCTGTTATTATTTCAGTCTCTGATCCGCAAAAGTCTATAGTATACACAAGAACCTCCAGAATCAGGAATCCTGAACTTTATTTTCTGTCAAACTGACAAAGCCTATGGACCATTTCTCAGAATAATATTTTAAATGCAGAAGAATTAAATGCACAGAATTCCAAAGGAAACCAGTTCTGTTGAAGTACAGTTATCTAACGTCACAGATCCAGGGTTAAGAATGTAGGCTACAGACAGAAGTTCCCCAATAAACCTCCGGTCACTTAGTGACTCTTAGGGACACATTGCTCCTTTCTAGAAATTCCCTGAATGGAATCCCTGTATGAAGTTGAACACATGCTTAGTACCTTCAGAGAGGCCCCAAACCAACATTAAGGGCGAAGATGATGTGGTGGAAGGACCTTGGTCACCTCCCCTTCCCTGAAATGAAGAAATAAAAGGAATCCAAATTCTTTGAGTTAATTCAGACAACATAATGTCTATTGTAGGGAAAAGCTTCCTTTTTAGCCAGCAGGGCTGTTTGAGTATCAGCCTTTTCCCTGGCTGTTACCCCCAGCATGAATCAGCACCCCAAATCATGACCTGAACCCCAGATCCAGCCCCCCTACCTCCTTCCCCCAAGGTCTGTTCCTGCTTGATCCAGATAAGAACCCTATAAAAACCCACCAGGCTTTTCCAGTGTTAGCACTCCCTTCTATTGGGTACCCAGTAGACCCAACACATTTCGATCACTTCTGATTGCCCTTTTGTATTAAGAGTATTTTTGCTAAAATAAATAAATAAATAAAAAGCTTATTTTCTTCATTTCCTCTCTGCTGGCTAGAGCTGTAGTCTGTCTCTCAGCCATACCAATATTTCTTCCTTTAAAAAATGCCATTGATTAGAGACCTATTAAAGGTCTGGGCAGCCACCCCACTTCCCAAGCCATAGGGTCAAGCAAAACAAGTTTGTTCATTGGCTATGACCAAAAAATGTATAAGCCTCATTCTGCACCTTAAGTCCATGAGCTATCAGGAGGCAAGTAGAATGCTTTTATCATTTGTCTTTTGTTATGGTCTTTGATTAGAATAACTAAATTTGTAAACTATTTTTCTTTGACACTGAAATCAACTTTCGTTGAGAAGTGAAACCAATGTAAATTAATCGACACAACAAGGAGACCACAAGAGCCCAGAAAACACCTTAGTAAAAAATGTTTAGAATTACTTATTAAATAATTACCAATTTATCCTATATATATATATATCTGCATACACATATAGATATCAAAATCTTCTATGTACATAATTGCTTAAGTACATTGTTGAATCATCTTCATGTACCCAAATAGGAGTCATTAACTCCTTAATTAAAGTCCTGCTTCACCTTATACCAAAACATTTGATGTACTAAAGAAATTATTGAAAATGTGCTTCTTGCCCAAACCATTAGTAGCTATTCAGAGATTTCATTTCTCCATATGGAATTCCAAGCCATCTCAATTCCTCATTCCTCATAATTTAGAACTGTATCATCTGTCTCAAACACACACATTTGGGAATTTGTGAATCAATGAATGATGAACTTGTAAAAGGAGTTCAAAATGAAGTGTTTCAAAGAGTATTTCTTAGCCAAACTTGAATTTTATAATGGTTCAAGTTCTCTGATATTAAGACTATATCAGGGGGCAGCTGGGTGGCTCAGTGGATTGAGAGCCAGGCCTAGAGATAGAAGGTCCTGGGTTCAAATCTGGCCTCAGACACTTCCTAGCCATGTGACCCTGGGCAAATCACTTGACCCCCATTGTCTAACCCTTACCATTCTTCTGCCTTGGAACCAATAAGCATTATTGATTTAAGGATGGAAGGTAAGGGTTTAAAAAAAAAAAGACTATATCATAATATGGTAAAATGTTGAAAATAAAAATTCTTCTATGAATACTTTCTATTATAAGCAGACTTCTTTTTTAAATTGTAAAAAGATTCAATAATAATTTATTGGCTCACTAGGAAGACAATATTTATTAATTTTGATAGATTTTTAGTTAGCTGAACTAGCAATTAACTTCTTTTTAAGTAGCATTGGCTACAAGTTGTTTTTCTTTATTACAATGTGATTGTTCTCCGTGTTCTACTTACTTTACTCTGTACCAGTTCATTAGATTTTTCCCAGAGTTTTCTGAATTCTTTCCATATCATTTTACATTCATGTCCATAATTTATTTAGCCCTTCCCCAGTTGAGAGATACTTCTTTAGTTTCTAAGACTTTGACACTCTAAAAAGAACTGCTAAACAGATTTTTCTATCTTTGGATTCTCTTACACTTTTTAAAAATCTCTTTGGGGAACAGGCATAGTAATGGTGCTGCTGGATCAAAAGATAGACAATGTAGTAACTTTTGGATACAGTTCCAAATTGTTTTTTTGAATGTTTGGACCTATTCACAATTCCAATTAGGTTAAAGTTTTATTTTCCCTACAGACCCTTCAACATTTATCATTTTCCTTCCTTACCAGCTTTGTAAATCAAATGAGTGTGAGGTTAGCTTCAGAGTTGCTTTAATTGCATTTCTCTAATCAGTGGTTTGGAGCACTTTTTCATATGGTTGTTGATAGCCTAGATTTCTTCCTTTGAAACATGCCTATTCCAGGGCAGCTAGGTCACTCAGTGGATTGAGAAGCAGACCAAGAGATGGGAGGTCTTCGGTTCAAATCTGGCCTCAGATACTTCCTAGCTGTGACCCTGGATAAGTCACTTAACTCCCATTGCCTAACCCTTACTGCTCTTCTGTCTTGGAACCAATACATAGTATTGACTCTAAGATGGAAGGTAAGGGTTAAAAAAAAAAAGATAATTGCCACTTCACTAAACCTTTTGAGCATTTATTAATTGGAGAATGACTCAGTCTTATAATTTTAATTAGTTCTTAATATATCATGGAAATGAGACCTTTGCTGGGTCTCCAACCAAGAATCAGCTACCCAGCAAAACTGACTATATACTTCCAAGGGAAAGTATGGGCATTCAACAAAATAGAAGACTTCCAACTTTTTGCAAAGAAAAGACCAGAGCTCTGTGGAAAGTTTGATACCGAAAATCAAAGAGCAAGGAATACCTGAAAAGGTAAATATTAAGGAAAGGGGAAAAATGTTATCTTCTTTTACTCAAACTCTCTTCTATAAGGACTACATTTATATCAACCTATGTATACTAATATGTGGGGAAAATGTAATGTATAAATAGGGGGTAAAGAAAGACCAAATAGAATAATGGTTCTCACACAAAGATTCACAGGGGAAGGGGAGGGGAAGAAAACTCCTATAAGAAGGAGAGGAAGAGAGGGGGGGGGGTTACTTAAACCTCAATCTCAGGGAAATCAACTCTGAGAGGGAAAAACATCCAGATCCATTGGGATCTTGAATTCTATCTTACCCAACAAGGGTAAGGAGAAGGGAAAACCAAGGGGGGGAGGGGGAGAGGGAGAACAAAAAGGGAGGGAAAGAGAGGGGGGAGGGGGAGGGAACAAAAAGGGAGGGACTAAAAAGGGAAACATCAAGGGAGGGGACAAGGGGGACTGATTCAAAGTAAATCACTGGACTAAAAGGTAGAGCCGAAGAAGAAAAGGTTAGAATTAGGGAAGGCAATCAAAATGCCAGGGAGTCCACAAATGACAATCATAACTTTGAACGTGAATGGGATGAACTCACCCATAAAACGTAGACGAATAGCTGAATGGATTAGAATCCAAAACCCTACCATATGTTGTCTTCAAGAAACACACATGAGGCGGGTTGACACCCACAAGGTCAGAATTAAAGGATGGAGTAAGACCTTCTGGGCCTCAACTGATAGAAAGAAGGCAGGAGTGGTAATCATGATATCTGATAAAGCCAATGCAAAAATAGACCTGATCAAAAGGGATAGGGAAGGTAATTATATTTTGTTAAAAGGGACTCTAGACAATGAGGAAATATCATTAATCAACATGTATGCACCAAATAATATAGCACCCAAATTTCTAATGGAGAAACTAGGAGAATTGAAGGAAGAAATAGACAATAAAACCATACTAGTGGGAGACTTAAACCAACCATTATCAAATTTAGATAAATCAAATCAAAAAATAAATAAGAAAGAGGTAAAAGAAGTGAATGAAATCTTAGAAAAATTAGAATTAATAGACATATGGAGAAAAATAAATAGGGATAAAAAGGAATACACCTTCTTCTCAGCACCACATGGCACATTCACAAAAATTGACCATACATTAGGTCACAGAAACATAGCACACAAATGCAAAAAAGCAGAAATAATGAATGCAGCCTTCTCAGATCACAAGGCAATAAAAATAATGATTAGTAATGGTACATGGAAAACCAAATCTAAAACCAATTGGAAATTAAACAATATGATACTCCAAAACCGTTTAGCTAAAGAAGAAATCATAGAAACAATTAATAATTTCATCAAGGAAAATGACAATGGCGAAACATCCTTTCAAACCTTTGGGATGCAGCCAAAGCGGTAATCAGAGGCAAATTCATATCCCTGAAAGCTCATATTAACAAACAAGGGAGAGCAGAGATCAATCAATTGGAAATGCAATTGAAAAAACTCGAAAGCGATCAAATTAAAAACCCCCAGCAGAAAACCAAATTTGAAATCCTAAAAATTAAGGGAGAAATTAATAAAATCGAAAGTGATAGAACTATTGATTTAATACATAAGACAAGAAGCTGGTACTTTGAAAAAACAAACAAAATAGACAAAGTACTGGTCAATCTAATTAAAAAAAGGAAGGAAGAAAAGCAAATTCACAGCATTAAAGATGAAAAGGGGGACAGCACCTCCAATGAGGAGGAAATTAAGGCAATCATTAGAAATTACTTTGCCCAATTATATGGCAATAAATACACCAATTTAGGAGAAATGGATGAATATATACAAAAATACAAACTGCCTAGACTAACAGAAGAGGAAATAGAATTCTTAAATAATCCCATATCAGAAATTGAAATCCATCAAGCCATCAAAGAACTTCCTAAGAAAAAATCCCCAGGGCCTGATGGATTCACCTGTGAATTCTATCAAACATTCAGAGAACAGTTAACCCCAATACTATACAAACTATTTGACATAATAAGCAAAGAGGGAGTTCTACCAAACTCCTTTTACGACACAAACATGGTACTGATTCCAAAACCAGGCAGGTCAAAAACAGAGAAAGAAAACTATAGACCAATCTCCCTAATGAATATAGATGCAAAAATTTTAAATAGGATACTAGCAAAAAGACTCCAGCAAGTGATCAGAAGGATCATTCACCATGATCAAGTAGGATTCATACCAGGGATGCAGGGCTGGTTCAACATTAGGAAAACCATCCACATAATTAACCACATCAACAAGCAAACTAGCAAGAACCACATGATTATCTCAATAGATGCAGAAAAAGCCTTTGATAAAATACAACATCCATTCCTATTAAAAACACTAGAAAGCATAGGAATAGAAGGGTCATTCCTAAAAATAATAAACAGTATATATCTAAAACCAACAGCTAATATCATCTGCAATGGGGATAAACTAGATGCATTCCCAATAAGATCAGGAGTGAAACAAGGATGCCCATTATCACCTCTACTATTTGACATTGTACTAGAAACACTAGCAGTAGCAATTAGAGAAGATAAAGAAATTGAAGGCATCAGAATAGGCAAGGAGGAGACCAAGTTATCACTCTTTGCGGATGACATGATGGTCTACTTAAAGAATCCTAGAGATTCAACCAAAAAGCTAATTGAAATAATCAACAACTTTAGCAAAGTTGCAGGATACAAAATAAACCCACATAAATCATCAGCTTTTCTATATATCTCCAACACAGCTCAGCAGCAAGAACTAGAAAGAGAAATCCCATTCAAAATCACCTTAGACAAAATAAAATACCTAGGAATCTATCTCCCAAGACAAACACAGGAACTGTATGAACACAACTACAAAACACTCGCCACACAACTAAAACTAGACTTGAACAATTGGAAAAACATTAACTGCTCATGGATAGGACGAGCCAATATAATAAAAATGACCATCCTACCCAAACTTATTTATCTATTTAGTGCCATACCCATTGAACTACCAAAATACTTCTTCACTGATTTAGAAAAAACCATAACAAAGTTCATTTGGAAGAACAAAAGATCAAGGATATCCAGGGAAATAATGAAAAAAAACACATATGATGGGGGCCTTGCAGTCCCAGACCTCAAACTATATTACAAAGCAGCAGTCATCAAAACAATTTGGTACTGGCTAAGAAACAGAAAGGAAGATCAGTGGAATAGACTGGGGGAAAACGACCTCAGCAAGACAGTATACGATAAACCCAAAGATCCCAGCTTTTGGGACAAAAATCCACTATTCGATAAAAACTGCTGGGAAAATTGGAAGACAGTGTGGGAGAGACTAGGAATAGATCAACACCTCACACCCTACACCAAGATAAATTCAAAATGGGTGAGTGACTTAAACATAAAGAAGGAAACCATAAGTAAATTGGGTAAACACAGAATAGTATACATGTCAGACCTTTGGGAGGGGAAAGGCTTTAAAACCAAGCAAGATATAGAAAGAATCACAAAATGTAAAATAAATAATTTTGACTACATCAAACTAAAAAGCTTTTGTACAAACAAAACCAATATAACTAAAATCAGAAGGGAAACAACAAATTGGGAAAAAATCTTCATAGAAACCTCTGACAAAGGTTTAATTACTCATATTTATAATGAGCTAAATCAATTGTACAAAAAATCAAGCCATTCTCCAATTGATAAATGGGCAAGGGAAATGGATTGGCAGTTCTCAGATAAAGAAATCAAAACTATTAACAAGCACATGAAGAAGTGCTCTACATCTCTTATAATCAGAGAGATGCAAATCAAAACAACTCTGAGGTATCACCTCACACCTAGCAGATTGGCTAACATAACAGCAAAGGAAAGTAATGAATGCTGGAGGGGATGTGGCAAAGTAGGGACATTAATTCATTGCTGGTGGAGTTGTGAACTGATCCAACCATTCTGGAGGGCAATTTGGAACTATGCCCAAAGGGCGACAAAAGAATATCTACCCTTTGACCCAGCCATAGCACTGCTGGGTCTGTACCCCAAAGAGATAATGGACACAAAGACTTGAACAAAAATATTCATAGCTGCGCTCTTTGTGGTGGCCCAAAACTGGAAAACGAGGGGATGCCCATCAATTGGGGAATGGCTGAACAAACTGTGGTATATGTTGGTGATGGAATACTATTGTGCTCAAAGGAATAATAAAGTGGAGAAGTTCCATGGAGACTGGAACAACCTCCAGGAAGTGATGCAGAGCGAGAGGAGCAGAACCAGGAGAACATTGTACACAGAGACTAATACACTGTGGTATAATCGAACGTAATGGACTTCTCCATTAGGGGCGGTGTAATGTCCCTGAACAACTTTCAGGGATCCAGGAGAAAAAAAACACCATTCATAAGCAAAGGATAAACTATGGGAGTGGAAACACCGAGAAAAAGCAACTGCCTGAATACAGAGGTTGAGGGGACATGACAGAGGACAGACTTTAAATGAACACTCTAATGCAAATACTATCAACAAAGCAATGGGTTCAAATCAAGAAAACATCTAATGCCCAGTGGACTTACGCGTCGGCTATGGGGGGTGGGGGGGGAGGAAAAGAAAATGATCTATGTCTTTAACGAATAATGCTTGGAAATGATCAAATAAAATATATTTAAAAAAAAAATTGAATTGGGCAAGGGGAAGCTAATCACTTTGTAAGATATCAAAAAATAATAAAGCAAAATAAAAAGGAAATGAGACCTTTATCAAAGAAACTTGTTTTCCCTCATTTACCAACCAGCTTCTCTTCCAATTTTAGCTACATTAGTTTTATTTGCACAAAAACTTTTACTTTTATACAATTATTGTCTGAAATCTGGCCTTCTGTCAGTTTTTGTCTGAGCTAAGAAAGACTTTTACATTTTTTAAATAATGTAAAATAGAGTCAAAATTGGCTAACCTCTAGTCTATTTTATCTCCACTGATCTTCTTTATCCCTTGTTTGGTCATGAACCATTCATTTGTCCATTCATTGATAATTCTTTTTCTCTAGTCTGGTTATGATGTGGCCTTTTAAAACTAAGTGAAAATTAAATTTAAATGGGAGCTTATATTGGGATATTGTATGAAATGTTGGTCTAAATCTAATTCCTGCCATACTGATTTCCAGTTTTCCCAACAGTTTTAGTCTTTAACCTAATATTTGGTATTTTGGTGTAATAACCTAATTGTTATAATAATTTGGTGTAGTAATGTAATAATATTGGGTGTTAGGTATAATAACTGTAAGAGTTTAAATTTAGGTTTTATGCTAAATATGAGAATTATAGGGTAATACTGTGGTCGCTGATTTAAAATATTGTAGCTTAAGTCAAAATGACTTTTAGCAGCTTTTATTTACAAAGAGGTGGAAAGAGTGAAAGTGTAAATGTAGATAGACAGATTCCTAACAAGCCAACCAGCCTTTCTCTGGTGAAGTCTGACTTAGCCCAGGCAGGGCTTCCTCAAGACATGAATTTCTCAGTAATCCTCAGCCAGAAGTCCCAGAGGTATCTTTAACAAGGGGTTCCACCAACACATCCTCCTCCAAAGCCAAGGTTGGAATCTCAGCCACTCACTCAGCAAGCTGACATGGGATCCAGAGAAAAAGTCTCCTTCAAACCAGAAATGGAATCTCTGAAACCAATCTCTCCAAATTCCAGGAAGGGCAATGAACCCTAGACCATGTTGGTCTCTTCTTTAATGCTTCTTTTTCCATGTCACTTCCTGTCACTCCACCTTCTTCACAAAAACCAATGGCAGTCTTTCAATTTGTCTAGCACTGCCCAAGGGGGTGGGGAGCCTTTGGA
This sequence comes from Monodelphis domestica, assembly GCF_027887165.1. Taxonomy (NCBI): domain Eukaryota; kingdom Metazoa; phylum Chordata; class Mammalia; order Didelphimorphia; family Didelphidae; genus Monodelphis; species Monodelphis domestica. Next base: position 417,440,036 of record NC_077229.1, on the reverse strand, counting down.
GGTGTGAGTTTACTCTAGTAATTGAACCCTCATACTTAATGGTAAGTAGGGGTAATTTAAGTTCTTGATTCAATTAGTTAAAAATAGATAAGAAGAGAATTAATCTTCATAATCCCCCCTGTGATTCTTTGGGAGACTAATCTCCCCAATGAATCATTTAACTTAACTAGCTTATACCTCTAAAAGATCTTTTAGCTAAAGGTGCATACAATATTGCACTTTCTAAGAGGAAACTACAATAGTTGGAGATGAGAGGGAAAAAGAAGAGAGAGTGCAAAACCAATGTTTGCTAGGCACATTGACAAAAAGCCAATTAGGGAGCAGTCCCCTCTGGCATAAGAGTTTACATTCAAAATAAATGATATGTTCAGCCCCCTTCAGTTCAGTCAATTACATCTCAAAGTTTATTCTAGATCTTCTGATGCAGTGTAGGTTTCTTCATGGCACTTTATCCAAACAGTTCACTTTCTTGATTTGAGGAGTTAGTGAGCTTCTTTTCCTGAAATTTCTCTCAAAAAATGTTTAAACCTTGGATTTTACAAAAATTGTACATAACCTTGTATTTGCTTACAGGTCACTAGGCAATTGTATAGGTTTTCTTCAGTATGTGGTGTTCCTAATCTGTTCTACTAATAGACCTAGTACTATCATTTGTGGATTCCTACTTTGTTGTATAGTTTGTGACTTCTTACTGCTATATTCCCTTATTTCCCACTTTTTTCATTATTTCCCTTGAGATTTATGAAACTTTGTTCCTCCAGATGAATTTTTTTATTATTTTCCCTAGCTCAATAAAGTAATTCTTTGGTAGTTGTATAATTATGGTTCTGAATAAGTAATTTTTTTCAGTTAGTATTGTATTTTTATTATATTGGCGTGGCCTACTCATGATCAATTACTTTTTTTTTCAAATTTTCCCCTATAAAGTGTATTGAAATTGTATTCATATAGTTCCTGTGTTTCTTAATAGGAGATTCCTGAGTATTTTACACATTATTTAGTTATCATAAATGGAATTTCTCTTCCTCCTGTGTTTTGTTGGTATTATGGTATTATACTGGATTTTGTTGGTATGTACAAATGTTATGATTTTTGTGGATTTATTTTATATCCTATAACTTGGCTAAAGTTCTTGTTTTAATTAAATTTTAGTTCTCCTCTATGGTTTTATAAGTAGACTCATATTATCTGCAAAAAAAAATAATAGCATATGTGTATATATAGCGTCTACTATGTACCAGATGTTATATTAAGTGCTTCAACAAATATTATCTCATTTGATCCTCAGTTCAAACTTGGGAAGTATATGCTATTATTATTTCCATTTTATAGATGAGGAAATGGAGGCAAATAAAGGTTAAATGATTGGCCCAAGGTAACAGCTAATAAATGTCTTAGGTTGACTTTGAGCTCAGGTCTCCCTGACTTCAGAGTTCAGCACTCTGTCTACTGAGCCACCTAGTAATAATATTATTTCCTCTTTGTCTATACTTATTCAATTATTTGTCTTATTGCTAATGCTAGTGTTTTTAGCAATATATAAAATAGTAGTGGTGATAGTTGCTTTATCTTGCTTTTATTGGAAAGTTCTCTAGCTTATATTCATTACAAATGTTGTTTGTTCTTGGTATTTGATAGGTAATACTTTTCATAAGGAGAGTTCTCACACTTTTTTAAAAAAAAGTTTTTAAATTAGTGCTGAATTTGGTAAAAAAAAAACCTCTTTCATTACCTATCTATATAATTACATGTTTCAAAATTATTTTTATTATTAATATTCTCTGTTGTATTTATAGTTTTCTTTATGTTGAACCAATTTGTATTCCTGGTATAATTCCAATCTGATTATAGCATGTAATAATCTCTTTGATATGTTGTTTTGCACTATTGCTAATATTTAATTTAATATTTATATGCCATTATTCATTAGGAATATTGGCCTGTGGTTTTCTTTCTCTACTTTGTCTCCCCTTGGTTTTAGTGGCAACACCATATTTCATACATACAGAATTACATATTCTTCTGGTTTTCCTGGTAATCCCCGAGTTTGCATGGATAAGTTTTTAGAAGTTGAAGTCAGCCAAGTAAGGGTGGAAATGACTAGTCGACTTCCCTGGGCTGTGCCGCTGGATTTCGTGGGGCAAAGGGATCTTTCCCTGATATCCAAGGGAAGGAGAAAGTGAGGCACTTGCCCACATAGCTGAGGCTTCTCTCAGAGGCGATAGCATGACAGCTTTTCATCACTGGGCTGCAGCGGCTGCTGGTGGGGCTCGGTTGTTGCTGTGGTTCAAGTTTTCATAACTGGACTCCTGAACCTGTGGCCTGCTGACAAGAAAATACTGACAACATGACGGCAAGAGGTCCACCCTAGTAGAGCAAGAGGTGGGGCAGCAAGCAGATGGGGAAAGGGTGGTCTAGCTAGGAAATAGGAAATGATGACACACTTTTGTTTCAGATTAAACTATAGTGCAGGCATGAGAGCATCATGTGGGGTTAGAAATGTAGGAATTCAGGGTCTGATAGGATTTGACTCCATGCAATGAAGTCTCTTTTTTTTTCTTCAAGTCTCAGAAGAGATATCACCTCTTCCAGGAAGCCCTCTCTGCCTTATATTGTTTTTTTCAGTGTTTTCCATGTGTGAATCTTGTCACCACAACCAGAAATGTAACTTCCTTAAGGGCAGGAACCCTATTTTCCTTCTTGGGATTCCATCTGTTTTATAAACACACTTTTACCTAACATAGGGTGTGTGTGTGTGTGTGTGTGTGAATAACTGGGTAAGCAGGATGTCCTAAAATTCTTAGCACAAATTTAAGCTATTAGAGCTTTTAAAAAAATTATCAAAGCTTAAAATTATATTAAGAATTTTGGGGCACCCTATATATGTTATTCTATATGCATATATTTCCACACATTCCCACATGTATGTATATTACATATACATATATTAACATACATTAAATATTTGTTGAATTTAATTCATTGAGCTGGTAAATGGTGTGTGTGTGTGTGTGTGTGTGTATACGCACGTGCCTGTAGGGTGATGGGGGAAAAGCTGTTCATCACTCCAGTCAATAAGTAAAACCAGAGGTAGGTAGGTGTATTTCATCAGACAAACCATCATTGTACCAATAACCTTTTTCATAAGTGCCTTTTGATTCTGTGTAAACTCTGGAGGACTAGAGTCTCTGCCTCTAACCTGGCTCCTATCTGTGTTTCATCCTTTTGACGTTGTTTTTCCCTAGAAACTCTTCTTGGCTTGGTTTGTCATCTTTATTCCCTTTAGTCCTTTTAGTCCCCTTTCTTCCCATCCAAGATCCAGGCTTGACTTCCACCCTTCTTTCCCCAGGATGGGTTTCTTCTCTGCTCTGCAGATCCCTTTAACCATCAGCATGTGTTTCCTAAAAGTTCTAATGGGATTTTTCTTCATAATACTTCTCTGCACACACTGGTAGGCTCAATTATAATCACTATCTGTCCTACGGTGGGGGAGTTAGGTGGTGAAGTGGATAGAGTGCCAGGCTTAGAGTCAGGAAGACTCACCTTCCTGAATTCAGATTTGTCTCAGACCCTTCCTAGCTGTATGACCCTGGGCATGTCACATAACCCTCAATTTCCTATTTGCCTCAATTTCTTCATCTGTAAAATGAGCTGGAGAAGGAAATGGCAAACCATTCCAGCATCTCTGCCAAGAAAACCCCAAATGGGACCACCAAGAGTTGGACATGACTGAAACAACTGAACAGCACTCACCCTATAGTATCTTTCAAGATGGGGTTTCAGAAATCTCAGAGCCACAGCAACAAATGGACCAGGTTTCTTTAAAAAACTGGCTATTCTAAGACACATTTACAACCTTGTGAGCAGTTGATACTAAATGCTGTTGAAAGCTTGGCTTCAGAAGTGGCTAGAGTCACTGAGCATAGTGAACTTAGCTAGGTTCTCTCCTTGAGCCCAGTGGAGGATCTTCCAGGAACTTTGTTCCTGAGCACCTTCTTCCTCCTCCACCCCTTCACTTTTTCCTTCCCCCAGGGCACAAGCCAAGGCGTCCATCATTGCATCCTGGCTGGAGGGGTACCCCTTATCTGAAGAAAAGATCCCCCTTTTATACAATGTGGATAGTGTCCACCAGGAGACTCAAAAGATTCGAGCATTCTCTTTCTCCTCCCAGATACAAGGTTCCAAATCAATAATTGGGTTGGGTCAGGTGGGTCCAAGGGACCAATTTAAGACATGCAAACTTCTTTTAGACTCAAAGTAAGGATTTGATTTGGATTTCTAAGTTAGCAGTGGTCTGTGCCCATCTGTGAGAGATAGTGTTCCCTCTGGTCTCAGCCCAGAGCAACAGAACTACCAGCTTCCTGTGTTCATCTCCACACACATGCTGAGCCTTGCCTTTGGTGGTGGCAAAAGGCAGGGGCAGTCTTGGACCTTCCCACATCCTCCCAGGTAGCTGGTGGGTTTGATATCAGCAGATTGCCACAAGGAGCTAACACATGCTGGTAATTAAGGTAATTAATAGAATTACCAAGTAAAGCCCCTGGTAAGGGGTGGGGGGATGGGAGGAAGATTGGTGATATCCAGGCCTTGATCCAAAAGAAGAAAGAAACCACAAGCCAACTTGAGTAAGAACCAGGAGTTTCTCAGGAATGCCAAAGTCTGAAGGAGGAGGGAGAGGTAGGAGCTAGGTGATAAGCAGGGATTTCAAGCCTACAAAGTCTATATGAAATGAGGTGTCTCATGCTCTAATGGGTGTCAAGGAAAGCATTGTATTTCTGATGCAATTTGCTTCTCTTTTATAGCAGTGGGGAATGTTCCCCTGACATGCCAACATGGTCACAGAGGGGCCCATCTTGCCTTTGAATGAAATGTTGGATTTGGATGGAGGAGAAGAAGACCAAATGTTATCGTACCTTCTGCCTCATTGGTGCCAGATAACTGATCCCAGCATAGGTGCCATTTTCTGGTCTATTCTCCATATGAACCCTCAATACCATTGAATGAATGTGAAGCCCTCAGAATCAGGAATAGAATGCAGGAGGTGAAATCAGCTAGATTGAACTATTGGCAGAAGCCAGGAGCTTTATTTTTATGGGCTAAGAAAAGAATGAAGGTAGAAGAAGATGGAGAATGACTTGCTTACCTTGAAAGGGTCTCTTGGGCTGCTGAATGTGTAGCTGTAGGATGGGATGGAAATATAGAGTCAATGTCATTCCCTCTTCAATGTGAGGCAAATGCTCTCTATCCTCATTTCCATTTTTCTCATGGAATATTCTTCCTTGTTCCCATCACAATCCCCCTCCAAGGCTGCATGCTTAGGTGGAGTATAGCACTGGGCATTCACTGTCCTGTTTCTCATCCCTTCTGTTATTCTACCCTTTCCTGTCTAAGTATATAATTTGATAGTACAATCTATCCAAGTCCAACCCTCTTGTTTTCCAAATGGAGAAAGGAAGCCCAAAGGTGTAGTGACTTACATAAGATCATAGAACTAGTAAGTGTCAGAGTCAGGATTTAAATCTAGAGCAACTATGATACATTTAGTGTTCTTGCCCATTAAATAAACTGAGGAATTTGACTCAGGATCCACAGATTCCCAAGTGGTCCACAGATGGAATCCAGGTGGTCTGTGAACTTGGATTGGAAAAAATTACAACTTTATTTCAATATAACTGGTTTTCTTTTTAATCTTGCCTTTTTTATACATTTAAAAATATCCTGAGAAGGGGTCCATACATTTCATTAGACTGCCAAGACATCTATGACCCAGAAAAGACTGAGAGTCCCTGTCATAAAGACTTATACCTAGATGTTTGGGACTCAATATGTCACGTCTTCAAGGGAGATATCCATTTTCAAAGAAGATAAAAGAGAAGCAATTGCTTAATCAAAGGAATAAATCAATAATTGTGGATTGCCATCATTAAGTTAAGTCAATAACAAATCTCTTTTGGGCAGAGGGACCTCTCCAATGACCTTTAACTTATATTATGTAGGCAACAACTTCTTCCTAGGGGTGAAGTGAACTCCAGATGATCTCTTCTCCCTATAGCTATGTCTTGAGGACCACTCAAAGTAATGAAGCTCTCTTTCCTTCCCAGAAGTCAAAGTTTATTGATTAATGAATCATTAATGATTAATGAAATCTACAATGGTAGGTGTGGAGTTTTGCTTGGTTCGTTTGCAATGCAAAATCAGAATGATTGTACCAAGAGGTCAGTCATGTGATTAGAACATTTTGAATATTGTTGGTGAAGAAGCAGGATCAACTACTTAGAACAGATTGTTTTCTTTTCTTTTTTTTTTTTTTTGTTTTCATAAATTAAACCTCTCCTTGCACCCTTCCTAGTGGAGAGAGCACAGAGATGAAGTCAGGAAGACCTTGAGTTCAAATTCAGCTTCAGACATTTACTAGTTTCTGTGACCCTGGACAAACTATCACTTAACCTCTGCCTTCCTCAGTTTCTTCAACTGTAAAATTTGGGTAATAATAGATCTTACCTCCCAGGGGTTGCTGTGAGGACCAAATGAGATAATACTTGTAAAATGCTTAGCATAGTGATTGGCACATTTGTTGTTCAGTCATTTTAATTATGCCTTACTTTTCATGACCCCATTTGGGATTTTCTTGGCCAAGATAATTGAGTGCTTTGTCATTTCCTTATCATTTTATAGATGAGGAAACTGAGACAATCAAGGTACAGTGACTTGTCTGGAGGCACCCAGCCAGTAAGTGTCTGATGTTATATTTGAACTTGGGAACATGAGTCTTCCTGATCTAGGCTTGGTACTTTATCCACTGTCTCACTTAGCTGCCTTTGACTGGCATACAGTAGCCATTTAATAAATGCTTTCTCTCTTTCTCTTCCATTTCCTTCTTTTCTCAAACAGACTTATTCAGATTGGATTTTTGGAAGCTGGTTCCTTTATTTTTTCAGTAATTTATTTAAAAAAACCCTCACCTTCTGTCTTAGAATCAATACTGTGTATTGGTTCCAAGGCAAAAGAATAGTATGGGTTAGGCAGTGGGGAATAAGTGACTTGCTCAGGGTTACACAGCTAGGAAGTGTCTGAGGTCATATTTGAACCCAAGACCTACTGTTTCTAGGTCTGGCTCTCAAGTTATTGAGCTACCTTGCTGCCCCCAAGAGCTGGCTATTTTATCAGAGCCCCCTCCCTCATTTCTATAGCATCTCCCACCTTCAAATCCTTCCCATTTCCTCTCTCTCCAAGGAAAGTTCTAGTAAAATACTAATAGTCGACATTTTCTGTTAGGGATTTAAAGTTTATAAAATCTTTTTCCCTGTGAGGAAATCAGTCACCCACTATTTAGTTCAATATTTACTCTGTGCCAGGCCCTGTACTTAGGGCTTGGGATAAAAAGAAAGATAAAACACCAAAACAGAAAACAACAACCTACACAGTCCTTATTCCCAAGGGGCTCATTTTAGTGGGAAAAAATATGTAAATAACTAGATTGTAAAGTGTTGTATATGGTGGTGATGGAATACAATTGTGTTGTAAGCAATAATGTACAGGATGATTTCATTAAGAACTGGAGAGACCTCTATGAACTGATGCAGAGTGAAATAAGCAGAACCAGGAGAACATTATACACAGTAACAGCAATATTGTGGGATGATCAACTGTGATGGACTTTGCTACTCTCAGCAATACAATGATCCAGGAAAATTCTGTGGGACTTATGACAAAGAATGCTCTCCACTTCAAGAGCAAGAACTATTGGAGTTGGAATGCAGATCAAAGAAGAAAATTTTTCACTTTACTTTTATTTGGAGGTTTTGGTTTTATATGAGTATTCTCTTACAAAAATGAATAATAAAGAAATAGATTTTGCATGAAAATACATGTATAACACAGAGCAAATTGCTAACCAGGTCCAAGATTGGGGAGGGAAGGGGAAGACAATTTAGAAAACTTATGAGGAAAATTCTTACATGCAATTGATAAAATAAAATATCTTTTAAAAATCTGGGTTATAGAACTGTGGAAGTTAATCAGAAAGGGGAAGGATTAGCATCTGGGGAGACCAGGAAAGACAAGATTTCTTACTAGAGGTGGGATTTGAATTGAGTCATGAAGTAAGCTAAGGAGAATGAGAGGCAGAGATCAGGAGGCAGAGCATTTGGGTCATGGGGATAGCCGGTGCAAAGCCCTGGGGATGGATGGAATGCCAAGAAATTTCAGAAGTCAATGTAGCTGGATTGAAGAGTACAGGGAAAGGAGTCAAGCGAAACAAGGAAGGGGCCAGGTTATAAAGAACTATTTTAAATACCAAAGGACTTTGCATTTGATTCTAGAGATAATAGGGAGCCACTGGAGATCACTGAGAGAAGAGAAGTGACATAAATAGCCTGTCTGCCTCTAGAAAAATCATCTTGGGAGTTAAGTAAGAGGATGGATTTTGAGAGGAAAGAAAGAGACTTGAGTCAGGGAAGGCCAGTTTGAAGACTAGTGTATGTAGTAGTCTAAGTGGAAGGGCTTGGATTAGGTTGCATCTTTAGGAGCAATGAGAAGAATTTTATATACATATATATATTTTATATACATATATATATATATGTAGATCTAATATAGGAATATATTGTATGTATGTATAAACACAGAAATGACATAAATAATATAATTTTATTAGTAATTTGGTTGTTTTTCAGTCACGACCAACTCTTTGTGACCCCATTTGGGGTCTTTTTGTCACAAATACTTAGAGTGGATCGCCATTTCCTTTTACAACTCATTTTAGAGGTAAGGAAACTGAGGCAAACAGGGTTAAGTGACTTGTTCAGGGCCATAGAACTAGTAATTGTGTGAGACATGATCTTATCCCAGATCTTCCTGACTCCAGGCCCTGCACTCTATCCACTATGCTACCAAGTTGCCCCATATAGTATATAATTGTATATAAGTTATATCTATAATTATTTAAAATAAAATATATAAATATGTAAAAATAAATTACATAAATATGTCTTTATGTATCATGGATAGATATATGATAGACATTAGATATAGATAAGATTTTGAGAAGGTGGAGAGAACAAAATTTGTAAACAAATTTGATATGTCAGGCAAATGAGAGTAAGAAGTTGATGATGACATTGAGGTTGTTGCAAGCCTGGATGACTGGGAGAATGGTGATGCCTCAACAGTAATAGGGAAGAGGTTTGGCTTTTTTTTTTGCTTAAGTCAACTAAATTCTAGTAATCATTTATATTTTGGTATAAATGAATGTAAATTGCTCTCACAGGGTTGAAAAATGTTAGTGCTAGAAGGATTTTAGAGATTATCTGGTCTAATCCCTTCATTCTAGAGATGAATATAGGAAAACCCAAAGAAATGGTAAGAATTTTAAATGTGTAAGATTTTTATTTGATTTTATTTTTATTAATATTTTTTATCCAGAATTTAATTTTTGCTCTTTTATTTGGGATTTTTTTGGGGGGTTTGTTTTTCTTTTGACAATTGTTTCATCTTCCTCATAACTCAGACATGTATCCCAGGGTGATTCTGGTGTTGGTCAACACCCTCCTCTGAGGGGATGGTGTAATTATCCTAAAATCCAAGATCTAAAATCTTTTGGAGAAATTTCAGGAAAGAAACTTGCCATCACCCAAATCAAGAAAGTGGATTTTTTTGGAGAAGGTGCTGTAAAGATGCCTGCAGAAGTCACACACCACATCAAAAGATCCAGAATAAACTTTGGGATATAATGAACTGAACTGAAGGGGGTTAAACATACTTATTCTGAATGTAAACTCTTATGCCAAAGGAGACTGTCCCCTAATTGGCATTTTGTCAATGCATCTATGGATCATTTTTTGTTTTCTTCTTTTACTTCCCTCTTATCTCTAGCTATTGTAGCTTCCTCTTAGAAGATGCAATATTATATGTACTTTTAGCCTGAATATCTTAAGAGGTATAAGATAGTTATGTTTAAATGATCCATTAAGGAGACTAGTCTACCAAAGGATCACAGGGGGAATTTGTGTAGAGGGAATTTCATCCCCTTCCCCTCATGGATTGCCAACCCAGTTCATCCCATTTTTCATATGCCAGTACTGTGTCCATGAACATAAATAAAAAGGGTGAGAGGCAATATGATGTAGTATTTAGGTTTCAAACACATGGACTGTATATAGCTTCCATCCCTTCCCCTACTACTCCAACCATGTTAAAATGAAACTGGGCAATATTTGATGAAATAAATTTAAAAAATAAAAAAGAACATAGATAATATTAATATATGGTATTCTAAGTCATTATACAGTGGCAAAGATCCTTGTGTATAGGCTAGGGATTGTCTTTCTTTTTTTAAAATTAAATTAAAATTTTTTTCCATGGTTAACATGCTTCCTGTTGTGTCTCTTCCCTCTTTTCTTCCCTCTTCTAGAGCTGACAAGCAATTCCACTGGGTTATACATATATTATCACTCAAAACCTTTTTCCTTATTATTCATTTTTGTAATAGAGTAATCTCTTAAGTCAAAATCTCACATCCTATACCCATATAAACCATGTGATCAATCATATGTTTTTCTTCTGTGTTTCTGCTCCCACAGTTCTTCCTCTGGATGTGGATACATTCTTTCTCCTAAGTCCCTCAGAGTTGTCCTGGATCATTGCATTGCTGCCAGTGGCAGTCTATTACATTTGATTTTCTAGGGACTTTATTTCTACTCCTCTAGGGTACTGGACGGAGCTGGCTCAGAATTCAGAGAGATAGTTCTAATATTGTCTCTGCACATCCTGGTTGTGTGCCCCCAGCCTCTCAGTTGCCAGGGGACTCTCTTAGACTGTAGACTAAATGGAAGGTATTGACCTGCATTAGTAAAGGAAGTATTCTCCCCTGGGGAGACCCTATACCAATGACATCACAGCTCCTGGCTCTATTGCATCACAAGCTTTTTGGAGACTCCTGGCTTGGATATATACGCTAAAGTCTTCAAATTAATAAAGTGGTATTTCTTTGAGAATTTCTATATTTTGGAGTGTACATTAATTTAATAATTAATTTTAAAAAACCCTCTTAATTTCTGTCTTAGTAGCAATTCTAGAGCAGGAGAGCAGTAAGGGCTAGGCAATCAGGGGTAAGTGACTTGCCCAGGTTCACACAGCTGGGAAGTGTTTGAGGCCAGATTTGAACCTAAGGACCTCTCATCGCCAGGTCTGGTGCTCTGTCTATTGTTGCCTCAGTTTAATCCTTTCTTGCTGAATTCTTGGATTAGAGAACACCTTAAAGAAGCACCCACCTTTGCTCTGGCACGCGAAGGCCCCCAGAATCACCAGGAGCAGTAAGAGTTTGATTCCCAGGGCAAAGAGAAGAGTCAGAAGTACCGAAGAGTCACCTGCTGCTCGGAACTTGTAGAAGTAGACGCTGCCCTCAGCATGGCCTAGGCTGTTGGTAGCAGTGCAGGTGTAGCGGCCGTCCTGGGCCAGGGCATGGAGCTCCTTGGTAATCTGATGGCTCTGGCTGTAGACAGAGGTGCTATTGCCAGCACTCGGACCAGTCCAGGTGAGGGAGGGCAGGGGCTCCCCTTCTGCGGTACATCGGGCACTGAAAATGTGGTCAGGGCCTGGTAGCACTGTGATGTTGATGATCCTGGGAGCAGCTGGGGAGAAGCCACCAAGATGGAACCAGGGGTGAAATTAGGGCACTGCTTCCCATTCTGTCAGTCATATGAGGTGAGGCAGCATTCTGTGGTGGAATGGGCCCTGAATCAGGGGAGGGATCTGAGTTCAGATCTCAGCTATCTTACTAGAAGTGGCACTCTGGACAAACCACTTCACTTCCTTGAACCTCAGTTTCCTTTTCTGAAAAATGAAGGGTTTGTTCTCCATGATCTCTAAGATCATAGTATCACAGCATTAATTGCAAGAGAATATGGGAGAAATCAAGTCTAGTCTCTTTCAGCAATTTTATAGGTTGATATAGCCTGGATCTTCCTACTCATTCTCTATTATGATTCTTGACTAGGAGGCTGAAGAGAGTGGCCCAAATCTGTATCTTCTACCACCACTTGTAGGGCCTATTGGGGATTAGACAATCTGTGGAATGGGGGTAGAGCAAAGACTTGCTAGTCTAGCTGCTAAAAAGCAGGGAATGGTATGTTAGAGATTTTAAACTGGAAAACTTTGGTATACATGATGCTCCCTGTGTGTAAGGGCTGAGAGGGTCAGAAATAGGAATAATTGGCGAGAGATAAGAGGATAAGATGTGTGCATGGGAGAGAAGTGGACAATTAGACTAGGAAAAAATGAAGATGAGCAGATGGGAAAGCTTAGATGGATTTCTAGTAGACTTCAAGATTGATATGGTTTAACAATTTCTATGTGAGGAAGAACAATGAAAAGATGACCCAGAAAACCATGGTTCAATGACTGGATGGTGAGTGCTGTGGTGGTGCTGTATTTAACAGGATTTATAGTGGTATTCACCTAATTGGTGTCATGTCTGACTCTTCATGATCCCATTTGGGGTTTTCTTGGGAAAAACACTGGAGTGCTTTTCCATTTCCTTCTCCAGCTCATTTTATAGTTGAGGAAACTGAGGCAGACAGGAGGGAAATTATTTTCTCAGGATCACATAGCTAATAAATGTCTGAGGTCAGATTTGAACACATGAAGATGAGTCTTCCTGATTCTAAATCTAGTGTTCTATTCACTGTTAGGGGGATATGAACCTATATTTCTTGATTCTAAATTTGACATCCTCCTTACATATGGTATATACGTTTTAGTACTTGTGGGTTTGTCTATGTGTATACACGTTTTGGATCTATAAGCAATTTGGATCTATATTATGCATTATAAATATCAAAGCATAATTTTCATATGATTTTGGGAAAGCCACTATATTTCTTAGGGACCTCAGTTTCCTTTTCTATAAAACAAGTGAGTTGTATTAGATTACTTCTAAGAGACCTTCTAGCTCTGAAGTTCTTTATCCTAATTTCTATAGATTGCCAGTTTTTTGATGAAATAGAAAACAGTAGCATTTGCAAGATGAAAGTTCTTCTGAACATGGATGAATCTTTGATCATTCAGAAGGCTCTTAGGGCTCTCATAGACTCTCACTGACCACTTGGATTAATCAAAAGGATGCTGACTAAATCATTCCTCTGCTGCTTATTAACTCTGTGATCTAGGGTGAGCCACTGCTTTCCTGGGTCTTGTTGGGTGGATCACTTTCCTAGTATATGAGTTGAAGTTCTCTGTTGAGTGGAGGGGAGAAGGTGATGTGGGAATCTAGAGAAAAGAACGTTTGGCAGTTGCTCTGGGGATTATGATAGAATCAATTAGGGAAGAGTAAAAGGATTACTTTGATTCAGTGAGTTCCTGCTTGGGATTAGATAACATAAATTGTAGATCTAGTCAGCACTATTGGCTGGGAAAATTCTAGATGGCTAGGGAATTTACAAGAAAGGGAAGAGCAATCGCCAAGTGGCAGCATGATTTCAGCAAAAGCTATGCATATCAGACTGATTTCTCTTTTTATTTTTTGGACAAGGTTACCAAATTGGTAGATCAAGGGATTTCTATAGATATAGATTACCTAGCTTTTAGGAAACATTTGACAGTCTTATACTCTTCCTGTGGAAATGTTAGAGATACATAAGCTCGATGATAGGACATTTAGGTGAATTCAGAAATGGCTGAATGACTGAACCCAAAGAGGATGCATTAATGGTTCAAGGTTAGATTCAATTCTAATGGAGAGCCCCAAGGTCTAGGAGACTTGGTCTTATGCTATTTAATAGTTCTTTCAGCAATATGGATAAAGTCACTTTGTCAAAAATACATATATATTAAAAGTCTATTATATGCCAGGCAATGTGCCAAAAGCTGGGGATACAGAAAGGCAAAAGAAAGTCCTGGCTTCCAGGAACTCTCAATCTCATGGGGAAGACAATATGCAAACAATGTGCACAAACAAACTATATACAGGATAAACAGGAACTAATCAGGAGGGGAAAGGCACTTGAATTAAGGAGGATCAGGAAAGGCTTTGTGAAGAAGATGGGATTTTGATTGGGACTTACAGAAAACTGAGGAAGCCACTGAAGGAGATGAAGAGGGAGAATTTTCCAGACAGGAGGGACAGCTAGTGATAATGATATCCAGAGTTGGAAGATAGAGTGTCTTGGGCTAGGAACAATGAGGAATCCATTGTTACTAGGATTGCAGAGTAGGTGTATGTGGGTGTGGGTGTGTTTGGAGGGGCAGAGTGTAAGGTGGAAGAAAACTGGGAAGGTAGGGGCAGGGTAGGAAAGGCTTTGAAGACCAAACAGAGGACTTCCATATATATGGCCCCTAGAGGTGTTAAGGAGTCACTTGAGTTTATTGAGCAAGGTAGGAGGACATGAGCAGACCTTCACTTTAGGAAGTCACTTTGACAGCTCTGTGGAAGATGAACTGGAATGGGGGGAAATTTGAGGCAATCCACAAGCGCTTGCAACAGCCCATGTGTGAGGCCAGTAGGTCCTGCCCAGGAGTGATAGTAATGCCAGAGGAGATAACTGGGAAAGGTGTTATGAAGGAAAATTGATAGCCCTTGGCAACAGATGGGATATGAGGGGGCGAGAGTCTAAGGAATTATGGATGGCACTCAGGTTGAAATTGGGGGGGCTGGGAAGATGTGATACCCTTGACACTAATAGCCTGGCATGCTTACAAAATTTGGAGATGTTGCAGTCTGGGAGGGAGAGCTGTTCACTGGATGACAGATTCAATATTCTAAAAGATCTTGACAGGTTGGAACTTTGGACCAATTTGAAGAAAATAACATTTAATAAGGAAAAATCAACATTACAAATGCCAGATGAGAGAAGCATGGATAGATAAGAGTAATTCTGGAAAAGAGTGTAGAGAGGTTGGGGTTGGTGCTTAGCAGAATAAAAGCTGAATATGAATCAGCATTATGATGTAGAAGCCAAGAAAGAGGCTATGATCCTGGGTTGTGTTAAAAGAGGTATCACTTTTAGGAATGAGAAAATCCTAATCTTTGCTTTATGCTATCCTGGCCAGTCTTCATCTGGGTTACTATGGTCAGTTCTGGAAACCCTCTTTTAAGAAGAATGAATATAAAACTAGAGAGCACTCAAAAGGTAACCACTTTGACAAAGGGTCAGATTAATGCCATTTGATGATTGGTTGAAAGATTTGGAGATATTTTGCCCAGAAGAGAAGATTTTCAGGAATGATATTATAATTCATTCAAGTTTTGACGGGCTGATGGGCTGCCTCTTGGAAGAGGGCTTAGACTTGTCTCATTTGTTTCTGGAAAGCCAAACCAACAGAAATGATAGAAAGGGTAAAAGTTCCAAAAAGTAAAATTTAGTTTTGCTATAAGGAACCACTTTCTAGCCATTAAAGATCTCTAAAAGTAGCCTGAGATGACTGGGGAGGTAGTAGGCTGCCATTTCATGGAAGTGTTCAAGCAATTGCCAGGTACACTGTAAAGCAGAAGGATCAGAGGCTCCAGGTAACCCTCAGAACTTCTGCAACACTCCAGAGGGCGATCTAAGCAGATTAAAATGTAAGGGGATGGAAAGGGGCAGTTAGGTGGCTCAGTGGATTGAGAGTCAAGCCTAAAGATAGGAGATCTTTGGTTCAAATCTGTCCTCAGACACTTCCTAGCTGTGTGATCCTGGGCAAGTCATTTAACCCCAACTGCCTAGCCCTTGCTACTTGATTCTAAGACAGAACGGAAGGGTTTAGTAAAGGATATCTTCCCCAACCCCAAATAAGAGCTAGTCCCCGAAGGATGGGGACATTGAACAAAATGAGGCATAGAGCATCCTAGAGGAGTTCACTAAGGACAGTTGACTGACTGCTTGCCTCACCAATCACATGGAGTCGGATTCCACTCCTGCTCTCATAGCGGTCATGGATGTCTCCAGCAAATTCTACTCTGCAGAAATACCGGTTATCATCCATCCAGGTCAGGTTGTCCAGCCTGATGGAGATGTTATTGTGTCGTGGGTTGCCAAGCAGTTTGTACTTGCCCTTGTAGCTGACAGTGGTCTGGCAATGGTCACTGTTGCTGTGTACCACGCAGCGAAACACTTGACTCCCATTAAAGGGCTCCCGGATCCTCCAGATGACAGTGATCATGCCATCATAATACTTGTGGGGGTGAGTGAAGGTGCAGAGCAGAACAACTCCTCCACCAGCTTCCCCTGTCACATCTGATGGGACCTGCATGGACCATTTGTGGGATGGGGCACCTAAAAGATACACACCAGCATCAGTTTTCTCCAAGTAACAGGGTTTAAAGGGACATTTCTAGGCCAGTTAGGAATGTCCAGGCAAAATTATTATTGGGGGAAGTTTATGTTCAGGGGGCTAAGCCTTTCTTTCCTGTACCTTTGTCTATTGCCCAAGACTACTTTCTACTTGACCTTTACTTTCAGAAATTCTCTCCCCTCACTTCCTCTCCTCTCCTCTCCTCTCCTCTCCTCTCCTCTCCTCTCCTCTCCTCTCCTCTCCTCTCCTCTCCTCTCCTGTCCTCTCCTCTCCTCTCCTCTCCTCTCCTGTCCTCTCCTCTCCTCTCCTCTCCTCTCCTGTCCTCTCCTCTCCTCTCCTGTCCTCTCCTCTCCTCTCCTCTCCTCTCCTCTCCTCTCCTCTCCTCTCCTCTCCTCTCCTCTCCTCTCCTCTCCTCTCCTCTCCTCTCCTCTCCTCTCCTCTCTCCTCCTGTCTTCTACTCTCCTCTCCATCTCTTCTATTCCCTCAACACACTACTCCTGAGAAAGACTTGTGTATCAGTCCTTTACAGCTCAGTGAGATTATAAGTCCCAATGAGACCTGGACTTGGAATCATGAACTTTAGAAATAGAGTGGATGGTAGAAACCATGGCTTAGAAAAGCTCAAGAACTGGAATGAATGATTCTCTCTTTAAGGTGAGAATTTTTAAAATGGAGAAACTGATCTGGAGAGGTTTAGAATATGAGCCAAGATCCTCCAGCTCTTCAGCTTCGTCCCTCTTTCTACCAACTGTTCAGGGAGAGTTGCCCCTTAAGCCTGGTTTTTCATTGTCCAAGGAAGAGCTTTGTTTCCTATTAAAAGACTTTCAAATGGGAGTCAGGAGAGAGAGAGAGACAGAGACAGAGAGAGAGAGAGGAGAGAGACAGAGACAGAGAGGGAGAGAGGGACAGGGAGAGAGGGAGAGATAGAGACAGAGAGGGAGAGAGGGAGAGAGAGAGACAGAGACAGAGAGAGAGACAGAGAGACAGAAAGAGAGAGTGAGGGAGAGAGTGGGAGAGAGAGACAGAGACACACACACACACACACACACACACACACACAGAGAGAGAGAGAGAGAGAGAGAGAGAGAGAGAGAGAGAGAGAGAGAGAGAATGAGAGAATATGGGAAGAGTGGGGAACCTCCCTAGAATCATACCCTGTAGGCAGCTGCCAACTCTGCTTACATATTAAGCCATGTAGAGTCAGGCAGTCAGGAGACTTCCAAACTTAAGAATTGATACATAAACTTAAGCAAGTCATAGAATTTTTTTGTAATTCAATTTCCCATCCTTTACTTCAGCTTCAGTACTTCAAGGATATATATATATATATGTACATATATATATATATATATATATTTGTATTAATGAGCATGGTATCAATCATTCCACTAATACAGATTGCAACCCTCAATTCGTGTATATTCATGCACACACACATATATGCACATACACATACACGTACACTTAAGTACATGCTCACTCTTAGCAAATAATTCTATCGTTTAAAAAATTTAGGTTGGGCCCCAGGATTTAATTGTCAGGAACTTTCTTCCATTAATGTAGCCTGGCAATTCTTCTGTAAGGATAGTCTTAGGAAGCTGTCACAGAGAAAGGAGTTATTGGAGGCTTCCTCTCTCTGATGCAGACCACAGAGAATCTGAGCTGTTCTGTGTATAAAACAAGCTAATGGATTGGGAAGCCCATTGTCACGATGCTAATAAACTCCAGGTTGCAAATGGGTCTTCTTCTCTCATGGCCACAGGTTTTGTCTTCTTACATACCTAGAAATCTACCGTGCAAGTGGGTACCTCTGCTAGGCATGGGCTTTGCAGGTTTAGCTCTTTACTAGATATCGCATTAGGGTAGGGAGAGACTAGCTACGTCTCCGAGCCTTTAAAGGTCAGATTCTTGTTGTCCTCATACAAGTAGGACGACTTCCCATCAAGAGTGCCACATCCCAATGCTAGCCCATTAGGATGAGATTCCAATCACTCAAACAAGTTTTTCTTGAATACCTGCCCTGCACCCAGTCCTGTGCTGATCGCTATAATTTTGTTTTTGTTTTTTTTTTTTTGTATTTGACATTTGAAGCAAAGGTTAAATTGACTTTGAATTAGAAGCAGGGATGAAGAGGGTACTCTGTATATGTACATGACTAACCAGACTGGACAGCTAGTATATGGGGAATAGACAGAAACAAGGATTATAGCAGAAATTCCTTTTAGATGGTCAAGTTCTCCAAATCCTCTTATCTGTGGATTATATTATCCTGTTTATATTAAATCCCAGAATACTATTCAGGCCTCATTACTGAGAGCAATGGCCATTCAAAAAAGATTGGCCTAGTAATCCAAATAGGAAAAACCAACTGGATGAAGAATGCTCTATGATGTAGATTTTGACATGCAGTTGAAAAGCGCCCTCCACCCCATTAACATGGTCTATTTTTGGACAGTCCCTGCATCAGGACAATGATTTTGGCTCATTGGGCCATATTGTATTTAGGAAACTATTGTGACAGAGGGTTTGCACTCAAGGCAGAGTGACAGGCTGACGAGTTGATGGATCTGCTCAGCTCGATAGAGGAGGTCTGGAATATTGAGAAGCCTGAAGATTCTGGCTGGGATTTTCAGTTCGATCTCTCTCAGCCTTGAGAAGCCTAGGAGAGAGGTCTGGCCAAGCCTTTCTCCGGGGGATATACTCACCTTTTCCTCTCCTGGTGACTGAACCTTCTCCCCCCACCAATTAATTCCCAACTGAAGAGACAGCTGAAGAAGATATTTGAGGCTCTGTTAAACCTTTACCTCACAGCTCTTGGTGCCCTGGGTCTGAACTGTGGCCAGCGGGTCAAAGACCAGGGCCAGGCCTACCAGACTCTTTCTCAGGGGGCCCAGGCTGTCAAAGTCTGAGTTTCCCCAAACTGGAGGTGGGAGGGAAAGGGGTAGTTAGAGAAGGGACGTCTTCCCCTGCTTTCCTCACCCATTCTTTTCCTGCCAGCCATTTTTCTTTGTGTTACCCTAGTTGACTTAATTGATATTAAAGGTGTTATCCTTTCCCAAAGTGACTCAAGTGTGAGTGGGGCAGCTTGAGGGGGAGAGTAATCTTCCTGAGACGAAACCTTTAGGCTCTAGTGGTGGAGGAAGTCAAGAGCCAGTTTTGAGAGCAGCCATAGCTGAGGAGGGAAGTCCGAAAGGGGAAAAATTATTCAAACCTCCCTCTTCTCTCCCTGAGCCAACCTTAAACCATCAGCTGTCTCTCGAGGATTCTGTTTTCAGGGGGAGATTTTTATTCTTCCCCTACCCCCTTTACCACCAACTAATCCCTTCATTACACTGTATAGCCATTTATTTTTGAAAAAGTCCGTCTCTTTAATATAAATGTTCTCCTAGTAGTGTTATGTAGCTGTGAATCTACCACTATCTTGGAAGCACTAAAGTTGCAGATAAACTTAAAGGCTATGAAAAGACGTGCAGTAGATATAAGAAGGCTACAGGATATAATAAATGATAATGTGCATAAAAACTAGTGAAAACACATCACTTGGAAAATTTATAATCAAAAGGAAGGAAACAAAACATTTATTACACATCTACTATGTGCTAGGCATTATGCTAAGCATTTTACAAATGATTTCTCATTTGATTCTCACAACAACCCTGGGAGGTAGGCGCTATTATTATTCTCATTTTATAATTAAAAAAAAACTGAGGCAGACAGAAGTCAAGTAATTTGCCTAGGGTTGCACAGCTAAGAAGTGGCTGAGGTCAGATTTGAACTAGAATCTTCTTGACTTTAGGTCTTGAATTTTATCCACTGGACCACACAGAAAAGGGGATAGACTGGTACTCTAATGAGAGTCTGAGATCGAGGAGGGCATGGAAGTTTGGGAACCTCTCCCAAGGGTTTTATGCTGTACCCCTAGGAAGGATTTAGGGTATAACCTGGTGAAGAATCTCCCAGGCTGTGGAGCAATGAATGACTTGTGATCCATACTTGTGGATGGAGTGGCTACCGTGAAGAAGCCCTTGATCTGTTGAAGTAAATATATGAAAAGTCTCCTTCTTAGGGTTCTAAAAATTAACAGGACAAATGTACTATGGCCATTATGGCCAAGCGGCAATTTGTTGAAAAGGTCTAGAAGTTCAAGTGGGTCACAACATTAGCATTTGTAGCTAATCAAGCTAATGTAATATTAAGCTGGAACAGGTAGGTGGCACAGTGGATAGTGTTGGGCCTGAAATCAGGAGGATTTATGTTCTTGAATTAAAATCTGGCTCCAAACAGTTACTAGCTGTGTGACTTTGGGCAAGTCACTTAACCTTGTTTGCCTCAGTTTCTTCATCTTCAAAATGAGCTGGAGAAGGAAATGACAAACCAATCCACTATTTTTGCTAAGAAAATCCCAAATGGAGTTACAAAGAGTCAAGTATGACTTAAAGCAACCAAACAACAACAAAAACGGATATGAAATTGCATTAATAAAAATGCAGTGCCTCAAATAAGGAAGGTGATAGACTCACTGCCCTGGTCAGGCCACAGTCATGAGTTGTTTAGTTTTGGGAACTATATATGGGAACTTGGTAAGGTAAAGCATGTCTAGAATGGACAAAAGGATGAGAGATCTGGGAATCAAATCACATAAGAAGCAATGGAAGGAACTAGGGATGCTTTATATGGAGATTAGGAAGTTATGGGGGGAATATGCTCACAGACTCCAAATATCTAAAAAGGTTGTACTATGGGAATAGGAAGAAGAATTATTTTATTTGGCTCCAGCAGGTAGAATCAGGGCTAAGGGGTGACAATTATAGGGGAACAAAGGATGCTTAATTCAAAAAAGAAATTTATATAAAACATACTCCTGGCCAAGTTTCTCTCTACCTGGATATGTAACAGAGAGGCTGTTTCACCAAATGCCATGAACATGGCCCCCTGGCTATTAGGGGAAGGGTAGGAGAGGGCTTGGCTTCCTGTTTAATGGAACAAGCCATCCTCAAGTAGGATAGATCTTGGCTCCCTCTTACACATGGATGCACTGGTAAACATATCTAGGAAATAAAATCTAAACTGTGCCTTCAATGAAGGCTTGTATTGAAAAAATGGAGCAGGAAGAGCTTAGGGGCCCAAAACATTTGGTTTTGCCCAACTCCATGCTCCCTAATTCCGTAGTGATATTTACCTTTAACATGTGCTCTCTCATCCAGAAGAGGCATTTTATCTACTCCCTTTTTGATATTTCATCCAAAGTCCAACTCTCCCTATTCAAGGCACAAAGTACATGGAGTCCTCTAGGTTCCTTCTTTCCCTCCTGTGCTTGGGGCCTTTGCAGATTGTGAAGCCTTGGTAAGCTAATCTGCAGAGATGTGGTAATATGTTGTTGCAGTATGACTCAACTATGAGAGGGATTGGGAGCAGCAGGAAGGCACAAGGTTTCCTGTTCACCCTTGCTTTCTCCTAGTTTATGGTGCCTTGGTGGCCCAATGTGGAGCATGTGCCTGTTATGGGCTTGGCATTATGCTGGACACTACAAGTAAAACAGAAGAGGAAGAGGAGTCAAGGCTCTTGCCCTTGGGAAGCTCCCACTCTAGTTGGGCAAACATTATAATGCACTTACAAGGAAAATATCAGGTCTTTGAAGTCATGAAGTAGGAGTACTGCATATCAGTGGTTAGTGACATGGATGAAGACTGATCAAAAGAACCTGAGATCACATGGCCAGACAAGTAGAACTAGGAAAGAACAGTGTCAGAGGCAGCAAAGAGGGAGCAAGTAGAGAGGGAGATTTGAAGATCAGAGAGAATTGGGAGAAGAAAAGAGGGGTTCGGATCATGCAGAGTGGGACAGATATTTGAATGCTGTGAGATGAAGATGCCCAGGTCACCTTGCATGGAGGTATTCTTGAGCTCCCTTTGGAGCAGTCCAGTTTGCCTAATATGAAGACCTCTGAGTTTCCTACCATATGGTTGGGAATAGCCTCCTTTGATTAGCTGTGTTTGCCATTGACATGGCCCTAGGAGAAGCAAGGACCACCTCTGTGCCATGCTGGGGCATTGGGATAGGATTGTAGTGGAGATGCATGTGGAAACTCTTTAAATGTTTGCAGATGACTATCCAGCCCCTCCCAAGCCTTCTCTTTTCCAGATTAAGAATCTTTACTCAAGAAATGTTTTTATTTTTAAATGAGAATTTAATAGTTGTCAACGAACTCATTTCAATATACAAAGGACAAAAAGGATTGTATAAGAAATTGTTAACTTCTTTTATATGCCATTTATTTTAAAAGAACTATGCTATTACATAATTTTTATATTTTATAATTTGATATATAAATATAATACCACATATTTATACTCCATTGTATATAATGTTTTATATTTGTTTATAAATCGAATGAGATAGTACTTACAATAGATTACTCAATTGCTTCTCATATTGATATGATTCCTAGATTAACCTGTTTCCCCATCCTGGATTGCCCTTTTGGAACATAATTCCTTCCCCATGTGTGTCTTCTAAAACTCTTTTTCTTCCTTCAAGACTCAGTTCACCTTGAACTCCTCTACTTCCCGTCCCCATCCCCCTGCTACCTCTTTAACCAAAGGTTCTCTCTCACTTTTGACATTTCTCTCAGCATATTGTTTGAGTAGCCCCTAAATCTTTGTCATATTCTACCTTCTTACTTGCTGTGGGCACGTCATATAGTCTTTATTAAATTGTAAGGTCATTAAAGGCACGGACTGAGTTGTTTTTAATCTTTGTATCTCCGCTAACAGACCCAGTTCCTTGCATTAGTAAGTTCTTCAAGAATGGTTGTTGAATTGATTGAATTGAACAGATTCTAGATGCTGAATGTCCCTAGGCACCTCTTTCCAAACTGTTTTTTGATCTTTGTTTTTGAAGAGGACCAGTGAAGTCATGGGGTGGTCTTGGTCTGTTTGTGAACTGGATTTAAGTCAGGCAGAACTGTACACAGTCATCAGCCCCATTCTCTCTTCTACAATCATTAAAGCCCAGTGACAAGACAAAAGTCAGGAGGACTGGTGATGGTCTGGGATACAGCGGTTGACTTTGGTGTCTTCTGTGTCTGACCAAGCTCTAAATATTTTCCACTGCCTGCTTCAGATGCCTTAATGTCATTGGAACAAATTCTTCTCAGCTCCTCTTTTTGCTGGGAGAAATCTTCACCTGCTTGGTGCAGACATCTCCCTAAGTCACTGACAGGTTTGAAGTCTGTCAGTTACCCTCACCCTGGCTGAGCCTGTCTTCCAAAACAGTTTTACCAGGATTTAGCCACTGTGCATGCTGTGGCTTCTGTGTGTGGGGTACATGGGGTGTTCAGAGAGGACTGGCACTTTAGTGTTGTTCATCTATAATCTTTGATTAACCCTTTACCCAATTCTTACTTGTGGCATAAGGCACTAATTCCTAGTAGATATTCCTGCAGAATAGTGCCAAGATTCTGGAGAGAAATTTGGAACTATGCCCAAAGGGTGAAAAAAGACTGTCTGCCCTTTGATCCAGCCATAGCACTGCTGGGCTTGTACCCCAAAGAAATAATAAGGAAAAAGACTTGTACAAGAATATTCATAGCTGCGCTCTTTGTGGTGGCCAAAAATTGGAAAATGAGGGGATGCCCTTCAATTGGGGAATGGCTGAACAAATTGTGGTATATGTTGGTGATGGAATACTATTGTGCTCAAAGGAATAATAAAGTGGAGGAATTCCATGGAGACTGGAACGACCTCCAGGAAGTGATGCAGAGTGAGAGGAGCAGAACCAGGAGAACATTGTACACAGAGACTGATACACTGTGGTACAATCGAATGTAATGGACTTCTCCATTAGTGTCAATGCAATGTCCCTGAACAATCTGCAGGGATCTAGGAGAAAAAACACTATCCACAAGCAGAAGACTAACTGTGGGAGTAAAAACACGGAAGAAAACAACTGCTTGAATACGTGGGTTGAAGGCATATTGTTGGGGATGTAGACTCTAAATGAACATCCTAGTGTAAACAACAATGTGGAAATGGGTTCTGATCGAGGACATATGTAATACCCAATGAAATTGTGTGTTGGCTGTGGGAAGAGTGGGTAGAGGGGAAGGAGGGAAATAATGTGATTATTGTAACCAAGGAATAATGTTCTAAATTGACTAAATAAACTTATTCAAATGGAAAAAAAATGAATAGTGCCAAGAAAGTCTACAGCTTCAGAATTATCTGGGAATATCTGATGTTGGAAAAGGGTGGCTAGAGGGAAGAGCTGGGCAGGGAGGCTGGGGGAGAGGGTTTTTCTCTTATACGTCAATATTCAAACAATCTGTGATTTCAAAGAAAGAGTTCCCTCAATGATGTGAATCACAGCATTCTATCTTACAAAGTTTACAAAAATTTCTCTAGTTAAAAAATGATCACTTGGTGACGAGTTTGGTGATGGATGTCTCTCTGAATTCAGGAAGTCCTGGATTTAGAAATAAAACATACACCATGCAAACCTGAAGCCTTCCCTAGTTTGGTAGGCTTGTTGCAATGTACAGACAGCTGGTGTTTACGTTTTGCTGGCATAGCTTTCAAGAATCCAGGGTTACCCCCATCTCCACGCCACAATGATAATATAGTAGGAATAGAGACTTTCTTATTCACAGACTTTTTTATATGAGTCTCTCACCCACTGAATAAGGACTTTCAACCCAAAGTTGCAAATCCCCAAGGTCAACAGATACAAATCAACCTTTGTTGCTAACTTAAGGCATAACATCAAAGACTTGCTCTCCACACTACGGATACTTCTTAGCTTTAAAAAAAAATGAAGAATCATGAACACATATGGGTTCACAGATCTTGCTATCTGCAACTTGGTGGTCTAGTGGTTAACTGCAGCCCAAATCCAGGTATTCTCTTTCATTATGGTGCCTAGTAGAACATCAAATTCTCCATTAATGGTAGTTGAATTAGTCACTTTCCACTTCTGTTGGTCAATGGTGCAGGCCCTCTTATAATTTAGGTTCCATCAAAATATCACATTTCATTATCTTTTGCATTTTTTCTTTTCTATAAGGGGGTTCTGTCTCTAAACGGATATCTTCTACTTCTTTGTCTCCCCTGTAGACCTGTCAGGAGATTGGGCCACAGCAAGGCTAGGAGTAGAGGCAAGAAATAGTTGTTGCTTCTGAAACAAGAATATTCCCTCCCTTCCTCTGGTGGTGGTTGGAAAGGGGAGGTTGTAATTGTTTCAGGAATGTCAGGAAGTAGAAAGAGTGCAGGTGTATATGGCAAGAGATGGTGAGAGCTGGCCAAGGTGTCAAGAGTACTAAAGACTGTAAAGACAAGGAGTAGTTGTAGTGAGTGCACTCTGGCACAAGAACAGAGAGAAAGTATAGGGGCATGGGAAGGCTAGGTACTACCAAGATGATAGCTCATGATGCTTCCTTAGTGGTCACTGAAGTGTATGTGAGTGTGCTCCTGAGCATTTGCTCCTTAGCAAGTTTTGTGCCTTGGCTGCTGGGAGTGCATATGGGTACAGGCCAAGTGATGGTCACAGGATCAAAACTGTAGCATTAAAAGAAATCTTAGAAGTCAGCTAGCTCTTTCCCTTCATTTAACCAATGAGGAGAAGGAGGCTCAGATAGACTTGCTGAAGACTAATCAGGTCAAAAGTGGAAGAGCTTGGATTTGAACCCAAGGCTTTTGACTCCAAATCCAATGCTCTGATGCTATAAGTTCTTATTTCCTTCTAATTAGACCTAGTGCAGTTTTATCTGAATTATGGGCATAATTAGACTGCCTCTAAGTTTTTGTTACCAAAAAAGAGAGAGCTGGACAATTTAATAAACCTGAGAAAGGACTGGGCATAGACTAGGTGTTCAATAAATACCACATGAATAGAATATAAGTTTCTAGAGGGTGGGCACTCTTTGGTTTATAGCTCTGTCTTCATAGTACCTAGCATAGTACTTTGTATAAAGTAGATACTTAATACATACTAGTCTAATTGAATTGAATAAGCTTTAAATTGAGGGCTCTTTCAGATGCTTACAATTCAAGATTCTATTACTTTCAGTTGTGTGCTCTTGGGCAAGTCACTTTAGTCTATGGGCCTTAATTAATTTATATATAAGAGATACAGACAGGATCCATAGTTTTATTGGGTTTGGGAACTTTCAGGTGTGGAAACTCTTTTTCTGTAATTTATAATTTTAGAGAGTCACCTACTATACTTAGAAGGTAAGTGACTTGTCCAGGGTCATATAGCCATCCTGTTTCAGAGGAGGGGATTGATCTCAGATCTTCCTGGCTTGGAAACCAGTCCTCTACCCATTGCAATAACACTTCTAATAAGGCTTTATTAAACTCAATTTAATTATGCTTTATGTCTCTCACAGGGCTGCTGTGAGAAAAGCACATTATAAATGTGAGTTAGTAATGTCAGAGTGGAAGAGAATTCTAGCATGCATTGAATTTAACTCCTTTATTTTATGGAAGGGCAAAATGAGGCACAGTGAGATAATGTGATTTGTCTAAGGTTACATTATTTGGGATTAAAGTGACATCTAAAACACAGATCTTCTGAATTTCAGTCTTCCAGGGCTTTGTCTATTATAAGTAACTGATCTTACCTAGACCTATTTATAGAAAGGGCCAAAAAATAGTGCTAAACTAAATATCAACATTTGGTGCTCCTCCTATGATGTATGAATCAGGCACTGGAGTGAATCAAAGGGAACATATTTTAAAACTATCTGTCATGGGATCATAGACCTAGACCTGGAAGGAACTCTGGAGATCAACTATTCCCATTTCTTTATTTTCCAATTGTGGACACTAAGTGATTTATCCAAGGATGGACTAATAATAATAAATCTTGATTCTGGATAGACTTTAAAAGTCAGTTCAGTAAGGTCAGGAGATAGACTCAAAGAAGAATACAACTCTTAATTGAATGAGCAGAAGACTCATACAGATGGAGAAATGGAAGCTATAAAAAGTCACGAGAAGATTGTGGAATCAAGGGAAGATATAACAAAGAAAAGGACCAGGACTCCAGGAGTGAATTTTGCTTGGACCAGTTATGTATAGGATATGTTGGAATAGAAGCTATGTTGCTCAATCTTCCATCCTTTGCTACAAACCCCAGGGATTAATCCTGTATCTTCTCCCTCCCCCCAATTCCTTCATGAGAACCTGGAATCTTTTCCTAGAAATAAATATTTTCAAATAGTATTAGCTATTAATCAATACCATTTGCTAGTGACAGGATTTTATTGGGAATATTTTTGGGTAGAAGCAATTAATGGAAAAAGATACCTAGAGAAGAGATAGAGATAGATGCAATATTGGTGTATTTTGCCAGATGTATTTTCTCTGGCTGGGGGCTCATAGCTAACAAAAAGAGAATTATATAAAAATAGAATAGCAATACGACTGAACTCAGTAGTCAGGTGAGGAGAAAGTAGTAGTGACTGAATAACTTTGATCACCACATCAGTTTACTGCTGCCCCCAGTATATCAAGCTGCTTTACAACTTGATAATTAGCTAGGATCAGGACCCATAGTGAGGATTAAAGAGGAAAGGAAGGAGAAGTGGAGATGGGAGCCAGGGAGTCCATGTTGGCAGAGAAAGGAGAGAAGAGATGGGTTTAGAACACAGAGGACTGCTCAGCAGAGTGCTGGGTAATATTATTATTAGCAGTTCACATCCATATAGTTCTTACAAAACATTTTACATGCATTATCTCATTTAAACCTAACAATAATCCTGTACAGCAGATGCTGTTATTATTATTGCCATTTTATAGATGAGGAAATTGGACTTCAAAAAGGTTAAATGATTTATAGTAATTAGTTATTTAAAAAAGATGTCAAACTTATCATTTTATGGTTTCAAAACCAGGACTCAATCCACCACACCTCCAAAATTAGGCAACAAGAGGGCCTTGAGAGTCTCTGAAAGAAGAGGTGGAAGTGTTCCATGTTGAAGACACACTCTTAATTCATTTTTGTTAAGACCTAAGTCAGAATGCTAGGCTTTCTTTCTATTGATCACAAAGTATTATGAAATTCTAGTTATTTTGTGATGCTTGAGAGCTAATCACTTAATTTCAGATTTTGCCTTTCCTAGAACCAACGAAGACACTTTATTGTGAGTCCACAAGGACGCTACTAGCTGAGCCTTTCTTGCTGGAAAGAGTCCACTAGAAATCAGTTGCCAAGACCAGCTTAGCTTCTATACTCACAGATAAATGGAGGCACAGGGAAAGGGAGGGAGTATGTGGAAAACTCTTCCTCCTTCTACAACTACAGTGGAGAAGAAAGGGTATTAGCCAAATTGGACTTTGGGGAAGTCACAATGTCTTTGGAAGCTCAGTTTCCTCTACTATAAAATCAGAGTAATAAAATGTGTACAACCCATATCTTTGGATTATTTTGAGGAAATTGATTCATAAGCCTTAAAACTTTATAGGAATGGGAGTTACTATCATTGGTTGACTTTTCTGGAAGTCTTCAAGTGAAGTCAGAGTTGTGGTTTTAGCAGAAAATTTTCCAATGGCATAAGAAAAAAGGGATCCTCTTGGTTGCATCTATCCTTAGCTGTGGCTTAGTATGTTTCCATGTTACTCTGGGCACATGGTTCAGTTTTGGGGCCAAGTGTGGTTAAAAGACATTTTTTGACCACTTATCAGCTGAAGTTGCTGCTTTCTGACTGACTCATGTCAGCTGGTACCTCAGAAAGAAAACACACAATTAATCTAGATTTTAGATTTTCCAGAAACAGGACTATTTATCACTTCTAGCCTCTCAGGGATTCTTGGGCCCTTGAGTAATGCACTCATCTATCCCCCAGCCTCCAAACATAAGCAAACTTAAAGCACCTGAGCTACCACACCTGTTAGAAGGGTGGGCCATGGACAAGTCAGCCAAGATATCTGAGGATTGGTTTCTTTGTCTGTCAAGCGATGATCATAATACTACCTTACAACATTTGAGGAGAGAGATACATGTATATGCAAACACATGTGTATATATGTGAGTATATGAGAGAGAAGAGACAGACACACACATGTATGCATACACACACACACATGATTTCTTTGTGTAGGGAACTGCTGATGGAGAAACTCTTCCAATTCTGATCAGCAACTTAGAGTCTTAGAATGGCCAGGGGCACCGAGAGGCTAGGAGAATTGCTTAGAGTCACCCCATCCTTAAGGATCAGAGGTTGAGGTAGGAGCCAGGACTTCCTAACACACACACACACACACACACACACACACACACACACACACACACACATTTATAGAGTACTTTTATGTTTTGAAAAGTTTTTTTCCTTAGAATCACTTTGCAAGAGGGACAGCTGGGTGGCTCAGTGGATAGAGAGCCAGGTCTGGAGTTAGGAGGACCTGGGCTCAAATCTGACCTCAGATACTTACTAGCTGTGTGCATCTGGGCTAGTTACTTAACCTCACTTCCCTAACTCTTGCCCTTCAGTCTTAGAGTTGTAACTAGGACAGAAAATAAGGATTTAAGAGGGGAAAAAATAACCCTTCTGCAAGAGAGGAAGTGCAAGTACTCTCCAACTGGGGAGAATATATTTATTTGTTGGAGTATAGCAATCATATTAGAGAGGCATCTTCAAATAGTGGCTAGATGGACTGAGTTTCACTACTTCCCTTGTGACCAGGGTCATATTGACTTGACTCATCCAGTATTTCTGGTTATATCTAAGCTGTGTCCTGCCCTAGGTGGAATGGTGAGCAATAGAGAAATCTATTATTGTGATCCTGACTTCAAGGAGTTTATAGATTAACTGGTGGAGACAAGATAAATGAATGAGGCATTAAATAATGAATAATTGAATTATAGAACATAAATTATAGAAAAGTTATAACAAAACAAAATGCCCTTCTTTTGAGTGGGTGGCATAGAATAAGATTTCCCAATCACTCATTTGTGGGTAGGTCTGTGGCAACATTTATGCTGGCATGTAAAAGACCTTTTCTTTTTAAAACCTGTAAGGACCAGACTGTGGGCAGCTAGTTGGTACGTAGATAGTGTGGTAGGCTTAGAGTAAGGAAGACCTAAGTTCAGATCTGGACTCAGCTCTGTGATTAGTTCTGTGACCCTGGGTAAATCACTTCACCCTGTTTGACTCAGTTTCCTCATCTGTAAAGTGAGCTGGAGAAAGAAATGACAAATCACTCTAGGATTTGCCATTCTTTGCCAAAAAAAAAAACTAACAAAAAACAAAACCAAATAGGGTCAAGAAGAGTTGGATACAAATGAAGAATAACTGCATAAAATAATAACAAGTTCCAGGTTGGTCAGTTTCCTTTCCTCCATTTTTTCCTACATCCTACGTTTCCCTTCTTCCCCTCACCTTTTCCATGGTTTCCAGTCTTTAATTTTTTAAGTCTCAGATTGCTGTATCCTAGAAGCTGCTGTTCAGGGCATCTAGGGAATGTTATAGATCTCTATTCAGGTAATATCAGATAATAATAAGGCTGAGGAATGATAATCAGAGGAATGAACACTTTAAGAACTACCCATAAAATTGTGAGATGGAGAGAAAAAATTGGGTTAGGAGTCAGACAACTTGTATATTTGATTCCTGTCCCTGCCACCTGCTAGTTCTTTGTGATCTTGGGGGAATAATTCCCCCTTTCTAGATCTCAGTTTTCTCACCTGCAAAATGAGGGAGGCTAGGCAAAAAGACCTCAAGCTGGAAGAGACTGTGTACACCATTGAGTCCAATCCCCTCATTTGATAGGGGAGGGCACTAACTGGAGGGTAAGAGGCACAGGTGTTGGGGAGGAGGGTTTAAATCCAAGTCCTCTGAATCTAGAACAAGTTTCTTGTTGTACCTCATAATTGCTAAGGCCTTTTTGAGCTTTAACATTCTAAGAATCTTTAAATTAGAAAAACACGACACAAGAAAAACACTGTTCTTTAGAGAGAAAGATTTTCTATGAAAGACTGCAGGAAATGCAGATGTCTCTTTCCTCTTCTCCCTAGCAACTTACTATATTTCACAGACTGACAGATAACAGACTCGGGTACTGGAAATATAAGTACCCCAGCAAAGCTGACAAATGAACTATTCATAGGTGAGACTATTATCATGGATTGGATTGTCTGTCACCCAAATTCACCCAGACTAACATTGGTCTACAAAAACTCAATAGATGCTGTCAAGCCAAATAGTTTTATATAGATTGGAGATTTATATAAAATAAATAGCTTAAAAAAAACAGAGTTAGCAGAAAAGATGCAAAACATGAGAGAACAAGTTGAGATATGCCAGCCTTACTGTCCTGTCTGCTACTGGGGGTATACCAGTGATACTCATAATGAACTACAGAAGATGATTTTGATATCCTAGCAATTTTATTTAACTATAAAAAGCAGTTATTAAGGCCAGCTAGGTGGCTTAGTAGATTGAGAGCCAGACCTAGAGATGGGAGATCCTGTGTTCAAATCTGGCTGAAACACTTCCTAGCTGTATGACCCTGGGCAAGTCACTTGACCCCCATTGCCTAGCCCTTACCACTCCTCTGCCTTGATCAATACATAGTATTGATTCTAGGGTTGAAGGTAAGGATTTTAAAAAAGCAGTTATTTATCCACTTATGAAATAGAACATAAAACAACGAATATAAAAAGATAATGATAGGATAGCAACTAATCCCAGGACCATTTCTCTTTGAGCCTCATGAAAAAAGACAAGAGGAGGAAGGAAATATTATTTTATATTTGGCATTTTTAACTTTTTAAAAGCATTATGTCCATTGCCCTTATAGTTATACTGTCAAGTAGGATCGTGCATCATAGGTTTTAGGAAAGCACCTTTGCAATGATCATGTCTGTCTCATATATAGATGAGGAAACTGAACCCTTAGAGTAGCAAAATGACAGAGAGCTGGAATTCAAACCTAGGCTCTCTGACTTCAAATCCAGAGCTCTTCCCACTGTACCCCTTTGCCCATTTGCTAGATAGGCAATGAATCTGTAGAAAGGTGAAATAACTTGGCTAAAGATGGTGGTAGAGTCAGAGTAGGCCCCAGGTCTCTCGACTCCCAGTTCAGTGTGTTTTACCAGCCTCCCTTTTTGGTGCTTCTCATCCCTGCAGACCTGAAGTGGTACCTGAAGTGGAGATTGCCAGTCAATCAACTGATCAATAAAGCTTTACTGAGCACTGGTAGGTGCTGAGGTCAGAGAAAAGAGGAAAACTGGAAACTCACCCATCTTGACAAGACAGACCAAGGCGACCAGGAGCCCAATGATCCTGCTCATACTTTCTGAGGATTTTCGTTTCTTCTCCTCCAACAGTAAAATCCCACCTTGGGGTGGGCATAAGGTGTTAGGGGGAGGGGAGGCAGGGGTGGCAGTCTAAGGGAACCAGAAAGCCAGGATTGATACTCTCTGCCTGGAGGAACTGAACCAGAGCAATTCTCCAGCAGGGTCTATTATTAGGTAAGACTCATGGGGCTTAGTCATATGGAAAACTTAAGAGAAAAGCCACAATGGATGATTTTCCAGGATGGATGCTTGAGAAGTTGACCTCTCAGTGCTCTTGCCTCTATCTTGCTTTGAGATAGCTAGAATGACAACAATAATTCACATTTTTATTGTCCTTTGGATTTTAAAAAATAATTTATACATATTATCTCATTTGGACCTCTCCTAAATAGTTGCCTGAAGGTAGTGAAAGTAGAGGCCTGGCTTCATTTTCTAGCTGAAGAAATTGAAGATCAAAGCTCTTAATTTTCTGCCAATAAAAAGAGAGGTGCAGGCCTGATGGTTTTCTAGCTGAAAGTCTGAACTAGCCACAGACCACAAGTATCAGAAGCCAGGCCCATCTGATTCTATAAATCATGGTCTTTTCACTACACCTACCTTAAATACATTGATTTCACCAGCAACTTACACACCTCACTATCTAGCCCTTTCTTAGAAAGTTCCTTGATGGCCTATTCAATTTCTTTGTCTGAGATGGGGTTATTTAAGTATTCTA
Source organism: Monodelphis domestica (assembly GCF_027887165.1). NCBI lineage: Eukaryota > Metazoa > Chordata > Mammalia > Didelphimorphia > Didelphidae > Monodelphis > Monodelphis domestica. The sequence continues at coordinate 417,406,756 of NC_077229.1, read as the reverse complement.
TTTCCTCTTTTGTTAATCTAGGCAATTTATATTTTTGTAAATATTCACCCATTTAACCTAGATTGTCATATTTATTGCCATATAATTGGGAAAAATAGATCTTAATAATTACCTTAATTTCCTCTTCATTAGTGGTGAGATTATCCTTTTCATCTTTGATGCTATTAGTTTGATTCTCTTCTTTTTTCTAGATTAACCAGCACCTTATCTATTTTATTTGTTTTTTCAAAGTACCAGCTCTTATTTATGAGTTCAATAGTTCTTTTACTTTCAATTTTATTAATTTTTCCTTTAATTTTTAGGATTTCCAATTTAGTTTTTATTCTTGGATTTTTAATTTGTTCTTTTTAAGTTGCAAACCCAATTCATTGATCTCCTCTTTCTCTATTTTGTTATTATAGGCATCCAGAAATATACAGCCCCCCACACTGCTTTGGTTGTATTACATAGGTTTTGCTATGTTGTCTCCTCATTGTCATTCTCTTTAATGAAGTCCATAATTTTTTCTATGATTTCTGTTTTGACCTACCAGTTTTGAAGAATTAGATTATTTAGTTTATGGTTAATTTTAAATTTGCCTTTCCATGAACCTGTTAATTATAATTTTTATTGCATTATAACTTGAACAAGTTTGTTTATTTTTTATTTCTGCTTTTCTGCATTTGTTTACAATATTTCTATGCCCTAGTACATGGTTGATCTTTGTATATGTACCATGTACTGCTGAGAAGATGGTATGTTCCTTTTAATCCCTGTTCAGTTTTCTCCAGATATTTATTAACTCTAATTTTTAGAGTATTTCATTCACTTCCCTTACTTCTTTCTCTTTTATTTTTTGGTTTGATTTATCTTAAAGGAGAAGTTTGAGATCCCCCACTAGTATGGTCTTACTATTTCCTCCTTGAGCTTGTTTAATTTTTCCTTTAGAAATCTAGATGCTATACCATTTGGTGCATAAATGTTTAGTAATAACATTACTTCATTGTCTATTGTCCCTTTTAGCAAAATGTAATTTCCTTCCTTATCTCTTTTAATCCAATCAGTTTCTACTTTGGCCTTGTCTGGTATCATGATTGTTACTCCTGCTTTTTTTTATTTTAGATGATGCATAAAAAATTCTGCTCCAGCCTTTTACCTTGAATCTGTGTGTGTGTCACCCCGCCTAAAATGTGTTTCTTTTAAACAACATATAGTAGGATTCTGGTTTTTCATCCACTCTGCTATCGGCTTCTATTTTATTGGTGAGTTCATCCCATTTACATTCAGCATTATGATTACCAAATATGTAGTGCTCTTCATCATATTAACCCCTTTATTATTTATTTATTTATTAAAAAAAACCTTATCTTCCATCTTGGAATCAATACTATATATTGCTTCCAAGGCAGAAGAGTGGTAAGGTCTAGGCAATGGTGGTTAAGTGACTTGATCAGGGTCATACAGCTGGGAAGTGGCTGAGGCTAGATTTGAACCTAGGGCCTCCTGTCTCTAGGCCTAGCTCTCAATCCACTGAGCTACCCAGCTGCCCTCATATTAACCACTTTAGATCCTGCTCTATTCCTTTTCTCTCTATTTCTCCTCACCAATATTTTGCTTTGTGCCACTCCGCCCCACTTTTCCCTTCTTTCAATTTCACCCTCCTTTCCTTGTCTTATTCCCCTTCTACTTCTCTGAAGGGTAAGATAGAATTCTATACCCCACTGAGTATATGTGTTTTTACCTCTCTGAGCCAGTTAAGTTTAGAGTAAAGTTAAGTAAGAGTAAAGTTTAAGAATTGCCCACCACCACCCTTATCTTCCCCTCTCTGTAATGATTTTTCACACCTCTTTATGTTATATAATTACCCCTTTCTATTTCTCCCTTCTCTTTTCTCAGTGCAACCATCTCTTTCACCCCTTGATTTTTTTTACATATCATTCATATACATACATATCATACATACATGTTGTTTCATATCATCACGTTTATATACATATATCATCTTATATTATCATATACTACATATCAGCATAATCAGCTTACTTCTCCACCCTCTCTCTGGGTAAATTTCTTCTATCTTCTCTACTACTAAGAGCAATTTTTGAGAATTACAAGTAACATCTTTCCATGTAGACATATAAACATTTTGACTTTGATGAGTCCCTTAAATTTTCTCTTTCTCATTTACCTTTTTTGGGTTGCTCTTGTGTCTTATGTTTGGACTTCAAATTGTTTGTTTAGATATGGTTCATTCCTCAGGAATGCTTGGAAATCTTCTATCTTATTGAATGTCCATTTTTTACCCTGAAAGAATATGCTCAGTTTTGCAGGAGAGGTGAGTCTGGGTTGTGTGATAATTAAAAGAGTGGAAGACTTAAATTGTAAGAGTTAAAATGGTTGAGGTTGTAAACTGTAGTGAGTAAAATAGTGGAAGATATAAATTGTAGTAGATATAAGAGTGGGTGAGTAAATTGTGACCGCAGAAAATATGTTTTCATTACAGTATCTTGTTTTAAAATCAAATATAAGGTGGTCGCCAGGGAAATATTCCCAATTATGAATATACCGAAGTCAACTGGGTTTTATAGAGAATTTAATTAATTAATACAATGAGGAATTAAGAGAGAGAGAGAGAGAGAGAGAGAGAGAGAGAGAGAGAGAGAGAGAGAGAGAGAGAGAGAGGAATAAAATGAGAAAAGAATAAGCCAGCCCAGGCAGCCCTGGCCAACCCAGGCCTAAGCCCTAAAAGAAAGATCAGTCAGTCCTTATATCTTAATCACTCACCACAAGATCTGTCCAAGCAAGGATTCTAGTGACACCAGGCCAGCTTCATCTCAGCTGACGCCACCAGCTCAATGCCTGAATCTGAATGTGTCCAATGTCCCCGAGAGAGTCCCAAGAGAGAGACCCTTCAAGGCAGCCTTGGCCAGCTGACTGTTTCAGAATGAGACCCTTGAGCTCCTATCTGAGCTCCTATTTAAAGGGCAATTTCTCCTATGTCACCTCCCCTAAGTCCTTATATCTACCAATCACAGTAGACGTTTTCCAAAGGACTGGCCATTCTTAATTCACATTTTGTTATCACCTTCTTAATTCACATTTGCTCTCACCTTTTCTGGGTAGACTAAAACTTCTGAGTAATTCACATCAGGAAATCTCTGAGTAAATTTTCACCTCTTTGCTCCTTGTAAGTTCACAAGTTGCCTGACCTTTATAGGTACTTAGCACCCCTTTATAAAAATAGGCATGGCTTAAGTATGGGTTTAAGTACTTTTCATTGTTCAGCAAGGAGTTTTCTCCCCTAAAGCAGTCTTAAGTATGGGTGGAGTAGAGGTCTTCCCATTTCTGATCTAAGTAGAGTTCTCACTTTCCAAATGGGGAATGGTCTCAGTAGGGAATCGTTCCAATGGAGAATTCCCCAATGGGGAATTTTTTTAACATTCACAAGTCTGAGAAATTTTAAGATTCACAGTTGTAAACCCAAATCTTTTGCCTTCCTAAATATTATATTCCATGCCTTTCAATCGTTTAATGTAGAAGGTCCTCTCTGATCCTGATTGTAACTACATGGTATTTGAATGCCTTCTTTCTGACGGTTTGAAGAATTTTCTCTTTAGCTTGGTGGTTCTTGAATTTAGCTATTAAATTCTGGAAGTTGTCATTTGAGGATTTCTTTCTGGAGGTGATCTGTGAATTCTTTCAATTTCAATTTTATTGTCTTGTTTGAGGATCTCTTGGCAGTTTTCTTTGATAATTTCTTATAGTGTGATGTCAAAAGTTTTTCCTTGGTCATGGCTTTCAGGTAGTCCAATAATTCTCAAATTCTCTCCTAGGTCTATTTTCTAGGTCAGTTGCTTTTTCAATAAGATATTTCATGTTTTTCTCTGCTTTTAAAATTTTTATTCCTTAGATTCTGTTTTATTGTTTCTTGGTTTCTCGTGAAATCATTAGTTTCTAGATGGTCAATTCTGATTTTTAAGGCTTGATTTTCTTATCTCTGTCACTTTTTGGTTCTTCTTTTTCAATTGGGCCATTTCTTCTTACATCATTTTCATTTCTCCTTTGCATCATTTTAATTTCTCTTTCCCACTTTCCCTCTAGCTCTCTTAATTGGTTTTTGAAGTCTTTTTGAGTTCTTCCAGAATCTGTGTTCAATCCATATTTTTCTTTTGGACTTTGTGTGTGTTTCCTTTGCTTTCACTGTCTCCTTCTGTAGCTGTCCCTTGCACTTTGTCTCTATAAAAATTCTTTAGAGTTAGGTGCTTTTTTGTTGTTTGCTCATTTCCTCCATCTAATTACACATAGATTTATGGGATGACATGATGGTTTGAGGGCTGAGAGCTCTGAGAGCCCCCTGCCCCTGCTGATTCAATTGACCCTTGCGATGCTGATAGCTTAAAGACTTACCTCAGGCTCAGTTATAAGCCTTTGATCTCACACTGATCTTGACCAGATCAGGGGCTGATCAGATTCTAGCCCCAGGATTAGGCTCAAGTTTTTGGTCTTACTGTGTAGTTGATCCAATCAGGTATACCCTTGACTGTCCTGTTTTGGAGCTTTTCACTGAGCTTTAGGCAAAAAGATCAGTACTTAGTGCTTAGTACTATCAGCTACCCCAAAGTGTGAACTCTGTTCTTATCCCAAGTCCAGATTAGAATTCCATGGACTGGGGCTCTGGACTTCTGAACAGGTTTGGAATTTCAAGGGGTATGGGTTGGCTTATACCATTATTTGCCCAGGCAGTATCTCAGGATCTAGATGGTGGCTTGGGGTTAGGTTCCAAACCTCAGACAGCAGATGTAGCGTGTGGGGTGTGTGGCTTGCTCTTCTCTCCTTGCTATAGCTTCTTGCTGGCTTTGTTCTCTCACCTTAGTGACCCAGATTTTCTTTACTTACATTTTTGGTTTTCCTTTTGAAAGTTGTATCACTGTTTCCTTGTTGGTGTTTTTACTCCTGTATTCATTTTGTGGCAATATTTTAATCTTGGCCAGAGAGGATTATTGTGGAGGCACAGAGCTGCTCTGGATTACTCTACCATATTGGCTCTACCTTGAGAAGTCTCAAAAAGCTCTTTTTAAAAGAAAGTGAGGAAGGACTAAGTGTCTTCTTTTGGGACTAAGAAACTAAGAGACGGAAGTGTAGATTAAGAGAAGAGGGCAAAGGTATAATAAAAGGAAGGGATTTCTAGAAGGTTGTATATATCAAGAAATGGGACAAGGTGAGGAGATAAGAGGGTTTCTCAGGATAAGATAAGGAAGGGATTTTTGAAGGGAATTTATATCAAGAAATAAAAGGGTAGGGTGGGGGTGGATAAGGAAGATATTTTTGGAAGGAGGTATAGAATAAGAAGTGTCAATAAAGGGGGAAGGGACAAGGGAGGGACCTGTAGAAAAGTGGGAAGATTTAGAACTAGGAGGGCAAGGGGAGAAAGGATAAGGGAAGGTTCTAAGAAAGGTTGCAAATTAGAGAGTTAGTGAACAGAAGAAATTGAATATATGAGGAGAGAGGCAGCAAAAATAGAATAGAAGGACAAATAGTGAGGAAAAATAGAATGAAGAGGAATACACAACTAGTAATTATAACTTTGAATATGAATGGGATGAATTCACCCTCAAATCATAAAAGAATAGCAGAGTGGATCAAAACCCAAATTCCAATAATATGCTGTTTACAAGAAATATACTTAAAAATGATAGCCAGAAGGGCAACTAGGTAACTCAGTAAATTGAGAGCCAAACCTAAAGATGGGAAATCCTAGTTTCAAATCTGGCCTCAGAAACTACTTAGCTATGTGATCCTTAGAAAGCCTCTTAATACCCATTGACTAGCCCTTACAACCCTTCTGCCTTGGAAGCAATACACAATATTGATTCTAAGACAAAAGAAGAGGGTTTTGAAAAAAATGAGACATACATAGAGTAAAAATAAAGGTCTGTAGCAGAATATTATATAAGTAGGAGTAGCAATCATGGTCTCTGGCTAAATGAAGTTAAATTAGAGCCAAAATAGACATGATCAAAAGAAATAAACAGGGAAACTATATTATGTTAAAATGGCCATACACAATGAAACATTATCAGTATTAAATCTCTATTCAACAAATGTTAGAGCATCCAGATTTTTAAAGGAAAAGTTAAATGAGTTGTGGATGGAAATAAATAAAAAACAGCAATACTGGGGAACTTCAATTTTCCTCTCTCAGAACTAGATAAATCTAAAAAAAAATAAAGAAGGAGATGCATCAAATCTTAGATAGATAAATATGATAGATACCTGGAGAGAACTGAATAGTAATAGAAAGGATTAAACCTTCTTAGGAGTATATACTATTTTTATAAATATTGGCCATATATTAAAGTATAAAAGCATTAGAGTTAAATGTAGAAAAGCAGAAATATTAAGCGCATCTTTTCAGATCATAATGCAATAAAATTCTATGTAATATGGAACTATGGAAACACATAGTAAAATTAATTGGAGAATAAATAACTCGATCTTGATGAATTAAAGGGTTAAAGAATAAATCTTAGAAACAATAAATAATTTTATTAAAGAGAATGATAAGGAGACAACATACCAAAATCTATGGGATTCAATAAAAACAGTAATTAGAGGAAAATTTATATCTCTAAATGCACATGTTATTAAATAGAAAAAAGAACAGGTCAATAATTTGGGAATACAATTAAAAACCTAGAAAAAGAACAAATTCAAAATCCCCATCCAATTAGAAATCCAAAAAATTAAAGGCAAGATCAATAAAACTGAATGTAAGAAAAACATTGAATTAATAAATAAATCTAGAGTTTGTTTTATGAAACCAACTATCAACAAGTCTAAGCAACTTATCAACAAAATAGATAAACCATTGGTTAACATAATTTAAAAAAGAGAGAAGAAAACCAAATCACTAGCATTAAAGATGAAAAGGGCTAGTATACCTTCAATGAAGATGGAATCAAAGCAATTATTAGGAGTTATTTTGCTCCATTATATGCTAAAAAAACAAATTTAATAATGTAAATGAAATGAAAGAATACCTGCAAAAATATAAACTATCTATACTATCAGAGGAAGAAATGGAATATGTAAATAGACTTGTTTGGAAAAGGAAATTGAACAGGCCATAAATGAACTTCTAAAAAATCAGGACCAGATGGATTCACAAGTAAATTCCATCAAACATTTAAAGATCAACTAATTCCAATAGTAAATAGATTATTTGAAATAATAGATAAGGAATGAATTTTACCAAACTCCTTTTATGAAACAAATATAGTGCTGATACCAAAACCAAGAAGAGCAAAAAAAGAGAAAGAAAATTATAGAACAATTTCATTAATGAATATGAATATAAAAATCCTAAGTAAAATACTAGGTAAGAGACTACAATAATACATCACAAAGATTATACATTGTGTCCAAAAAGGATTTTACTGGGAATGCAGAGATGGTTTAATATAAGGAAAACTATCAACATAATTGATTATGTTAACATCAAAAGTAACAAAAACTGATATGATTATATCAATAGAACCAGAAAAGTCTTTGCTAAAGTACAACATTCATTCCTTTCAAAATTACTGGAAAGCAGAGACATAAATGGAATTTCTTTTAAAATTGTTCAAAGTACCAACCTAAAACCATAAGCAATTATTAGTTGTAATGGGGATAAGCTAGAAACTATCCCAGTTAGATCAGGAGTGAAACAAGGTTGCTCATTATAACCAATATTATTTAGTATTTAATAGTATTAGAAATATTAGCAATAGCAATAAGAGAACAAAAAGAAATTGAAGGAATTAGATTCGGCAAAGAGGTAATAAAACTTTCTCTTTTTGCAGACGATGGTATATGTGGAAAATCCTAGAGATTCAACTAAAAAGTTTGTTGAAACTGTCAGTAATTTTAGTAAAGTAGCAAGATCTAAAACAAACCTACATAAATCATTAGCATTTTTATATATTACTAACAAAGTCTATTTCCCAAGGAGATCAGGAAAAAGGAAAAGAAGCTATATGTTCCAAAATATTTATAGGGGCTTTCTTTGTGATGACAAAGAACTGGAAATCAAGAGGATGTCCATCAATTAGGGAATGGCTAGACAAATTGTGGTATATGGTTGTGAATGAATACTACTGTGCCATAAGAAATAAGGAGCAGATTAATTTTTTTTGGAACTTGGAAATAACAACATGAGATAATAAACAGTGAAACAAGTAGAACCAAGAGAACATTATATAGAGATACAGATTTAATATTCGAAGAATAACTTGTGAATGTTAACTTCCAGAGAATGAACTGAAAAATGGAAACATGAAAGACATAATCTATATATACATATCTGTTTGCCAGATGATATCTTCTATGATATGGGGAGGGGAGGGAGGAACTAAGATACCTAAAAATAAATTTTATTAATTAAAGAGAAAGGTGGGGAGTATGCTTATGGTCACAGGCCCAGCAGCATAGTGTGCTTGGCTCAAGGCTACACTGTAAGTTAATGGCCAAAGTTTCCTGGCTCCCTCGCTAATGGTCTTTCCATTAAATCTTGTACCTTTAAGGTTTCCTGTTGCTTATTCTTTTAACCACTAGGGAGTTGAATATCTCTGATTGTACTGAAACCTTTACCTAACTGTGAACATTATTGGTGACTGGTTTTTGTTTGTTTATTTGTTTTTAGCCTAGGAATTTCCGCAGTGCAAGTTCCTTGTACCAATGAAATCACAAGTGTAATAAAAATGATGCCCTAAGTGCTACATTTTTTTTGCATTTTACAGATGAGAAAACTGAGTCAGGGGTCAAGTGATCTCTATGGTTTTTATTTTGGAATTATTGCTTTGCAAAATAATTCAGTATAGGTTCCCCTTCCATTTAAAATACAATTAATTACATATACAAAAATGAGCTCTGTAAGTAATTGAGGGGCAATTAAAACACTTTAAAAATCAATCAATCAATTAATTGTTTTAAAAGTAAACTTATTAAATATTTATTTATTAAAATTATTGAATTAAAAATTTTAAATTAAATTAGATTAGTAAATCTCATTTTTGATGCTTCCCCAAAATCACCGTCTTTTTTTTTTCACCAAGTCTTTTAACTACTTTGAACCTCAGTTTCTTCAACTGTAAAATAAGGGGATTTGACAAGATGGCCTCTGAGGTCCCTTTTAGCTTTAGGTCTAACCCCATCCTCATGATACTGTGTTTCCATAGCAAGCAAATCTTTAATATACTAGGAAATATTGACTATGGGGCTTATATATGCACAGTTTATTTTCTTTTTAAAATCCCTTCCATCTTAGAATTGGTACTGTGTATTGGTTCCAGGGCAGATAATTGGTAAGAGTAAGGCAATGAGGGTTAAGAGACTTGCCTGGCGTCTGAGTCTTAGACCAGATGATGCACAGTTCTTTGATAGGAACTGCAGAGGTCAGAAGAGGAAAAAGCAAAATGCCTCCTAAGTTGGCAGTTGGAGGGAGGCAGGACTATTATAAGTGAAAAGACAACTAAGAAAAAAAGAGAGTACATTGATTGTTCGAGGACCTGTGATTGCTGACAGGAGATCTCTTCATACTGGTATAGATTCAGCCCCTCCACCACTTAGGAGATGATCTTTAAGAGTTGCTGTGGCCAAATGACTAATATGGAAAAATGTTTTATGTGATTGGACATGTAAAATCTCTATCAGATTGTTTATTGTCTCAGTGAAGGGTGAGGGGTGGAAGAGTGAGGGAAAGAATTTGGAACTCAAAATAAAAAGAATGTCAAAAAATGTTTTTACATGTAATTAGGGAAAAATATTATTTTTTAAAAAAATAGTTGTTGTGGCCAAGAATTCAATCCTCTTCATCCTCTTGAAAGTTGACCTGCTAGAGCTTGGTGAGCCTTTGCTGGTGTAGTCTGAGAAAATCAGAGATCTTCTCCATGCCAGGATGAGGCATCAGAGGCAGCCTTTAGTGAAGAAATGGGTAGAACATCAAGTGTTCTGTTAAGTGCAATATGCCTAGAGTTCTCAGACATAATAATAGAGAACATTTATATAGTGCTTTAAGGTTTGAAAAATTCTTTACAAATAGTATCTCATTTGATTTTCATAACAACCCTGCCAGGTAGGAGCTATTATTACCCCCATTTTACAGTTGATGAAACTGAGGCAAAAAGAGATCTTATCTTGCCGAAGGTCACAGAGCAAGTAAGTGATGGAGGCTGGACTTGAGCTCATGTTCTTGATTCCAAGCCTTGCATTCCATTCACTGTGTTATGTAGCTGTGTCATGAAGCCCTTTTGTCAATTTTGTTCAGAGGAATATATAATAATGTAACAATTTTTTGATAGAATAAAAAAACAACAACTCCGAAGATGTTGAGTACTACAACTATAGACACGCTATAAATGGGAAACGAATGAGCCTTTGTAGCTTGAGACCTTGGGTATAGTCAGGTGCTTGTGTTCAGCTTGAGAGGAGACAAAGGACTTACCATTGTCTTAGGAGCTGTGGGTCATACATGGGACATATCTGAAGTAGTCAGTCTTGAGAAGTCTACGGTTTAGTGAAACTCATCTGTGTATGCTATTGTGATAACATGGCGGTACCTTGGTACTCACCATTAATTCATTCCAGAAGGCAGCTCAAGTCCAAAACGTCAAGTAACAAATGAAGTTTTTCCATGTAGGATAATGTAAATTGAATTAATCCATTCCAGACACCCAGAAAATCCAAATTTCATAAAGCATTATATGCATTAATGGAGTTGTATTTTGCTAAATAAGTATTAACAATATATAGACACAAATAAAAAGCAATAATTAGATTTAATGAAATAATTTCCCCTTAACTTTTCCCATATTGAGAGGAGTTCAAGGTCTAAGGGGATGGTGGGGAAGAGAAATGCTATTGTCTGGAAGAGGAGTCCCCTTCCATAATCTCTGAAGGCAACCTCCCTTCTGGAGTTCCTTCTCTTTTCTGTCCCTTCTCACCACTGAACCCTGCTTGAGATTCCCCAGGTATAAGCTTCACAAGAAACCCATCAATGATGTTTGCTTTTGTCTGTGTTTTAACATTCCTCTAAAGTGGGCAATGAATCTGGTCACTTAACAAATCTTCAGTTCTGCTTTGTAAGCTTTATCAGGGTGATCTTTTTCAACAAATGTTTCTCCTTCCTCCCATTTTGCCTACATTTCCTTGATTCATGAAGTGGGGACATCCTCCTTTGCTTTCTCCTCACCTGAAAAAAATGAGCCACTAGTTGTTCCTGCAGCTCTTCAGTATTGAGCTCTTCTTTATGCTTCTGAACTAAGTGGGTATGCCCTCCAGAGTGGGCATACCTTCCAGGGATCGCAACTCTAACAAGTACTAGCAAGCATGTCGAGTGCCAAGCAAATACCGAATACCATAACAATTTCCCCCCATCAAAATACATTGAATACCAAATTTGAAGAGTTCCAAAATCGTTGAGTACCAAGGTTTCACTGTATATATTTTGTCAAATGATGCTCTCTCTAGTGTGGGGAAAGGAGGGAAAGAGAGAGAACTTGGAAACTTTAATGTAACAAATAAATAAATTAAAAAATTAAAAAAATATATTTTTCAAATAACCACTAACTCCTTTACATCCCACTATTATTTAGTGACAATACTTTTAAAAAAATTTAATTTAATTTTTTAAACATCATTTGGTCATTTTCAAACGTTATTCATTAGAAACAAAGATCACCTTTTTTTTCCCTCCCCCCCACCCCTCCCATTGGTGATGCGTGATTCCTCTGGGTGAGTGACAATACTTTTAACTTGGTGCTTATCATTTGATGCCTTGTATCCTTAGTTAAGGGTCAGTATAGTTTAGTGGAAAGAGCCCTGGATCCTCAATCATCAGGGGACCTGGGTTATAATTGTGGTAATGCCCTACACCAGATTTGTGACTTTAGGCAAGGGTCACTGTGAACATCATTAGATTTGCCTCAAAGACCTGAGTTAGAATCCTAGCTCCATTACACACAATCTGGGTAACCAGATGTAAATCATTTCACTGTCTGGGGGCTCTGCTTCTTCATTTGTAAACTGAAAGGTTGGCCCAATGACTACTTTGAAAATCCTTTCTACCTCTAAATCTTTTGATCCTGGGTTTTTTAGTGTTTCTAAGCCTTATTTCTTCACCTATTTGAAAACAGGCACATTTGAACTAGATGGTTTTCTGGAGCTCAGATAGATGTTAACACTGGAAGAGAGCTCAGGTAACTCTCTCCTCTAATCCCTTCATTTTACAGGTGAGAGAAACTGGAGTTGAATGGCCTGTCCAAAGCCACACAGACAGAACTAAAACCCAGGACTCCTGGCTCCCAGTCCCTCCAACTCTCCAACTCTGTTATTCTAGTTATTTTCTCACATATTTTATCTGTCAAATTAAACTATCATGTACCATTTTATATTGGAGTAGTGGAAAGAGTAGGAGCAGCTTGGTGGTATAATAGATAGAGCACTGGGCTTGGAATCAGGAAGATTTATCTTCTTGAGTTCAAATCCAGCTCCAGACACAATTAGCTCTGTGACCTGAGGTGAATCGTTTTACCCAATCTGCCTCAGTTTTTCATATGTCAAATAATCTGGAGAATGAAATGGCAAACCTCTCCAGTATCTTTGCCCAGGAAATCCCAAATGAGGTCATGAAGAGTCAAATGACTGAATAACAACAAAAATGGAAAGAGTATTGAACCTGGAGTCATCAGAATATCTTGGCATGAATCCAAGAAAAAAGGAAAAGAGAGTATATGTTCTAAAATAGTTAGAACAGCTCTCTTTGTAGTGCCAAAGAACTAGAAATTGAAGGGATATCCATCAACTGGGGAATAGCTAAACAAGTTGTGGCATATGATTGTGACAGAATACTACTATGCCATAAGAAATGATGAGAAGCTTATTTAAAAAAAAAAACCCAAAGTGGAGGGGCATCTAGGTGGCTCAGTAGATAGTCCTAGAGATGGAAGGTCCTGAGTTCAAATTGGCCTCAGATATTTCCTAGTTGTGTGACCCTGGGCAAGTCAATCAACCCCAGTTGCATAGTCCTTACCATTTTTCCACCTTGGAGTTGATACTTGGTATTTATTCCAAGACAAAAGGTAAAGGTTAAAAAAAAATGGAAAGACCTACATGAAGTTATGAAGAATTAAATGAGCAGAACCAAAAAATATTATAAACAGCAACAAAAAATTTGTTTGAAGAATGATGTGTATGTCCCCCCTCCTGAGAAAGAACAGATACTTGCTAGACATGTGATATGACACTGGACAAGTCACAACACTCCTTTTGAGTTTTGGGCCTCATTGGTGGATGGAAATCCTACTGCCTGACTCCCATAGCTGTCAGAGAGAAAATGCTTTGTAAATTTTATATAAATATGAATTATTAATCATTAATTAATATTTAATCAATAAATTTAATTAATACAAATATGAATTATTATTACCCACAATGCTTTGCTCAATAAATAGTCAAAGTCTGATTGACTGAAGAAGCACAGAGGTATGGACCCCAAAGAGTAGACACCTGTCCCTGGTGCCTTCAAGGTCACTTGGAGATACTAAACCATTTGTTACAAAATGGTGGTGGTTGATGCTGTTTAGGTATTTGAAGTCTGTGATAAATCCTCCCTCAAAATCTAAAATGCCAAGGAGAGGCCATCACCCTGGGGGATTAGATTCAGTCAGTCAGAGTTAGAATCACAGTGATGGAAATACATGTCTGTATTTGAGGAAGGGAAGGCAGAATTCATAGAGAGGGCGTGTCAAAACACACCTCATCCCTTTAACTGGCATCCTACCTGCTCTATAAATGTCAGGCACTCTAAGGAAGGGTTAGCTTCCTCATGAAAACCTGCAGGCTCTCTCCACATTAAAGGGGAGAAAGAGTGGCCAGGAAAAACCACTAGAAAAGGAAAATACTCCCAGCTAGGCAGATGCCCACCCTCTACCCCATGTCAGTTCATTGGAGGGAGGCCTTTTAGGTCTGGATTTTTCCATGGAAGGATTGTCCACTGTGTCAGTTCCCAGACCCATTCCCCACTGCCTCCCAGGTCATCCTCTGCAGGGGTATTTTTCCACAAATGGGCTTTTGAGGCTGAAAAACACTGGTCCCCAACCGGGAGTGGATTAATAGCAGGAACTTCCTGAGGGCTGACAGCACACAAGGACCTCCTAATTTATGGCTTTCAGGTAAGGGACTACAAATGACTGTGGTACAATAGGCCAGAAAGTAGGGCTAGAAAGGAGCTGCTCTTGTTGAGTTCCAGACGTTTCCTGCTCTTTGGAGCTGCCCACTTGGTCTCATGGCTCCTTGGAAAATTTGTCTTGCAGCCCCACTTCCTCTCTGACTTCCATCTGTTTTTTTTTTTTACCACTCCCCTCAAGTTGGCATGCTTTGTCATGTAAGGTTAGGCAAAATATCCCAGTCTTTCCCATTCAAGAAGTCATTTCCCTCCAACCACTCCCTAGAAGAACAATGGTCGGCAACAGCTTGGTACTTCATGGGGGCCACTACCAAGGGGTCATGGGAGGAGCTAATGAGGTTCTTAAAATGAAACATACTTATATCCCTGGCTTCTTCTTGGCCTGTTGCTCTGTGGGAAAACTTGTTTACTCTATTAGGGCATCACTGAACTTGAAGTCAGAAGACCTAGGTTTGATCTTCTGCCTTGTCATTGATTAGTTATATGGCAGGACTTATTCTCCTCTTCTGAAAAAGGCCAATAAAGCAGGAAACCTGGAGTTGGGAGGATCTGCCTTTAAGTCTGGCCTCAGATATTTCTTAGTTGTGTCACCATGAGCAAGTCACTTTACCCCAAATGCCTAGCCCTTACCAATCTTCTACCTTAGAATTGAAGGCGGGGGCAGCTGGGTAGCTCAGTGGATTGAGAGCCAGACCTAGAGACGGGAAGTCCTAGGTTCAAATCTGGCCTCAGACACTTCCCAGCTGTGTGACCCTGGGCAAGTCACTTGACCCCCATTGCCTAGCGTTTACCACTCTTCTGCCTTGGAGCCAATACACAGTATTGACTCCAAGATGGAAGGTAAGGGTTTAAAAAAAAAAAGAATTGAAGGCAAGGGAGAAAGAAAGGAAAGAAAGAAAACAAAGAGAAAAAATAGGGAAAGAAAGGGAGAAAGAAAAGGGGAAAAGAGAAAGAATGAAAGAGGAGGGGAGAGAGAAAGAGAGACATAAAGAGACAGAGACACAGAGATACACACAGATACTCAGAGGGAGAGAGAGAGAGAGAGGCAGACAAATTAGAAATTATCTCTAAGGTTTCTAGCTCTTATATTTTATGAGTACAGTATGTATTCTACATATAAACAACCCTTTTGCTAACTTCAGCCAATTAACAATCAAGTCTATTAATCACCCAGTTACATAATTAGTCACCAAGCTAGGGTATCTTTGAGTAAGACAAACGGGAAGCCTATATGTATTTACTGAGGAGACGGAGAAGAAGGAATCTAAACCCTACTGGTTAGTTTGAAGAATAACCCTGGTCCATGCTTTCAAAGAGTTTACAGCTGAATAGAGAAGATAACATTGACGGAAGAATCAGATGATCTTTTAACTGAAACTCTGTAATTCATTTAGCAGGTATCTGTGAAGTGAGGAGTTGAAGCTCGATGACCTCTAAATTCTATTCCATGTCTAACATCCCAAGATCCCAAGGTCCTAAATTCACTGCTTCAGTTGAGATTTCTTCATCTGTACAATGAGATTAGGCTGTGTAACTTCTAAGGTTTCTTCTAGCACTAGATATCTGATCACACATTCCACAAATCCACTATGTATAGAAATAGCTAGAATTCTTGTAATGCTTTAAGGTTTAAAAACCATTTTATAAATATTTTCTCATTCTTTTTTTCACAACAGACCTAGGAGATAGGCGCTATAATTATTCCCATTTCCCAGGTGAGAAAACTGAAGCAGACAGATGTTAAGTGACTTGGCAGTGGTCACACAACTAGTAAGTATCTCAATTGACTGGATTGGAACTAAAGTTTTCCTGATTCCAGATTCAATTCTATCCACTATGCCAACTAGCTGTCTGGGCATACTAAATACATACCACCAACTTTCTACATGGTTTTAGGTGATTCATTTCTCTTCTCTGCAGCTCACATTCCTCCTATGTTGAATGAAGAGATTGAACTACCTCATTTTTTTCACAATAACCTTGAGTAACATTATCATTATCCTTCTTTTACATTTGAGGAAACTGAGGGAGGCAGACAGAAGTTAAGTGACTTGCTCGTGGTCACACTGCAAGGAAGGGTCTGAGGTCAAATTTGCACTTGGGCATTTCCAATCCCAGGTCTGGCTCTCTACCCACTGTGCCTCCTAGCTCCCTAGGTATATCAGACACATGCCACAAACTCTGTGTTTGATCTTTAAGCCCATTCCTCAATTTCTTCATATGTAAAATAAAAGCATATCGAACTAGATAATCTCTAAGATCTCTTATTGCATATTCACATATAGAATATAATTATAAAATTATATATAAATATATTACAAAAATTTATATAAATAATAAGTATAAATATTATTAAAGTAAATATAAATATATTATTAAACATCAATATTTTATACTTGAATATTTTATATATCTGCCATATATATGTATATTCACATAAACAAATGAAATATGAATAAATTACATATATAGCATGCGAGTGTACAGACAGATGATAGACAGATGGATAGATGGATGGATGGATGGATACATAGAGACATAGATAGACAGACCGATATAACTATGTCTTGCTTGTTTCTCTTTATCAGTCATTCCTCTGGAGGTGGACATATGCAAGTTATTCTTCAAACAATATTTTTGTTGCTGTATATAATGCTTTCTTGGTTCTGCTCATTTTGCTCTTGGAGGGATGGCTAAACAGGTTGTGATGGAGTTATTGCATCATAAAATAAGATGATTAGGTTAATTTTAAACACATTTATTGAAACCTGCTAGTAATGTATAAAGCATCTATTAGGCATGGATGGGAAGAGTTTAGCTTGTATGGGCAGCTAGATGGCACAGTGGATTAACATCAGGCTTGGAGTCAGGAAGGCCCAAGTTCAAATTTGGCCTCAGATACTTACTAATTGTGTTACTCTGAACAAGTCACTCACCTCCGTTTGCCTCAGTTCCTCATCTGTAAAATGAGCTGAAGAAGGAAATGGTAAATCACTGCAATATTTTTGTCAAGAAAATTCCAAATGGGGTTATGAAGAGTCAGACATGACTTAAATGACTCAATGACAGATGGCAAGAAAGGCATAATTTAATTTGGAAGAGTCATTAGGTGTCTGCGATGTATTGAGCTAGATATTAGGAATACAAAGTTGAAAAACACGATAGTCCATGCTTTCAAGGAACATAAAAACTAGTAACAGGGCGGGTGCTGTAGGGAATAACACCCACAGCTCCTTCACATCTCCAGCTCCTTCGACTACAATATTACTATGGTTTTCAGAATGTTCTGCAGCAGTGGTTCTCAACCTTTCTAATGCCGTGACCCCGCAATACAGTTCCTCATGTTGCAGTGACCCCAAACTAAAAACTTATTTTGGTGGCTACTTCAAGACTGTAATTTTGCTACAGTTATGATTCGGAATGTAAATACCTGATATGCATTATGTATTCTCATTGCTACAAATTGAGAGGTTGAGAACCGCTGCTCTAAGGCATAATTTTCAGGGTTATTCAGATTTTGAAAAAAGTTCCTTCAGGGAACTATATCTAGCTCAATACATAGCTGCTAGGCAGTACAGTAAATAGAGTGCCAGGCTTGGAATTGGGAGGACCTGGGTTCAAATATGACCTCAGATACTTTCCTAGTTGTGTGGCTTTGGGCAAGTCATAACCCCATTTGCCTAGCTCTTGCCCTTTTGCTTGAGAGTTTTTTACAAGAATAGAACATGAAGTGTTTTTTTTTAAAGAAGAAAAAAGTTTCTTATAGATGAAGATTAATAGAAAGAACTAGGAAGAAGATAATTTATATATATTGGGATGGAGCACAGTCAAAATTAAAGCTGTGTTTGAAGAGCTATCACATGGACGAGGGGTTAGACTTGTACTGTTTGGCCCCAGAGAGTAAAAAGGGTGGTGGGGGAGGGCAGAGAAAGGATCCAGCATTTGTTAGGCTCCTACTATGTGCCAGGGACTATGGTAAGCACATTGCACACATTATCTCATCGAGAAGTTGCAAAGATGCAGATTTAGGCTAGATGTCAGGAAAGGAAATCCTAACATACAGAATTGGCTGAACGGGAAATGGGCTACCTCCAAAAGTGGTAGCTTCTTCCTCCTTGGAGGTCTTTAAGCAGAGGCTGGATGGACAGTTATTGGGTGTTTGCATGAGGGCTTCCCTCCTGGATTGGTTGGAGTTGATGACTTCTAAGGTTCCTTCCAGCTCTCAGATTCTGTAACTTGCTGGAAGAATACTTATTGGTATAACCAGGGAGAAGAAACTTTTCTCTTCCAGGAGCTTCTGATATTGTCCCCCTGGGAAACTTTTCACTCTTTCCCCCTTCTACTTCTAACTCAGTTGGCCTGGGATAGGCCATTTCCCCCTTGTTCTCATCCCCCTTCTGACCTCTCCCAGGGGCCGCTGGTCTTTTCCATTGCCTGTTGTTCAACACTTCTTTCTCATCATAAGTCTCCTGGAATTGCTCCTTTGGGGGATTAGCAGACAAAAGCCCAGGGACAAACCCTCTATTTCAGATCTTTTAGCCAAGCTGCATGATTTATGGTTCTGAACTGTTTGGACACCTTTGGTTCCCAGGCTTGGGTGCTGAGCTGAGAGTTCCAGATGAATGGCTGGGACAGAGCCAAACTATGGAGTACACAAAGCAGATGCTCAGCACCCATCTGCCTCTCCTTTCCCTGACTCTTGACTCTTTCTTAGTGCCTACTCCTCTGCCTACCCAGGAGCCCAGGGCCCTTATGTTGGATGCCCTGATCTCCCACTTTAGTACCCTGACTTGGACCAGATCTCTTGGGGAGAGCACCTCCTGTTCAAATTTCTTCCTCCTGATCTCAAACAAAATTCACCTTCCCATGTTCCAGTACGTCAGGACCTTCTTGTTTATTTGGTAACATGCTAGGGCTTTTAATGGATTAATCAGATCAATGATTATCTTCAATGTTAGGCAGCCTCTTACTTCTTAAAGATCATATTGGGTTAACTGAGTTAAATTGCATTGATCTTTGCAAAGGTCCTGAAGGAGTGAGATTAATGAGGGGCATTTGGGACTCAGGGTATTCGTGACTTGGGTACAATAAAGGATGTTTTTCCTTTCCTTTTTTTTAAACCCCTATATTCCATCTTAGAATCAATATTGTGTATTGGCTCCAAGGCAGAAGAGTGTTAAGAACTAGGCAATGGGGATTAAGTGACTTACTCAGGGTCATACCACTAGGAAATGTTTGAGACCAGATTTGAACCCAGGATCTTCCATCTCTAGGACTAGTGTTATCCACTGAGCGGCCTGACTGCCCTCTCACTTATTTTTACAGAGCTAAAACCTGGTTAAAATAATCATCAAAGGCAGCCTTCATCAACAAAAGCTGATTATCAGACACAGTGAGTAGCGAGAGGTGCTCAGGGAGACACAAGCAAGTATGGCTCATCATCAGGCAGATTTCAGTGGCCCTGGTCTAGCTGCTTCCTTTTTTTCTGGCAGCTGCTTGGAGTCAGTCAAGGCTAGGGATTGTTTCCCAAGAAATGTTCTTTTGCAGGCAGGGGTGGATAGTGGAAAGTACACTGTTCTGGGAATCAAGAGACCTGGGTCCTTTTCCAGACTGCGCATAACTGTCTATATGGGTCAGTTTGCTTCTCTGAGACTCAGCTTCCTCAAATAAAAATGAATAGTTGCATATTTTCTAGTGTCCCTTCTACATCTAATTATTTTAGAGTCTATGACTTATTTGCAAAGTGTGGGGAAGACTAGAGAGGAAGGAGAAAAGGAGGCTAAGCCAGGTTCAACACAAATCTCTGAGTTAAGCACCTCTACTATCATGAAAGGAGAGATTTTCAGAGTTTTGTCAAGCTCTGGAGTACAGAATAAATAGTTGAACCAAATGATTTGGGGAGATTATGAAGGGCAGAATGCATGATGTTCTCCCTACCGTTCCCTGTTTTAAAAAACCCTTACTATCTGTCTTAGAATTGATACTAAGGATTGGTTCCAAGGGTAAAGGCTAGGCAATTGAGGTTAAGTGATTTGCCCAGGGTTACACAATAAGGAAATGTCTAAGGTCAAATTTGAATCCAGAACCACTTATCTTCAGGCCTGACTCTGTATTTGCTGAACCCCCTGTCATTTCCTTTTGGCAAATTCTCTCCCCTGAGGACAATTCAACAAGAATTTATTTAGTGCCTGCTACGTTCAAGGCACTGTGTTAAATTCTGGGAATATTATTATGAAATAAAACAAAGTTCTTTACTTCAAGAAACTGGTAGCATCATGGGAGAAAAGGCAAATTGTAAAATGACTTTAATACTATTAATAGATAATATGAAAGGCAGCATGATGCAATTGATAGAGTAGTGGGCTTAGAGTCAGGAAGTCTTGGGTTCAAATTCTACCTAGGGTTTTTGTAAGTTGAATGGTGCTGGGCAAAGTAATTATTTATTCATTTATTTATTTAATTTTTATTTAAAAAATATTTTCCCATGTTTACATGATTCATTTTCCCCTTCCCCTGTCCTAGAACTGATGCAATTCCACTGGATTATACAAATGTTATCACTTTATATCTATTTCCATATTATTCATTTTTTCAATAGAGCAATCTTTTAAAACGCAAGCCCCAAATTATACAATCATATAAACAGGTGATGAGTCATATTTTTTCTTCTGCATTTCTGCTCCCACAGTTCTTTCTCTAGATGTGAATAGCATCTTTCTCATAAGTCTCTCAGAATTGGATCATTGCATTGCTGCTAGTAGAGAAATCCATTACATTCGATTGTGCCACAATGTTTCACTTTCTGTGTACAATGCTCCTTCCCTTAGTTCTGTTCCTTTCACTCTGCATCAGTTCATGGAGGTTCTTTCAGTTCATCAGAAATCCTCCAGTTCATCATTCCTTACATTACCATCATATACCAGAATTTGTTCAGCCATTCCCCAATTGAGGGGCACCCCCTCATTTTCCAATTTTTTGCCACCACAAAAAAGTGCAGCTATGAATATTTTTGTACAACCCCTTTTTATTATCTCTTTGGGGTACAGACCTGGTAGTGGTATTGCTGGATCAAAGGGAAGGAATTCTTTTAAAGTTTTTTGGATATTATTCCAAATTTGGGCAAAGTAATTTAATCTTATTGGACCTTAGGCAACTGTTTAAGACCATAAACCAATTATCAATTGTGTTTATTCCCAGAATAGTAAGCTACATCATAGAATTCTTACTTTGATACTATAAGAATCTATGATTTTGTTGCTATTAGTATACCTACTACTAATGAAGGCAGCTAAATGGCACAGTATACAAATGTTGCGCCTGACATCAGGAAGACTAATCTTCCTGAGTTCAAGTCTGGCCTCAGATACTAACTCTATGACCCTGGATAAGTCAAATAACCCTTTTTGCCTCACTTTTCTCATTTGTAAAATGAGCTGGAGAAGGATGGCAAACAACTCTATATCCTGGCCAAAAACACCACAAAAGGAGTCACAAAGAATTGGACATGACCAAAACAACTGAACACCACCAATGAAGACCCATTGTCATTGAATTTCTGCCTCTGAGACCTACTGGCTATGGGACCCTAGGCAAGTCACTTATTTTCTCAGGCCCTGGGAACTCTCTGAGACTATACATTTTCAGGATGGTGCTCATCTGTATTGGTAGATGGAATTTCCTCACAGGGAGTTCTCTATACCAATGAGATAAAAATTGGAAAGGTAAGATCACATGATTTAGAACTAGAAAAGATCTTATAGATCATTTTCATAGGTGAAGAAATTAAAGCCCAGCCAAATTAAGTTATGATCTGACTTGCCCAAGGTAGGGAAACTATATAAGCAAGAGGTAGGGGAAGGAGGCTGTGAATGTGGGTTCTACCTCCAAATCTGGTCTTCAGATTATGAGCAACTAGAAAAGTCTTGTTAAAGAATTTATACTTTATTGGACAAACAAGTGGGAGAAATTGAAATTTATTGTTATCATTTTTTTTTTGGAGCAGGAGTGTGATGGGGTCTAACCTTTGCCTTGGCAAGAAAGACAGAAGAAGATAGACTGGAGAGAGGAGTGAGTGGAGGCAGAAAGATCAGTTAGGGGCTATACAGCAGTTTAGATAAGAGATAATGAGAACCCAAGCTAGAGAGTGAACCTGAATTAGTGGTAGTGAAAAGGGGAAGAAGGTGCAAGAGATATTGTAGAGGTAGAATGAAGAGAACTGGCAACTGCTTGGAAGTGGGAGGGGAAAATCATCAGTGACCTTGAGATTTCAAGTCAGGGACAATGGGTGATGTTTTGACCATAACAGAGGAATTAAGAAGATCCATTTATTTTAGGAGAAAGATGAACTAAAATTTGCACATAATGAATTTGAGGCAAAAATTGGAATTCTTTTAGATGGAACTGTCCATCAAATAGTTGGAAATGTAGCAACGGAGTTCCAGAATAAATTTAAGAGCTATCACATAAAGGTGATGAAGAAAGCCATGATAAATAAGGTTGTCAAGTGAAAAAGACCGATCCTAGTATCCCAAACAGCAGTAAATTTCCCAGTAATAATATTAGGCATTACTATCTACGTTGTTGCTGTACTCCAACGACTATGATACTTGTCTATTTGACTTGCAGCTGAAACCTTCCATATGTATTGTCTCCCCAATTAAAATGTAAGCTCCTTGAGGGCAAGGGATGTCTTACTTCTCTAGCTGTAACTTTAGGACTTAGCACAGTGCTTGGGCCATTTGTTGTTTTTGTTCAGTCGTTTCAGATTCTTTGCGACCCCATCTAAGGTGTTTTTTGTTTGGCAAAGATCCTGGAGTGGTTTGCCATCTTCTTCTCCAGTTTATTTTACAGATAAGGAAACTGAGGCAAACAGTTAAGTGACTTGCCCAGGGTCACTCAGCTAGTAAATGCCTGAGGCCAGATTTGAACTTGGGAAGATGAGTTTTCCTGACTCTGTACACTGTTCTTTACCTGCTTGCCACACAGTAAGCAAAAATAAGTACTTTGTTCATTCACATGTCAGAAAGAGCACTGATAAACTGGAGAACATCCAAAGGTGCAGTGGGAGGGTAGAGGGTGACAGGTTGGTGAACAGGTTAGAGTTTACACCAGATAAGATTGTTGGACAGAACCTTGGAAAAAAGGAGAGAATGGCATGGAAGCTCTTTTCAAGCTGTCATCTGGAAATGGAATTAGATTTACTCTAGTCCCCAGGAGGGCAGAAGTAGGAGCAAAGGTGGAATTTGTAAAGATAAGAGTTAGGCTTACAGTCAGGGAGGAAAGACCTAAAGTGGGAAGGCTACTAAGAGGAGAGAACTCTCTGTTTCAGACTAAAAAATTAAGAAAAATCTTAATAACAAATTTCTACATAAGTTTTCCAAATTAATACGATCCATGCTGTCTCCTGCCCTTCTGCCCTCCCCCCTCCCGGAGCTGGCAAGCAATTCAATGTGGATTATACATGTATCATCACGCAAAACTTATTTCCCTATTATTCATTTTTGTAAGTGAATGATCTTATAAAACCAAAACCCCAAAGCATATCCCCAAATAAACAAGTGCTGAATCATGTGCTTCCATCTGCATTCTTACTCCCACAATTCTTTCTCTGGAGGTGGATAATATGGATGATATTCTTTGTCATAAGTCCTCAGAATTGTCCTGGATCACTGTAATTCTGTCAGTAGCAATTCCATTGGATTGTAACACAGTATTCCTGCCTCAGTCTTAGAAATCTTCAAAGGGGCCTGGATGCTGACTTAGTAGAAGAATCAGAGAAAAGCATCTTGATCAGATAAAGATTTGCTTAGATGATCTCTGAGGTCCTTTCCAACTCTAAGCTTCTGTGGAAATATGGTTCTTAAAAGGATGTCTCATCTGTGCTTTCTTGGTCTATTTGTAGTTCTGTGGAGTTTTGGTTTTATCTTTACAGGTGCATTCCTTACTTCTTATTCCTTTTATATTCAGACTGGCATGTCTCAGTTTAGTTTAAATCAGTGAGATTTGCTTCTTTTTTTTTTAATGAAAAAATGTATTTGATGCTAGAGCAGCTCTCTTAAATATCTCATCTAAGTTACCATAGGAGCAGCTAGATGGCTCAGTGAGTAGAATACTGGGCCTAAAGTCAGGAAGACCTTAATTGAAATCCAGCCTCAGACATTTACTAGGTGGGTGACTCTGAATAAGTCACCAGTACATAAGTGACCAGTACATAAGAAGAAGAAGGAATCTGTTCCCTTGTTTGACTCATTTTATATCCATCAAATGAGTTAGAGGAGGAAATGGCAAGCCACTCCAGTATCTTTGCCCCAAAAAAGATCCAAATGAAGTTTTTGAAGAGTCAGACATCATTGAAATGACTGAATAGCTTTCCACAGGTATTCATGCAAGAATGTTAGCTTTGAATTCTGGCTCTGCTGCATAATACCTTGGGCAAGGCTGTTAGCTTGTAAAATAAGACAGTTGAAATGGATGGCATCAAAGGTCTTTTCCAGCTCAAAATCTAGGATACTATATTCCAATTTCTTTTATGTATTTTGCAAGGGTGAGTAATTAGAGACCAGTACATAAGAAGAAGGAATCTGTTCCCTTGATGAATTTATAATTATGAAACTAATACAGAATAATGATAAAAGAAAACATTTAAAAAAATCAATACATTGAAGAAAGAAACCTGAGGGCTAAGGGAAGGGGAAGAGGCACAGTGGGGTTGGACTGTCAACCTCAGTAATACTGTGAAGGTCAAGAAATTTGTTTTTTGAACCTAGTTGTTGTTTTTAAGTCATTTTTTTCAGTGGTGTCTGACTCTTTGTGACACCATTTTTTTGGTGGCAAATTTCCTGGGGTGGTTTCCCATTTTCTTCTCCAGATCATTTTATAGATGAGGAAACTGAGGCAGCTAGGGTTAAGTGACTTGTCAAGGGTCACAGAACTAGTAAGTATCTGAGTTCAGATTTGAATTCACAAAGATGAGTCTTCCTGACTTCAGGCTTGGCACCCTATCCACTGTGCCACCTGGCACATTTTTTTAACCTAATTAATCTCTAATTCAGATTCCTATTTATTCTTGGGCCTTGTTCTTAAAATTTTAAAGCTTTCCACTGTACTGCTCACTTAAACCTCCCCTTCCTAGTTGGTTCTCTTCTTCCCCTCTCAAGATTTGCCAGTCTATTTATTATCTTATCCTTTAAATCTGGGATTTCTAACCTTCTTGTGTGTCATAGATACTTTTAGAAATGTGGGAAAGTCCATGCACCCCTTCTCAAAATCATGTTTTTAAATGCATATAAAAATATAAGATTGCAACCTCCTCCCCACCAAAATCCAATGATACACAGATAGATTTATCAACACCTGGATAAGAATATTTGTCTAAGGACTTTTCTCCCAGTTAGGCTAATAGCTATTTAATACAATGGATCAATCCATATAATTGTGTTTGTGTCTTTTTTGCTCTATTTAGTATTTCCTTTTAGCATTTCTATTTTAATATGGATTTTTAGAGAATTAATTTGAAGGAGAAATTCTAATAGTGGTGGTGATGGAAGGGTACTGTAGGGGCTTTTTAAAAAAAAACAAAACCTCTTACCTTTTGTCTTAGAATCAATGCTAAGCATTGGTTCCAAGGCAGAAGATGGATACAGATTAGGCAATTGGGATTAAGTGACTTGCCCAGGGTGGCACAGCTGGGAAGTTTCTGAGGCCAGATTTGATCCCAAGACTTCCATTCTCTAGGCCTGGCTTTCTATCTGCTGTGACAGAGGCTGGCACTAGAGAAAAAGTACCAGACTCAAGAGTATGTGAAACTGATCACCTCGACAGGGGAGGGGCCCCAGGAGTAGAATCCTGAGGAGAGAAGACTCTGGCTGGGAGAGCAGTGAGCGCTTGGTCTTGAGAAGCTGAAGGGAGAAGGTGGGAAAAAGACTTTCTCCTGAGGGTTACCCTTTTTCCTGCTGGTGACTGGAAATCTTTCCTACCAACATTTCCCAATTGAAGGGACTTTTGAAGAGAAACCTGAGCAGACTTTACCTCAGCTCCTGTTGCCCAGGGGTGAGTCAACCTGACTTTCTCTCAGGGGGCTCAGGCTGCCAAGGCCCCAGATCCCCCCCAAAACTCAAGGAGGGAGGGGAAAGGGTTTAGATAGAGACAGGGACCCTCTTTTCCCACTTTCCTTTTCCCATTCTACCCTGCCTGTTGTTTCCTTTTGTATTACGTGATTGAGTTGACATTAAAAGTTATCTGTTCCCCAGGTTGAGTGTGAGTGAACAATTCAAGGGGAGACCTTTCAGTCTCACGTAGTGGAGGGGGGACAAGAGTGATTTGGGGAGAGCAGCTTTAGCTAAAGAGGGAAGGCAGAAGGGGGAAAATCTTCAAACCCCCTCTCCTCTCTCTGAGCCAACCCTAAACACCAGCTATCTCCCCTGTACCTCACTTTGAGAAGGGGGTTCTCCTCTCATTCCCCCTCCCCATACCCAAAGTACAAACTTTCCATTGAGGTACAAACTTCCCCTCTTTTGTTTTTTGTTTTTTTTTTAAGACACCACTGAGTGACCTACTTGGCCCTTTAGTTGCTTTTTGAATCATACTATGTAAGCAGTGCTGCCTATGAATTAGACTTCTAGGAGAGGAAATCACGATTATCTCCTTGGGAAATGTTGACTCACTGAGACTCTAGGCCAGGTTAGGTCTTGCTTTAATGATTTACTGTCTCCTCAGGGACTTGGAATTGAAGGGAGGTGGGGAAACCAGGTTACCAGTTACCTTAGATTCATACTTGAATTGGTCACTGTGTTTATATTTGAGTAGATATGGGGTAAATTGGGTGGGGTGCTGGGAAATGTATGAACTTGACTTATGGGTTCAGGAGGAAGGGGTATGTTTGCCCTTCATTTACCACCCATGGAGCCTTTCCAGAAGGCTTGAAGATCCTAGGAAACGATAAGAAATGATTAAGTAGATCTAGTTATTATTAAACAATTTAGTCACCACAGGGAGGGGATGTTTGGGGAGGATCAGGAATCTCTAGGTAGGGTGAACTACCTGAAAGTCATTGTCTACAGGGAAGGCTGTGGGCAGTTTTGACAAAAGGATAAGGAGGAAGAAGTAGGAAATAATAGGGGAGTGGGATCCAGAATGCTGGGTGTCCAACAAGTCTACTATCATATCTTCCCTGCTCCCCCTACTCCCCACCAACTTAATTTATCCTTTCTCCTTCTCCCTCCTCCATTTCTCTGCAGTCCATCCTTCTTTCTGGTTTCACTCAAGAAGAGGTCATGCCTATGTAAGATATGTATGTCCACATAAGTTATTGAAATAATAGCTAACACATAGTACCTACTATGTGCCAGCCACTATGTCAAATAATTTACAATTATCTCATTTGATCCTCACAACAATACTGGAAGGTAGGTGTTATTGCTCTTCCCATTTTATAGATGAGGAAACTCAGGCAAATAGAGGTTAAGTGACTTTCCCAGGATCACAAAGCTAGTAAATATCTATTGTCAGTTTTAAACTCTGGTCTTTCCCTCTTCAAGGATAGTGCTTTATTCCCATGCCCCCTAGTTGCTCATGTATAGAAATATGGCTTTCAGGTGGCATGGATAGACATCTCTGGGATCTGGCCAACTCTTCTCCAATGGACACTGATTTTCTCCTTGTGAAGGGTCATGGGTGAATGCTTGCTCCCCCTTTTGCCTATCTCTAATAGAGGTATTAGATTGGAATTATATTTATCTGTTCCCTCAAATATGGTTAGTTTAGGGATACAACGCAAGTTTAAAGGAAAAACTGTTCCCCTATTCTCCTTCAGGTTGATACTTACCAGCATAGCTCCTTCCCACCAAATTCTAGTGACCAAAAAGAAGACATCACATAAAAAAAAGGAATCACACACACACACACACACACACACACACACACACACACACACACACACAAGACTATCACATAAAAGAGCTTGCTGCCTATTGGTACTTGTCAGTCTTTCTTTCTCTCCATGGGTCTTTCTCAGAGTCTTTGGGATCATATGTGCCTCTTTTCCAAGGAGCTCTGGCTCTAACTCAGGTATAAAGGGTTACCCCAGTATTCTCTCTGCTATAAGGAGTCATGGCTTCTTCCATAAAGAAGGTAGCTGCACACAGAATGTCCCAGGCTTGGTTGGAAACTCCCTTTCATGATATCAGACTAATTTTAAGCTTAAGGAGGACTGGGGGGGCAGCCTTTTATGGATTTAATTTTTAAGGGGTTCTGAGTGTGCCCTCAAGTAACATCTCAAGTAGATTATAATCTGAGTAGGAAAAGGGATGTATGTGACAAAACCTTAAAATACAAAAGAGAATGGGATAGAGGAAAAGGAATAATTGTTAAGGGAAAATTACTATAAGAAATTTGAGGAGGGAGAGATCATTTTCCCTGATGGAGAAGTGTGTGGTGGTGAGGTTAACCCTTTCTGTTTCTTTTGTCAAAACTCTAAAGTGGAAGTGGATGGCATAGAAGGTGGGCCTTAAAAGAAATTATTGATGTAATAGGCAAAGCTGAGAATTGGAGGGGGGGGGGGTGTCCATTCCAAGCATTGACAGCATTCCAAATGTGAAGACAGTCAGGAAGGAATTTTTTTAACATCATTTTTAAAAATTTGGTCAATTTCAAACATTATTCCTTGGTTACAAGAATCATATTCTATCTCTCCCTCCCCTCCCCCCACCCTCCCCATAGCCCACGTGCAATTCCACTGGGCTCAAACTCTGGGACCAATACTGACCAGTTATAGTATGCTAGGCAAGTTATATAACCTTTTTCATTCTCAGATTCCACATTGGTAAAATGAGTAGATTGTACTTAATGCTCTTTTCCTGCTCTAAATCTCTAATTCTATAAAGTCACTGGATTTGGAGAATGAGGAAAGAATCAAAGCTTTAACATCTCTAGAGCTCAGTTTCTTCATCTGTAAAATAAGGAGGTTGATGAAGAAACATGTATCACATGTTAACACATATCTAACCTATATCAAATGTCTTGGTAAGTGGGGAGGGCTGGAAGGAGAGAATTTGTATTGTAAAACATCAGAAAACAAATGTCAAAAAGGTTTGGCTAGATAATCACTAAGATCCCATCCTGCTTAAAATCTATGGTCCTCTCTCATGTATATCTCTCAAGTATTAAGCATAGGTGTGTGTGTGTGTGGGGGGGTATTGTGATGTCTAGAGTAAGTAGAGCTGGGTGAGGAATGAAAGAAAGCTAACCCAGGCCCTTCCTCAACATGAGGTTCTTGGAAGAATTCACCTGTGGAAGAAGACCAGGTCCACAGGAGCAAAGGGATTCTAGATGAGGAAGCCACAGAAAGCCTATTGCTGAGGCAAGGTAGTAAAGTCTTGGGTATCAGGACCAGAGTTGAGAGAGGACAGCTAGAAAGGCTCTCAGAGGACATTTAGTCCAGCCTTCTCATTTTCTAGGTAAGGAAACTGCAGCCCAGAGCTTAATCCATTTGCCCAAGAGTACTTTCATTGTTGCTTAGTCATGTCCCATGCTATTGTGATCCCAAGGACTTTGTCCAAGGGGTTTTCTTGGCAAAAATGCTAAAGTGCTTTGCCTTTTCCTTCTCCAGTGAATCCCCATTTTATAAGTAAGGAACTGAGGGTTAAGTGACTTGTCCACTGCTACACAGCTAGTAAGTGTCTGAGGCTAGATATAAACTTAGATCTTCCTAACTCCAGGTCCAGCTCTCTATTCGCTCTACCACCTAGCTAGCTACCTCAGACCACCCAGGCAATAAATAGCAGAGTTGTGATTCAAACCCAGATCCTTTCATTTCAGATCTCCTAGCCTTTCTATGTGCTACCTTCCCATATGATCTGGAGGTCAATCTCTGTCCCTTGTTCCATTGCTCTGTTCTGTCCTGTCTGCTCATGAAGTCTCATGCCCAGAATGGGCTTCTCCAATTCATATCCTTATCTGTTGAAGGCACTCTTCTGACTCTCACAGGATCCCTTCTGAGGCTTTTGAGAGACTTCCTAGGATGTAGAACTATATCCTATTTTAAACCTGGGGTTCTTGATTTATGAACGTTAATAAAAATATTTACAATTGTATTGCAATAATAATTGGTTTCCTTTGGAATCCTAAGTCTTTTTTTTTTTCATGTAAAAAACAATAGTTCTGGGAAGGAACCGGTATGCATGATTGCTAAGGGGACCCATGGCCAACAAAAAGGTTAAGAATCCTTGCTCCAGGGATCATTTGGACCAAACCCTTCAGTTTACAGATGAGGAAATGTATAGGAAATCTAGAGATAAGAAGTAATTGATTCAAGATCACAATACTTGCATTGGAGTTGGATTTGAATTCAGTTTCCTTCCAGTCCAAATTAGTGCTCTTTCTTCTTCTGCTTTATGCTGGGTATGATTCAACCTTGAACTCTGATCCTTCCAGCCTTCTGAACCTGACTGATAGCCTTCTTCTTCCAGAAATCTTCCATGATCAATTCCACCTGGCTCTTTTGTGTTCTTTTACTTTGCCTGACCTTAGTGGATGTGACTATCTGCCACCTTACTGACTAGATGCTTCCTTGTTCAAGGATTCAAGGACTTCATCTTTCTCTGGAACTCTGAGACCTTTCTTTCCCCTTTTTGGCCCATCCTCTTATACCAGAAAAGCTAGGCCATGAGCAGATAGGATGGGAGATCCAACAACATTTAGGACTCTGGAAACTAAAAGAATGGACTTGGGCCAAAGAATGCCACTTTTGGCTTACTGTCAGAGGGGGTGGTCAGTGAACTAGCAGGCCAAGATGGATTTTTGTTTAAGTTGGGGAGAAGGGGTCCATCTTTGCCCACTGCATAAATGCAGACTCAGAATCTACAACAAAAAGAGGAATGAGAGGGATGCTTTGCTGGACCAAACACACCTAAGTTGCTGAGGATATTTTGGAGAGATGTGTGTAGGGCAGGGAGAACAGAGGCTCTGTGAATCTAGCTGTTGGCTACTGTTGGGACCTAGGCCAAAGAGTAATTGGAAGCCCCGAAGTTGTGTGTTTACTTAGGGACCATCTCTGGCAAGACAAGTATCATCACAATTCCAGGGCTCATGGAAACTTTCCCACACTTTGTCTCCTTTTTTCCAATTACTGGGCTTAATCAGCAGGGCATGAGGAACTGTATTTCCATGGAAGGGAAGGGGAGCATGGGCAGGGAGGGCACACTTTACAGAATACCATCTTGTCTTAAAATATGCATACCAAGATTCAGGGTCATTGTAGCCCCCCAGTAATGAGAGTGAGCCCCAGAATGCAAGATCTTTGGGTAGCCATTTACTTAGAAGCAGGAAGACATGTAGCTTTTCCCCTCAGCAGGAACTCAATCCATTTTCCTCCCCAAGATACCAGCTATCCTGCCAGGAATCACTGGTGCAAGGCATCCATGAGAAACCTAATCAGGGAGTCACCCATTGACATATTGATCTATTACCTTGTGACATCGAAATCACTTTAAAAGACTGATATATATTAATTTAAGGTCGCCAAGGAATTCAGCTATGTAATTCCTAAATGAAAACTCAAGTCAGCAGTAAACCTTTTATGGAGTTTTTAATTACAAACAGGAGGAAGAAAGGTATGAGAGAGAGAGAGAGAGAGAGAGAAAGAGAGAGAGAGAGAGAGAGAGAGAGAGAGAGAGAGAGAGAGAGAGAGAGAGAAAGAGAGAGAAAGGGGAAAGAAGGGAATAGGGCTTAAATACCACCTCTGCTTAGGCTGGGTCAAAGGCCCAAGCCCTTAGATAGCTGAGGCAAAGAAAAGAGATCAGTCCCTATCCAAAATGGAGAAACAGTCTCAGGGGCCTCCACCTCCAGACTCCTTCAGAGCAAAACCTCTCAGAGCAAAAAACTCTCTTCAGAGCAAAACCTCCTCAGAGCAAAACCTCTCAGAGCAAAAAACTCTTCCTCTCTCCTCAGACCCCACTATCTTTAAGGAAACCATCTAAGATCCCTCCCCTCAGTTCTCACATCTACCAATCACTGTCGATGTCTCCCCTGTACCAATGGTGGCTCTAGTTAACCCAGGACCGCCCAGAGGTCTGTGGCTTTGCACATGTCTGTTGAAGGTCATATTCTCAAATAATTAAATCTTGATCTTTGCTGCAGCCCTTCCTAAATCCTGTTACTCTAAGTAGGGTGGAGATTGTATTTTCCAAGACCTGGTTCTGTCATTCCAAGTATCTCTATTGTATCAATTCTAAAATCAATCATGACTCAAAGAACTTCCTGTTCTATGCTTAAGCATAGGTCAAAACCCTTTCCATTGTGTAGCAAAAGGTTTCTGTCCTAAAGTAGTCTTAAGTAGGGAGGAGAAGGATCCTCCCATGCCAAGGAGTTTCACATTCCAATAGAGTTCTTACTATCAGTAGGAAATTTTTCAAGTATGAAATTTCCCAATGGGGAAATTTCCAACATTCATAAGTCTAAGAAATTTTAAGGTTTACAACCTATAGAAACTCTGGTTGAGAATCACTGAAGTAATTCATTTCCATTATCCTTATCTTGTGAGTCATTACTTATCATTGTTTCTTTCCCTTTACCTAGTCCCTTTCCTTTTACCTAATCCCTTTATCTAGTCATTTGCTGTATAAATTGTAGACCCCAACCCATTAAACTTTGCCACCACTCCAAGAAGCTGTCTGCATAGTTCTTAGTTGGCACAGGCCCTTCTGTAAGCTGTAATAGATAATATTGAGGGGGTATATTTGATGAGTAAATGATAACTTAATAAATCAGGAAGTTATCTTGTTTTGCCTACCCTCCGCTTTCTATACCTCCCTTCTTCCCTTTTCCTCCCTCTTCTTCAGCCTCCCTTCCTCCCCTCTTCTTCCCTTCAGCTTCCCCTTCCCCTGTTCTTCTGGTTTCTAAATCAGTCAGGGTGAGTTAATGATGTTTCAAATGAAAATACTCTCTATCTTCTTTTATCTCAAGTTTGGGGAAGACAGGAAAGATGGAGGATGGAGGTAAGAAGGTTGGGGGTTTCCCTAATTCTATAATTAGCCTTAGATTGGAGAATATTGAGAGAAATGGTTGATAGGTCTAATATTTCAGTCACTATCACCATCAGAGCAAGTCAGAGAGATATATGGATTATTGTCCTTCTTCTTCCTTCAAAGTCACCAGGCCACCTCCAGCTTGATTATCCCAAGTCCCAGAGATAAACCCAGCATCAGCCAAGACCCTGATTCAAAGGCAATCAGGAAAACAGTCAGGACCCTGATTCAAAGGCAACTACCATCAGCCCAGCCCAGATTCAGTCACCAGGATCAGCCAAGACACCAGAATTTCAGCTACCAGTTGGTTTGGCTCCAAACTGTCTTTCCCGGTAACATTCCAAATCAGAATCTTCATTTGATTGACAGTCAGGTCACCACTCATCCATTGCTTCTTGTCTTGCTGCTTGCTTTCCCTCTGGCTTTTGCATGCTTTCCCAATTCCTCTTTCACAAAGCCCAGTACACATACTTCTCACTTCTGCTCGATGACCCAGGAAGCTGTTTCCAGAGTCACGCTCTATCTCTATCTTTGTCAGGCTCTCTGATCACTGGTGTTTACTTCATCTGTGTCATCTTGACCTTTCATATAATAATACAACCTGACTCTGCCCCCAGCACAGAGACTCATACAGAGAGTGTTGATTTAATTTGTAATCTGTTCTGTGCTATTACTTTCCAAAGCAATTGACATATACTGTCTTACTTGATCCTGGAATAATCTTATGAAATAGGTATTAGCATCTCACATTTCTTTAAGGTTTATTTACAAAGCACTTTCTTTACCACCACTCTCAGTAGATAATTACAAGTATTATTATTTCTCTACTTCAAATATGAGGAAATTGAGGTCCAGACTGAAGGGAAGAAACTTTTTGAAGGCCATAGGTAAGTCAACTGTAGAGCTGGGATTAGAACTCCGTAAATTAGAGCCTCTCACTGAAGCAAATAGAATGAATTCTCTTTCTGAGTAAAAGTTTTAGAATGAGGAGGAAACAACTAACTTGTCTTGCCTGTTTCAAAATCTTTTTTTTGGCAATAAATGTCTCTCCAAATGAGTAATTATGTGGTGATTCCATTGTCTATACAAGAGAAAGGAAAAAAGAAACCTATGTGCAAGATTTAAATGTAAAAAGGAGATTTCTTAAAGGAGATTCTTTATACTCAGTTGGAAATAGGAATGGTCCACTAAATCTATGTCCAGCCAAGGGAGATGAGATGGTTTCATGGATTGGGTAGAATGGAAGTTCCAAAGATGGTTTCCTGGTTTTTCTCTTTTATAACAAACAAAAAAAGGAAAAGAAAAAAAAAGCCCAAATCTTTGAAGCGATTGGGGGGGGGGGTACAAAGTGTTACTCAATTCTTCCAATTTTAGATCTGTGCTTTGGGGTGTTCCCTGATTTGCTCAAGGTTAACTAGTTAACTAGCATGTAGAAGGTCTTATCTGTGATGCCAAGTGCTGTGGGGCCATGTGGGCCCAGATGGACACTTCATCTATGAAGTTACTATAAAAAAAGAGAGGGACTTTCTTGTCTGATTTTAGGGGTGAAAGGAAAAAACAAAAAACAAAAGAATAATGGACACAATCCTGGAGAATAACTTTGGTTTATTTTCTCAAGTGAGGAATAATGGGTTGTTTTTTCCCCTCTCCTTGAGAGTCTACACATGAATGCTAGTTTAGTTTCATCAGGGAAGGGCAAGAATGAATTTCTAACAGAGATTTTATATGTATTTGAAGGCTTACATGCATGTATGTGTTCCATAGCAAATGATGTGGACTTAGTTCCATTCCTTATGGCAAGGGAGGATAGCTTGCAGTTAAAACTTTTGAAAGAAATAAAACTATATTCTTAAATACGTAACAGGAAATGGCATAGACCTGTAGTGACCAGCTATTATGGAAAGCTTTGGAGCAATTAACATTTGTTGTCTTTGGCATACATAGGTCTCCTGACTCCTCGTCCTAGAATCTTTCCCCTATGATAGTTAACACTATCTATTCATCCAAGTTAGTACCAGATTCTCTGAGGTTTGGGGAAACTTCCTTCCTTCCTTCCTTCCTTCCTTCCTTCCTTCCTTCCTTCCTTCCTTCCTTCCTTCCTTCCTTCCTTCCTTCCTTCCTTCCTTCCTTCCTTCCTTCCTTCCTTCCTTCCTTCCTTCCTTCCTTCCTTCCTTCCTTCCTTCCTTCTGCGAAAAGGAAGGGATCTATTTTCCTAGAAGGTAGAACCTTTAAGCCATGAGATTTTATTCTACCTCTTTAACTTCAAGAATTCACAGTTTTGTGACTATGAGTACTCCTTCCACTGATCTAAATTATAACCCCTCACAACTATCTTCAAGTATTGCTATGGCCTGAATTCAACCTGGTAGCAAGTTTCTCTTTCCTTGGATAGCTTGTCCTTGGAATATGAACCTAGTTTGTCACTGAATTCCTCTAGCTTGTATATTTTGCCAATTTTTGCTCACAACTTTAGTCTTCAAGAACATTTATGACAACATGAAGCATTTTATTAACTAAGTAAAAAGTCACTGAGTGAAAAAGGCAATCTACCTCTGGCTCAAGACAATATTTAATCCAGTGATGCCAAACTCAAATGGAAACTGATCTCTGGGGGCCCATATATTGACTTATTAAGCTACAAATTAACATTATCTATATTCTGTTATATTTTTTATTTCTTTTATTAAACATTTCTCAGGTAACATTTTGATTTGATTTGGACTTCAGTGGGGCCAGAAATTTGACATCTGTTGTTTAGACCAATATTTATTCAGAACCACTGCTCATGAATGCCCTTCATTTTTTTCTTTTTTAATATTTTAGCAAGGCAACTGAGGGACACACTAGTTCAAAAATATATTTAATTAAACAATATGTCAAGATAAGTAGCAATGGAAATTTATCAGCTCATAATTGCAGAGGTATATTTTCTCATCACTGGTAAATGATGCAACATGTATTGAGAGGTTTAGTGTGTAGGAAACACATGTAACTAGAGCAACATGTGTTGGAAAGAATGTAAGTTTTGGGAAATGCATGTCCATGGAACCGATGTAGCCAAAGTTTCTCAGGCTTCTAGGGCTGCAGCTTCAGTGAGACCTCTATATGCCTCTGACACTATAACTTGCTTTCTTAAAGAGTAGATGATGTCATTGCATGGTCTGGAAATGTCATTAGGTTAGGAACTCTTTTCTCTACTGCTGAAAACTGTAGAAAAATACACTTCTTTCTATTCTCTCCATTGTGCCACCACCTGATGCTTCTCTGCTGAAGTGGAACTTCTATGTAGTGCTTCTATTTCCTCTAGGGGGAGGTAGTTTCAATTTTACAGGACTAGTATCAGCCTTTTTGTGATTCAGACCTATAACCAGCCAGCCAAAAAAAATTCTTAAGCTTCAAATACATATAACTGGGTAGAAGGAGCACAAGTATCTATTGATCTTACCATGTGTGAGATGATATGGGAGAAGTGTATAATTCATTGGCTTTGCCCTCAAAGGACCTCCAACTTGTGTGTATGTGTATGTACACAAGATGCATTTAAAAATAATTTTAATATCATTTTATAGTGTAAATTTGCAAGAGAGAAAGAAAAATAAAATGACTAGGAATATAGAGGAGGGATTGCTTACTTAAAAAAAGGAAGAACACTTCCTATATACATCTGACTAACCAGAAAAGGATAGTAGTTATGACACAGGAATAAGAAGAGTAGGGGGCAGCCACATGGCTCAGTGGATTGAAAGCCATGCCTAGAGATATGAGGTCCTGGTTTCAAATTTGGCTTTAGACATTTCCTAAGTGTATGACCTTGGGCAAGCCACTTAACCCCCATTACCTAGCCTTTACTGCTCTTCTACCTTGGAACTACAACACAGTATTGATTCCAAGATTGAAGATAAAGGTTTTCCTTTTTTTTTTTTTTAAGAAAAAAGAATAGTAGTGTAGAAAATCAGTTACAAAGAAGAAATAAAATACAAGAGAAGGATTAATGATGCAGTTCATGGCTTTAGATTTCTGTACACAAACTACAGATCCTAATGAAAAAGTCAATTTGACTATATTGGTAGCACTGAAATTTGGTGTAATGCAACTCCTGAACAGATTATGATTATTGAAAGGTTCACTTTATTCAAGAGGAATAAATTAGAAGAAGGGGTTGTAGAGGAGAATATTAAGAAGATATGCCTGGGAATTTCTGAAATGTCCAGTGTCAGAAGGAAAAGGAAGTGATGATATGATAGTAATATAGCACACAATAACTAGGCAAAAGGAGAAACTGTAAAAAGTTCAGGAAATTAATAACCATCCTATCATGGAGGTATGTAGTGTTTTAGAGAACTTTGAATATTTATACCTCTGCTAGGTTTCTTTTTTAGCTAAATGTAGTGACAAATTCTTGATTTTGCCAAATCTCATGGGGATGGGCATGTCAGTTGGGAAGCACACCTCTCTTCCAAACAGTAAATTTTCAGTCAAGAAGCTGAAGAGTCAGTTGTCTTCTATTCTCAGCAGCTACTTCAACTTTTCCTGTGCTCAGCTTATTCTCTAGCATTTTCTTTTTTTTTTTAATTAGAAAAATTTTATTTAATTAATTGATTTAGAATATTTTTCTGTGGTTAAATGATTCATGTTCTTTTCCTCTTCTCCTCCCAACTCCCTCCCATAGCCAATGAGCAGTTCCACTGGATTTTACATGTGTCATTGATTAAGATTTATTTCCATATTATTAATATTTGCATTAAGGTGATCATTTAGAATCTGCATACCCAAGCATATCCCCAACAACCCATGTGATCAAGCAGTTGTTTTTCTTCTGTGTTTCTACTCCCACAGTTCTTTCTCTGGATATGGATAGCGTTCTTTCTCATAAGTCCCTCAGAATTGTCCTGGATTATTGCATTGCTGCTAGTAGAGAAGCCCATTACATTTGATTGTGCCACAGTGTATTCTTCTCTGTATATAAGGTTCTCCTGGTTGTAAAAATAGAGATTTTGAACCCTATACTTCAATACCCAGAAGTCCTTGGTATTTCCTAGAATTCGCCATCATCTCATCTGAGTCCCCACATTGTCGAGTTCACAATTGGTATTTAACTGGCAGTAACGCCTCCCACGTGCTCATGTGCTTGCTTCCATTGCAATGATGTAGCAAGTATAGTGGTAAACTAAGCACAGGGATTTTGAATGGACTAATCAGCCATGGGCATGTGGTTTTTATTTTGTATCTTCTTTATTCCTTGATTTTCTAATGATCCTTAATAAACCTCATAAAATATAATCTTTTTATTATTATAAATATAATTTAATTTTTACATGTTCTGCCCTTTCACTCTGCATCAATTCCTGGAGGTGGTTCCAGTTCACATGGAATTCCTCCATTTCATTATTCCTTTCAGCACAATAGTATTCCATCACCAACAGATACCACAATTTGTTCAGCCATTCCCTAATCAAAGGATATCCCCTCATTTTCCAATTTTTTTTGCCATCACAAAGAGTTCAGCTAGAAATATTTTGATACAAGTCTTTTTCCTTATGATCTCTTTGGGGCACAAACCCAGCAGAGGTATGGCTGGATCAGAGGGCAGAGAGTCTTTTAGTGCCCTTTGGGCATAGTTCCAAACTGCCATGCAGAATAGTTGGGTCAATTTCCAGCATTTTCATCTATCTTTTTCTTCCTATACTTCTTTTTTTATTTGTGTGCAAAACATAGTTCCATGTTGGTCATTGTAAGAGCAAAGACATATTCAACCAAAACCCCAAAATAAAACCATAAATACAGTGATGTGAAAGATGACTTCAAGACTTTTCTCTGGAGGTAGATAGTATTCCCTGATATAAGTCTTTCAGGATTGTCCCAGATTATTGTGTTGCTGAGAGTGTCTAAGTTTTCAGAGATAATAATTTTCCAATGTTGCTGTTATTGTGTATATATAGTTTTTACAATTCTGCTTACTTCACTCTACATCAGTTCCAGATTTTTCTGAAATCATCTTGCTTATCATTTCTTAGAGAACAATGATATTCCATTACCAACATGTACTCTGAATCATTCAGCCATTCCCCAGTTGATTTGATATTGTAAAAATGGAGATTTGAACCCCAGACTTCAATCCCCAGAAGTCCTTGGCACTTCCCAGTATGCCCTTAACTGAGATCCCCACCCGGGCCAAGAACAAAATTTGTATTTAAACTGACTGTACCGCCTACTTGGTCTCTAAGCTTCTGCTTCTAAGCACATGCGTCTCTCAAGATGTAGAGTAAGTGAAATTGAATGGGCTTATCAGCCCTAGAAGCGTGGCTTATTGATTTGTATCTTTGATTTCTAATAATCTTTAATAAACCTCTAAAAATATAATACTTTTAGTAGAGAAACTAATTTGTTACAGTTAATAGTAACCAAACAGGAAAAACTCTCAATTTAAAAAAAAAAAAGAAAGCCTAGATAATGATTTCTAAGCCACATTTCTCCAAGGCTTTTTAGTAAGTCTCTTGACTCATCTCACTCCTGCCTGCAATCTGGACTTGTTGATTCAGATCACTCCTGCTCTGGCTGCCCACCTTGGCTCCTGGCCAGTTCCTGCTCCTGGGCTCTTGCTCCTGTCCTCTTTCTCACTCACCTGGCCCAGCTGATCCTGACCCCAGAAACTCTGGTCTCCATCCAGATGGCTCATCACCCCAGGCCCAGCCCCAGGCCCCAGGCTGCTGAGAGCTGCTGCATGTTCAGATTCAAACACCAGCTGGTAAAAATGGGGGTGATTTTTTCCTTAGGCTATGATTAGCCTATATGTGGCAAGGGACGGGGAGGAGGGAAAGGGGGGACAGGGGGAAGAAAGAGGAGAAGGAAGAAACTTTTCCAAACAGGAACTTACAAGCATGGCTTTAAAAGGATATCTTTTGACTATAGTAGTAGTAGTCTCTTGGTAACCGAGGATGACTATTGTCTTTGTGTATTTTTGTGCACAAAGACACTTGTGCATAAAGATTTAAGTAGAAAAGTCGATGCACAGAGACAGTCCCACTCTCTCGGCGTTGGAAGCCTGGGTCCAGTGGCATAAAAAGTCGTTACATCTGGAGACTTCCTCAGCTGCATTGGATGGCCATGTTGTCTTTTGTGCTCCAACACGCCCTAAGCCCTTTTGACTATATCGATTCTTTTATTTATATCACCTGAGAGTCAGGGGAAAAATTCAACTCCCTGCAATTCTTTGGCAAAATTTGAGATTCCAAACACCCACCCTCACTATGGGGAGGCAGCTCAGCAGCTCAGTGGATTGAGAGCCAGGCCTAGATATGGGAGTTCCTGGGTTAAAATCTGGCCTCAGATACTTCTTGGCAGTGTGGCCCCGGGCAGGTTATTTAACCCCCAATGCCTACCCCTTACCAATTTTCTGCCTTCTGACAATAGGCATCTATATGGATAATTAAAAATAAACAACACCCCCCCAAGGAACTTTAAAGAGACTGGAGGTTATATTTTTAAGGCATTTCAGTTTTATAAAAATCTCTATTTTATTGCATTTTACTGATTGTTTTGTTTAAGATTTAACTTTGTGATTTTAAGTTCATATATTATTGCATTCAATACTATTCTGTTACACTGAATCATTTTAATGTACTGGGTTTTAACTACTGTTATATTCTGTTGCTTTTCCCCTATAACAATACTGAGCAAACATTATTGAGTAAGCCCATATAAAAACAGCTTTTCTATTTTTACTTTGTAAATTGTCACATAGAGGATAGATGGACTCCATCAGAAAATTGCTACAATTGTATAACAACCTTTGGAAAATTTAATGAGCTAAGTATCTCAAATTGATTTTAAGGGTTCTTTAGACATGATTTTTAGAATTTTTTTTAACAATCTCTGATCTTTTTGCCTGCCAGGAGGTAAGGCCCATTTTAGTAGCTGAAGTAAAATACAATTATAATCCCCACCTCCCACATTTAGAAAAATGTGAATGGAAGCTGGGAAGTTAATTCCAGGGTACCCCTGGATGGCTCCCCAAAAGAGGAGCGTCTCTCATTTATAACTCTTCAGCTCACTTCACTTCCACCAGAATGATATCTAGAATTCTTGATGATGTTCAAAACCCAAAATAAGTATCACTTTGCTTAAAAATGTATTTGCCAAGGTTGAAAGATTTGCTATGTTTGTAAAAATTGTGACAAATATCCATCAGTTCATAGGCTTTTAAAAATGCCATACAGCAACTTATGTGAAATATGATAGTGTGTTTGCTATTGTAATTAACTGGAGTATTGAGAATTTTGGGGATATTGATACCTACATATTTGTACTACTGTTCTTTATTAAAAAAAAAACCCTGTTGCCTTGTAAAATTCATTTGCTTGTACTCACAGTGGATCATGGCCAGATATGAAGAGGAAATGGATCTCATTTTTGGTAAGAAAGCCTTGTATTCTATATTTTCTTAGCTGACAGTGTGTCAATGAGCAATGTCAATAAGCTATATTTTTGAATTTTTAAAAACTGTTTTATTATATTTTTCTTGCGTGTACAATAGTCTATTTCAGTTTTTTTCTCTCCTTTCTATATTTGAAGCACATGTCATATAGCTTATAATAAGATTTTCTTTAACTTTTTTAACATAGCAGTAATATAAGTTTAAAATACATTTACTAATGCATGCCCCCAAAGCTTGAGACTATAAAAGTGATGCCACTAATTGTTTAAAAAAAATTATGGGACTTTGCTTAATGAGTCTGTCTGATTCCAGGACAAGATATACAAAAGAGCCATTTCACAGGGCCAAACAAACCAATCCAGGAAGGATTGATGTACTTCTAAGCCAATACAAAGGACTTGAACCTAGTGTGAAGACTCAAGGTTTTGACCTTGTATCCACACTCTGAAAATACTTACAGACGAGTATCCCAAACTTGGCTCCTAACCTGGCTCCTATAATCTAGTCCCTTTTCTGTCTTTCATAGTGTGGCAAACTTTCTGTAGTCCTGACTACTGACTGGGTAAATGCTTACTTGCTTAGATCATTTTAATTGGGCTTTGATTCAAGGACCTATTTTAGATTTATTTTTCCTTTACTTGGAATTTTTACACATAAGACTTTGATAGTCTATATTTTCATCTAGAAATTATCCTTTTTTATTTGGATTTTTCTGATGTCTTTTTGATTTCTCTTGCCAATTGATTCATATACCTCATAACTCAGTCATGCATCCCTAAATGATCCCTGTGTTTTTCAATCACCCTCTTCAAGGGGGGAATGTAAAAATATTATTATTTTTAAATTGCAAAGTCTAAATTCCTTTTGAGAAGAAATTTTAGGTTAAGAAACATGTTACCTCTCCAAATCCAGAAACTGAATTGTTTGGAGAAGACACCATGAAGATGCCTCCAGACCACAAGCTGCTTGAGAAGATCAAGAATGAACTTTGGGTATGGTTGATTGAACATTTATTTGTATGTATATTTTCATGCCAAAGGGGACTGCCCCCTAACTGGTTTTTTGTCAATGTGTCTAGCAATTATTGGTTTTATTCTTTTTTCTTCTTATCCTCAAATTATTGTAATCTTTAAGTTGATTGTGTTTTTGTGATCCTTTTTGGGGAAACTTTTCCCAATAACAATCAAAGGGGGAATGTAAAAATGGAGATTTGAACCCCAGACTTCAATCCCCAGAAGTCCTTGGCACTTCCCAGAATGCCCTATAATCTCAACTGAGATCCCTACCTGGGTCAAGTACAAAATGTGTATTTAAACTGACTGTACTGCTTACTTGGTCTCTCAGCTTCTGCTTCTAAGCATATGTGCCTCTCAAGATGTAG
The DNA here is from genome assembly GCF_027887165.1 of Monodelphis domestica. Lineage (NCBI taxonomy): Eukaryota > Metazoa > Chordata > Mammalia > Didelphimorphia > Didelphidae > Monodelphis > Monodelphis domestica. The sequence continues at coordinate 417,363,719 of NC_077229.1, read as the reverse complement.
AGTAAATGAAATTGAATGGGCTCATCAGCCCTAGAAACGTGGCTTATTGATTTGTATCTTTGATTTCTAATAATCTTTAATAAGCCTCTAAAAATATAATACTTTTAGTAGAGAAACTAATTTAATTGTTACAACATCCCCTCAATTTCCAATTCTTTGCTACCACAAAAAGAGCTGCTGTAAATATTTTTGAAAAAGTAGGTCCTTTCCCCTTTTGGTCTTTTCCACTTCTTTATTATTTCTTTGGGATTCACTAAAACCAATGATGGTACTACTGGATTGAAGAGTCCTATACTTCTTAATGGCTTCAAATTCAGACTCTCAGTGACTCACTTTATAAAATAAAACTCTGTCAAGTAAGCAGTTCAAATGTACTATAATCCCTAGACAGTTATTTGATTTATTATTTCATCAGTTATAAACTTCAAAATCCCATTGCCCTGGAGCCATTGTTATTACTTTGGTGGGCGTTGCTCTGCCTTCAAACATTTATTAATCTGAAGGGTAGTTCTCAACCCAGACCTCAGAACAGTCTGTGAATCTCCTTAATATTTTTCCCTAAAGGTTGTGTCTTTAGAAGAGGGCTTTAAAGTTTTTCTTACACAAATGTTCTTTTAATTCTGTATTCAGCTGCCAAACTGTTCATACACCAAAGGAGCATACCTTACAATCTGTGTCAATGTCAATAATAATAATGAAGCATTATATACCCTTGTGATGTTCTTCAATTCAATGACTTCAACATTGACTAGACCATTCTCCCAGACTATAGAGTCTGTTTCAACTAGAAATATGTTCAGGGTCAACATCTGGAGGTGAGGGGAGAGCAGTGCTTAGACTCTGAGAGGATGAACTCTTCAGGGGTAATGATGGGTTGGTATGTATGGTGAAATGTTGCTATTGATATATATTCATTTAGGTGGTGATTGCCTTCCTTGTCTCACACACTCATGTCACCCTCCCCCATTAAGCTTTAGGAACATTGTGAGTATAGGTCAGTATTCACTTAGAATCATGGCTCATGAATGAATTTCTACTAAACCAACCAGAAAGAACATGCTAATTTTTTTTCTTTTCCCTTTCTTTTACAGATTTTTCCAAATTGCATGTAGATACAATTTCAATAATTATTTTTGGACATTTTTGATCCATATTTCCAACCCCTTCTAACTCTCCCCCCTACCTGAGATAGCAGGTAATATGATATAGGTTGTACATGTACTATCATGCAATACGTATTTCCAGAGAATATGTTCATTTTAAGCAAAATTTCATGAACTAAACTGCTTCTCAAGATAAGTGACAAGAAATATTTCCCCAGGGGTGGCTAGTGGCTTGGTGGATTGAGAGCCAGTTCTAGAGACAAGAATTCTTGAGTTTAAGTCTGGCTTTTGATACTTCCTGTGTAACCCTGGGCAAATCACTTAACCCCCATTGCCTAGCCCTTACCACTCTTCTCCCTTGGAACCAATACATAATATTAATTCCAAGATGGAAGGTAAGGATTTGAAAAACAAAAAAATAAAATCTGTACTCATACACTACCTAGCTGTGTGACCCTGGGCAAATCATTTAACCCTCATTGCCTAGCCCTCACCACTTTTCTGCCTTGGAATGAATGCATAGTATTCATTCTAAGATAGAAGGTAAGAATTTCATAAAAAGAAATATTTCCTCATGCCTACATAGGGTATGCTCTTCTATCCACTAACACATCACAAGTAGTGAAGGGCATAAATACAGAGAATCTTTATGAATATACACAGAGAGCAATCACATGGAGAACATGAATGATCAGGGAATGGTAGTGGGAGGCAGATGTGTCCAAACACATCTGTGGCCAGGTCATATGAATGGAGGGCACAAGAACAGAGATATGTGAGACCAGGGTGCACATGTAGCTGATGCAACTCAAACCTTGAAGGCTACAGATTCATGTGTACTCTAGTGATTTCATTTCATTGCCCTTTCTTCTGGGGTGAGATGGCATCTTTTCTGGTATTGTGTTTGCTGAGCTTCTCTTTGCTATCATTTGGTGCCATTTCCTAGGAAACAGTGGATAATCCTGTCCTGGGAGGGCTAAAGGTCTTTTAATGAAGATCCAAGAAACATCACATGCAGTCAGGTAGCTCACAAAAACTATTAGGAATCTTTAGGGAATGATTGTTTATTTTTAACTCAAAGTAATAGATAGCCTTAGTTTGGGCCATTTTGTTGACCTTTGTTGGCTCATCATACCAGGGAGAACGTGGCAACTCACAGATACCTCTTGGCTATTGTAAAAAATAGACTCGAATACAGGACTACAATCCCCATGAGCCTTTGCTCCACTTCCCCAGAATGCCTTGTAATCTCACCTGGGCCGAGATCGAGAAGGTATTTAAGCTGATTCAAAGGCTTTTGAGAGGCTCTCTCTCTTGGCTCTTTTTGGACTTCTGTTTTGGAGTAGGTGCTTCTCTTGCGTGATGTGAGGTTCTTTTGTCTAGGCCTCTGGCCTAGGCACATGTTTCTTACTTGTATATTCTTTAATCTTTAACCTTTCATAAACCTCTAAAAAATATAATACTTCTTGCAGAGAGAAACCAATTTCTACCTGCCTCACCTGTCTCAGTCTCCCCATCTCCCCTAAATTTTAATCTTTACAGTTGGCGACCTAATGAGGAAAAAAAACTTTCAATCTTCTGATTTCTTTTCTGATCTTTAGTTCAACTTTTAATACCTAGTGCCTAGAAAAATTTTTTTTGAGCCATATCTCTCTGGCCAAGGTTTTCTACCTTTGCAAAGCTGCTACAGGCTCCGGACCTGTTGCGTTTGCTGCCCACCCCACCTGGCTCAGCCCGAGAGGGAAAGGAGAATGGGCAATTTTCCCTTAGGCTAAGCCTCCACGTGGATGGGGGTATTAGCCACAGGGGTATCAGAGCAGGGGAGAGAGAAAAGGGAGAGGAGAAGAAACAGACTTTTCAAACAGAAACTTAAAAAGCAATGGGCTGTTTAAAAGGATTTTTGACTGTTCTGGTAATTTCATTGATTTCACCTGCATGCCAGAAGAAACATTCAGCCCAAAGATTCAACTTTGAATTTGAAAATGGGTGGCTCAGGGAACTGAGAGCATGGTTCTGGGTTAAAATCTGGCCTCAGATACTTCCCAGCTATGGGGCCCTGGACGGGTCCCTTGAAACCCATTGCCTAGCTCTTACTACTCTGCCTTTGGACAATAGACATTTAAATGGATAAGAACCCAAGGAACTTTGAAGAGACTAAAGGCTATATTCTAAGGCATTTCAGACTCCAATGGTTTATAAAAATCTCTATTGCATTTTTTGTTATGGTTTAACTTTGTGATTTTAAGTTCACATATTACTGGATTCAATATTATTCTGCTTGAACTGAAGGTTGATTGAATTTATTTTGAATGTACTGAGTTTTGAAATTCTGTTGTTTTTCCCCTATAACTGTGTTGAACAAATATTATTGTGAATAAGCCCATATATGAAAAAACAGCCTTTTTCTATTTTGCTGAGGATAGATGGACTTCAGAACTGGTTATAATTGTATTAACAACCTTTGGAATTTTAATGTGCTAAATACCTCAAATGATTTGATTTTAAGGGTTTTTTAAATATGATTTTTGGAATTTTTTTAACAATCTGGTTATTTTTGCCTGTCCCTACCACGAGGTAAGGCCCATTAGCTTAAGTGAAATACATTTTATAAACCCCAACCTTCCCACATGTGAATGGAAGTTGGGCAGTTAAATTCAGGGCATTTGTACCCTTAAAAAGCCTCCAAAAGGAGCACCCCTTTATTTATACTCTTCAGCTCACTACTTTACTTGCACCAGAATGATATATAGATTTCTTGATTATGTTCTTAACCCTAGATGAGTTTTACTTTGTTTAAAAAAAAATATGTTTATTACCAAGGTTGAAGGATTGCTATGTTTATAAATGTGACAAATGTCCATCAATTCATAGGTTTTAAAAATGTCATACAGCAACTTATGTGAAATATGAAAGTGTGTTACTGTTTGCTATTGTAATTAATTGGGCTATTGAGAATTTTGGGGATTTTGGTAACTACATAGTTGTACCTACTGTATTTTTAAAAATGAAAAAATTGTTAACCTTGTTCAATTCATTTGCCTTCTACTCACAGTGATCATGGCCAGATATTAAGAGGAAAAGGATCTCATTTTTGGTGAGAAAGTCTTGTAATCTTTATTTTCTTAGCTGACACAGAGTGTCAGTGATTATAAGCTATATTTTTGAATTTTTTAAAGCTCTTTTATTATTATATTTTCTTGCACATGCAATATACTTTTTCAGTTTTTTTTATTTTTCTCTCCTTTTTATATTTGAAGCACATGTCACCAGCATTAAGATTTTCTTTAACCTTTTGATTTTTCAGTACTACAAGTGTAAGATTCATTTGTCAGAGCATGCCCAAAAAGCTTGTGACTATAAAAATGATGCCATTAATTATTTAAATAAATTATGGGACTTTGCTTAATGATTCTATCTGATTCCAGGAGAAGATATACACACAAGAGCCATTTCACAGAGCCAAAAAAAGGCCAATCTAGGATGGATTGATACACTTCTAGGCCAATACAAAGGTCTTGAACCTAGTGTGAAGACTCGAGGTTACTGTGTTTAACATGTGTTAAGACATAGGCTTTCCTTGTGTCCACACTCACTCTAAAAATACTCACAGACGAGTATCCCCAAAACCTTGGCTCCTATAATCTGGTCCCCTTTTCTGCCTCTCATAGTGTGGTACCTTTCTGTAGTCCTGGCACTGACTGGGTAAATGCCTCATTGCTTAGATCATTTTGATTGGGCCCTGATTGAAGGACCTGTTATAGATTTATTTTTCTTTTACTTGGAATTTTTACACATAAGACTTTGATAGTCTATATTTTCATCCAGAAATTTTTCTTTTCTTTTGGATTCTCTGATGTCTTTTGAATATCTCTTGCCAATTGATTCATATACCTCATACCTCAGCCATGCATCCCTAACTGATTCCGAATCTTTCAATCACCCACAACACGGGGGAATGTAAAAAAAATATCATTATTTAAATTGCAAAGTTTAAATTCTTTTTGAGAAGAAGTTTAGGTAAAGAAGATGCTACCTCTCTGAATCCAGAACTGAACTGTTGGAGAAGACACCATGAAGAAGCCTCCAGACCACAAGTTGCACAAAATTGAACTTTGGGTGTGGTTGATTGAACATTTATTTGTATGTATACTTTTATGCCAAAGGGGACTGCCCCCCAACGGCTTTTTGTCAATGTGTTCAGCAATTATTGGTTTTATTCTTTTTTCTCTTATCCTCACACTATTGTAATCTTTTAAGTTTATTATGTTTTTATGATCCTTTTGGGGAAAAATTAATTTTTCCAAAAATGATCACACGGTGAAATGTAAAAAATAGACTCGAATACAGGACTACAATCCCCATGAGCCTTTGCTCCACTTCCCCAGAATGCCTTGTAATCTCACCTGGGCCGAGATCGAGAAGGTATTTAAGCTGATTCAAAGGCTTTTGAGAGGCTCTCTCTCTTGGCTCTTTTTGGACTTCTGTTTTGGAGTAGGTGCTTCTCTTGCGTGATGTGAGGTTCTTTTGTCTAGGCCTCTGGCCTAGGCACATGTTTCTTACTTGTATATTCTTTAATCTTTAACCTTTCATAAACCTCTAAAAAATATAATACTTCTTGCAGAGAGAAACTAATTTCTACCTGCCTCACCTGTCTCAGTCTCCCCATCTCCCCTAAATTTTAATCTTTACACTATGAACTAAAAGAGCTTTAGCCCTCCCTTGACAGGGCCAGGTTTACTGTACACTGTATCTCAGGAGATGGCATTAGAGAGCATCAGATGGCTTGAAAGATTCTGAAAACCCATAGCTTCTAGTAGAACAGTCTAGAGGTTATTGGTTCTAGCCAACTGGTGAGTACTGTATTTAGAAAACCGTTTTTCACTTTCATCAAATCTCTAAATTTCAGTTTGCATTTGACAATTCTACCCAACAAAACCTTGCAAGAATTGTGAAAAAGCTGTATCTAATAAGGCTTTCCTTAATTCTGATAATATTCCCTGATTTTAGCTATAATTTATATAGCATTTATTATGTGCCAGACACTCCACCAAGTGCTTTACAATTATCATCTTATTTGATCCTTATATTGACTCTGGGAAGTAGATGGTATTATCATCCCTATTGTGTAGATGAGGAAAATGAGAGTGTTTGTGACTAGTCCAGGGTCACAGAGCAAATAAGTATCTGAACTTAGGTCTTTCTAAATCCAGGTCCTGTGCCTACCTCCTGTGCCCCCTAGATGGCTCAAATGGCTTATAAATGAACCCCCAAGCAAGAATAAAAGGGAAAAGTGAAGCTAGAAAGGTCAGCTTCCATCCTTGTTCCATCTTCTTGTCTTTCTCATGCACATCTGCCAACAAAATCGTTTAGTTTTGTCCATTCTGGCCATCCTCCCTGACTTTCCTACAATAAGACAGGAGTTAAAGGAATTGGGCCTGTCATGAAAAACACCCTTTATCTCTAGTATCTCCTGAGAGCCTGTGAGAATGTTTCAGTAGTGAGATGTGCCATCAAAGCAAAGGACTGGGTATAAAACAGTAGTAGTACCTAATAAATCCAAGGGATTACCACATGCCTTTTGGGGGAGGCTGAGTCCTCTATTATCTTTTCCTGGGATAGAGCATTTATGTTCTGTAGATCCACAGGAACTCCTTGACAACCTCATTATTTGTCCCAGAAACTCCACATTCTCTTCATGTATATTTCTCTTAATTTGGTTAATAAGTAATATTGACAACGGTGCTGAAGAACAGCTCCAACCAATTGAATGTGGAGGATCTTGTTCATAAAATGAGGTACATTTTTAGGGGAACCACTGCCACTTGACCTGGCAGATCTTAAAACACAAAATTCATAAACCCCCTTTCCTTCTCCCTTTCTCCCTCTCCCCTCCTCTTCTCTACTCCATCTTTTCCTGTCCCTTATCCTCTCTTTTGTCCCTGTCCCTCTCTTCTGCACTCCCCAGTTTCCAGAATGTACTTTCTAGCCTGACTCACTAAAAGTCATAGCACAAGAGATACAACAAGGTAGAGGCTTTTTAAAAAAAATTGAGAATTAAAAATACTGCTATATTTCTAGGGTCTGACTTAGAAATTGATTCATTATATATTTTTATTCCAATTGATGTATATAAGGCATAGATTTTTACTTCTCAGCATAATATCCTCTCTCTCTCTCTCTCTCTCTCTCTCTCTCTCTCTCTCTCTCTCTCTCTCTCTCTGTGTGTGTGTGTGTAAGTGAGTTTGTGAGTGTGTGTGTGTTGGTGGTCATATTCACATTGTTTTACTCTTGGAAACTCTGGTAGCTAAAGGTTAATTTTTAAAATTAGAAAGGTGTTTAGCAATCTTCCAGCCCAATCTTTCCATAGGACTATAGATATAGAAAAGGAAGAAATTTGGGGGGAGGGGAGAAGGGGAAGGGAATAAATATTTACATACAGTGTACTGCAGGCCAGGGACTGTGCAAAGTACTTTATAAATATATCATTTGGTCCTCACAATAACCCTGTGAGGTAAATGCTGTTATCCCTTTTTTATAGTTGAGGAAATTGTGGCAAATAGAGCTTAAGTGACCTTCCCAGGGTCACTTAGCTAAGAAGTTTCTTGGGCTGAATTTGAATTCAGGTCTTCTTGACTTCAAGCCCAGTATTCTGTATCACCTCGATGCTTATAGATCATCTAATTTGGACCCTTCATTTTACAGATGCCCAAAGTCATATAGGTCATAAGCAAGAGAACTAGGGTTCAAATTCTAAATTGAATGTTCTCAATTGTAATTCAGGAGTAGTGAAGTGTCAGTCAGGTATTGATTCTGATTGGGGCTGTTTGTGTTTGATGAGATTTTAGGAAATGAAAAGATGTCTCTCTTTTTGTAAAAAATACATTTTTTGAAATAAAGAGCAGAGAGAGTAGGGGAGTCAGCCTTAGGGTCAGCTATTCTCCCATGTGTTTTTCCTTTTCTTTGTTCCAGTAAGAGGAAGCTGCCAAAGGGACATATGAGAAAGTCCCTTCCTGTTCTAAGTCCTATGATTCTTTGAACATGAGGAGGAGCCAGTTTAATAGTTTCCTTCTTTGGTGTTCCCCTCCCCTTCCTCATACTCCCCATGCCTATTCTTACCTCTGTGCCTTTTCTCATACTATTCCTGCTTCCTGGAATGTTCTTTCTTATCTTCTCCATCTTTCTAAATTTTACCTATCCTGTACGTGGTGTTGCTTTTCATTTATCTCAGTTGTGTTTGACTCTCTGTGATCCCATTCAGGATTTTCTTGGCAAGGTATTGGAGTGGTTTGCTATCGCCAGTTCATTTTACAGATGAAGAAATTGAGGCAAGCAGGGTTAAATAACTTGTCCAGGGTCACATAGCTAATAAGTTTTTGAATTCAGGTCTTCTGATTCCAGGTGCTCTATTCCCTGAGACATCTAGCTTCTATCTCATCTACCTGCTATCTCATATACCTTTTGAATCCTTCCTTGACCATCCCAGATCACAGTGATCTCTCCTTTTGTGGCATTTAGCTATGTGATGACTTAAAATTATTCATATATTGTCCTGTTATCTTTTAGTTTTTAAGAGCTATTTTTAGAAAGAGCATAGGATAGTGGAAACTACACTAAACTAAAAGTATAGAGATCTAAGTTGTAAGATTAGCTCTGCCACTAGTTAAATGTGTGTCAGCTCCCCTTTCTGAACCTCAAATTCTTTATCTGTAAAAGGATATGTTTGTGGACTAATCTTTTAATAATTAGTGGATACTAAGGCTGAGGCTTTCCTCACTCTTTTCTAGGTCACACATAACTTTAGTAATAATGCCTTTTATGCTGCTTCTCATGGTCCAGCTATCATTGGTATAAGGTGAGTGCTCTTTTTGTCTTTTAGGGAGATTAAGTGACTTACCCCAGGCCATTTGCACCTTTCCAACTCCAATGGTTGTTCTAACCCAAAGATTTTTTTCATGCATTAAAAAAAAATGTTTTAAGCATCTACAGTACACTAGGCTTTGTGCTAGGTGCAGGGAATACAGAATTAAAAAATGAAATGATCCCTGCCCTCTAGGAAAGAAAAATTAGTATTGTCTAGCAAGTATAGTATAAGCTCCCTGAAATTAATGATTGTTTTTACTATTAAATCATCTGGGCACATGCCAAACATATAAGAAATACCTATTGACTTAAAGAGTTTTTATCCTTTTGCTAGGGTCTCTCTGACTATTATCAGAACCCTGGCCTTCGTGCTCATCCAAGAAATGCCCAAATGTGAGCCCTTGTTCACCTGCAGGAAAATAGGACCAGACAGCTAGCCTACAAAGACCTGTCCTATTTCTATTCTTCCCTCCCAGTCACACCCTTCTTCTCTTCCATTGAACTGGGTGTCTGCTCAAGGGGTTTCTTGATCATACCCCATAATGATAGTGCCTAAACCTGATAAGAATTCAGTTGCTTTCTCTAGGGTGGGGACTGGCACTAGAAGTTACAGAATACGAGTGAATCCATATTTTCCCTAAGGCATTCATGTTCCCTGTTCCTGTTGGCAGGATTTGCAGTTGAATTTGGTGGCATCCTGTCAAGGAAGTGATTAAAGGCTTGGACAATTACTGTTTAGTGTAGAAATCTCAAGGGATTAATTGGGATTAAGTTCTCCAGTTTTAGCATTAACCCAGCATTTCCCTTCATTTAATGTTCCACATTGCATTTACTTAGCAAGTTGATTAGGATGGACCTATGTTTTCCAAGTCTATTGAAGTAAAATAAAACCCCATTTTCTTAGTATTTTCTTCTCCCTCTTTCTACCTTCCCACCATCTCCTCATATTAATATCAGTGTAGTGGAAATAGCATGAGGTTGTTTCAGGAAAATTCAGATTATAATCCTAACTCGTTTTGCACGTCACCAAGAAATAATACTTTGATGGATTCTTAATCTCCTAGATATGGGTACTCCCTTGATTGATGAGCATCTCAACCTACTCATATCTTTGCATTTGGATTATTTTTAGTCATTTCCTGCCATAAATTTTCTATAGAATGCCTACTCAGTGAGTTAGTGGTTGTTTTCTAAATCTTTTAATAATTAGTGGATACTGAGGCTGAGACTCTCCTCACTCTTTTCTAGGTCACACATAACTTTAGTAATAATGCTTTTTATGCTGCTTCTCATGGTCCAGCTATCAATGGTATAAGGTGAGTGCTCTTTTTGTCTTTTAGGGAGATTAAGTGACTTACCCCAGGCCATTTGCTATGGGAATAGTGGTCAACAACTATAAAATTAAAAAAGTTGAAATTGTTGACCACTGTTCCCATTGTTTTTGCAATAATGCTCTCTCTGGTTTTACTACTGATCTAACTGAGGCTTCTTAGCCTTCACTGGCTTATTCCCCTTCTCACCCCTAAGTATGGCTTTTCCACCAATCTCTATCTTACACCATCTCTCATAAATTAGTTCCCTTAATGAGTATATTAAAATCACTGATACCCTTTTCATTGTTCACTCCCAAATCTATAAATATAGCCCTCATTTGACCCATGAGCTACATAGTCCCATACTTCCATCTGCCTGCTGAATATCTTCTGGATGCTCTTTTGTCACTTCAAAATGAACATGCCAATAGCTTGAAATCTTCCCTCTGAACCTGCTCTTCCTCCCACTTTCTTTGTCTCTATTAATGGTATAAACAGTCAATCAGACTTGAATTCTTAGAGTCATGTTTGGCCCTTTCTTCTTGTTTGTTCCCCACATCCAATCAAGTGGTATGTGGTGTTGACATTCTCTTCACAGTACCTCATAAACTACATGTTATGGGTGCACACTTGTAATCCCTGCTGTTAGGGATGCTGAGAGAGGTGAATCTCTTGAGCTCTGAAATTCTTAGCCGAGGTGGGCTAAGCCAACTGGGTATCTACACTAAGTTTAGCATTGACATGGTGAAGTCCAGGAAGGAGGGAGTTAGGAGAAATAACCTGGTAGTTTAACAGGGGGAGAACTGGCCCATATCAGAAATGGAGCAGATCAAAGCTCCTTTGCCAGTAACAGTAGGACTGGCACAATGAGTAGTACTTCAACTTTCATCCTAGATGAGCTAGTAGGACTCAGTCTTTAAAAAATTCTCCTTTAGGAATTCCATGGGGACTGGAACAACCTCCAGGAATTGATTCAGAGGGAGAGGAGCAGAACCAGAACATTGTACACAGAGACTGATGCACTATGGCACAATTGAATGTAATTGACTTCTCCATTAGTGGCAATGCAGTGATCCTGAACAATTTGGAGGAATCTATGAGAAAAACCACTATCCACATTCAGAAGAAAAACTGTGGAAGTAGAAACACTGAAGAAAAACAACTGCTGAATACATGGGTCGAAGGGATATGATTGGGGATGTAGACTCTAAATGAACATCCTAATGCAAACACCAACATGGAAATAGGTTCTGATCAAGGTCACAAGTAATACCCAATGAAATTGCACGTTTGATGCGGAAAGAGTGGGTGGAGGGGAGGGAGAGAAATAATGTGATTATGGTAACCAAAAATAATAATAATAATAAAATTTAAAAAATTAAATTAAATTAAAAATTTCTCCTTTATAACATCCTAGCCTCTATTACATTTATTTCCTAAGGTGAACAAGGAAAAGGCAAAAAAGTATATGTTCTAAAATATTTATAGCAGCTCTTTTTGTGGTAATAAAGTACTGGAAAATGAAGGGATGCCCATCAATTGGGGAACGGATGAACAAGTTGTGGCATAATGATTGAATTGGAATATTACTGTGCCATAAGAAATAACAAATAAGATGGTTACAAAAACATCTAGAAAGACTTATACAAAGTGATGCAAAATGAAGGGAGGAGAACCAGGAGAATGTTGTATACATGAATGCCTTAACTATTATTAATACAAGACAAAGATCCAGACTACAAATTCCAACTCCAAAGGACTCATGATGAAAAGGGATATCCCCTACCATAGAAGGAGCAGACAGTCTGAATGCAGATTGAAATCTACCATTCTTCATTTTATTTCCTCCATGAATTTTTCTCTGCTGAGAGAATGTGTCTTGTTTCACAATATGAACAGAAAACATGTATTATATGATAATATAAGTATAACATATCATATTATCTGCCTTTTAAGGGAGGGGGTAAAGGTGGGAGGGTGGAATAAAAACATGGATTGCAAAACATCAGAAAATGAGTATTAAAGATTGTATTGACAAGTAATCTGGAAAAATAAAAATAAAAATAATTTAACCCCCCTCCCACTCAACTTCTCTTTCTTTTTTTCTGGTGGTGATCTGTGAATTCTTTCAATTGCATTTCATTTTTTTATGTTCAGACATTTTGAGCAGTTCTTTTCCATTATTTCCTGCATCATGGTGTTAAGAATTTTTATCCTTTTGTGTCCTTCTGGATTCTTCTACGATCTTTAGGTTGTTTCTACATATCATGTCTTTGAGATCAGTATGTTTTGTTTCAATTCTGTACATTTTCTTTTCATACTGTTTTTTGCTTCTCTTCTAGATTGTCCTTTACTTCTATGTATTTGCTCTTCCAATTCTATCTTTTGCTTCTTTGGTGAGGCTTGCCATTGCAGATTCATATTTTTCTACTCTGCCCATTATTTTTGTTGTGCAGGCTGTACATCTTGATTTCATAATTTTCATTTCTCTTTTGAACCAGTAATCAGTAATAGTATGTTGTAGTTCCATGTTTTCAGATTCCACAGGATTTTCTACCTTTTTCCTTTTTTAGTAGTACTTACTCAGAGCTACCTGAACTTATTTGACAGACCTTGTCATACTTCCTTTTGTTTTAACGGTTTTCCCTGTTATTTATCTACTTACATTTAAGTTTGATTTTTCTTTTCCCTGAAATCTTTGGGAATTTCAGACCCTCTCCCAACCCCTGCCTCATTTTCCCCTGTTGTTCACTTTCTGACCCCATTTCTTCTGTGGTTTCCTTGGGGAATGGATCTCAGAAAGTCTCAGTGTCCTCTCACTGTGGGCAATTCATGATTTACCCATGTAGGTCTCTGCCTTAAAAGATTTTTGGGTGGCCAGAACTGACTCCAGTTGCATTCTGTGCTTTTCCCCTTGGGCTTAGTGGAGTACTCCATAACCCTTACACCTAAAGTCCTGACCTGCTCCCTTTGTTCCTTAGTTCTTTGGCCTGGCTCTGGCAGTTAGGAGCTTTTCAGCATTGGTACTATGGGGTTTTCTGTCCAAGCACAGGCTCTGTTGGTGCTATAGGGTTGTCCCTCCTGGTACTGGTGATTTAGATCAGGAAGATAGAAGGAGAACCAGGAAAATGCAGTGTCATGAAAATCCAGCTAGAATGGAGTGTCCAGGAGAGGGAAGTTATAAGATAGGACACTACAATATAGTTTGAGAGTTAGACACAAACAAATAAAAACTTAATAGAAGATTTAAATGCAATAAAAGGTAGTAATACAAAGCAATACTCCTGAGGCGGTGGTATCAACAGTTAAGAGGAGAAAATGTGGTAGAGAAAAATTCCTAGACTCAGCGCATCTGGGTGGCTCAGTGAATTGAGAGCCAACTTTAGAGATGGGAAGTTCTGGGTTCAAATGTGACCTCAAACACTTCCTAACTGTTTGACCCTGGGCAAGTCACTTAAGCCCAAATGCCTAGCCCCTACTACTAGAACCTATATTTAGTAGAGATTATAAGCCAGAAGGTAAGAGTTTAACTTCTAGACCCATGATGAAAAGTACTATCATACCTCCAGAGAGAGAACTGATAAACTCTTTTTTTAAAAAAATTTAAAACCCTTACCTTCCGTCTTGGAATCAATACTATATATTGGTTCCAAGGCAGAAGAGTGGTAAGGACTAGGCAATGGGGGGTTAAGTGACTTGCCCAGGGTCACCCAGCTGGGAAGTTTCTGAGACCAGATTTGAACCCAGGACCTCCCATCTCTAGATCTGACTCTCAATCCACTGAGCTACCCAGCTGCCCCCCTGATAAACTCTTAAGTGCAAATTGAAATATAGTTAAAAAAAAAAAGTTTTCTTGCTTTTTCCCACTTTTGCCCATGTGTAATTGATATCTTATTGGGAGAGAGAATTTAAAACTGAAAACTTAAAGAATACAAATGTGTTTTTTTAAAGAAACAAAAAGAAATTTTCTTAGATATTTGTCTTGGTGTCACTACTAATTTGATGTTTGCTCTTGAGTAAACTGATGTCATTTGGGCTCCTCTTTTCTTATCTGTAAAAAGAAGGCACAGGATTAGATGATCTCTACCCTCTGTTTCAGGCTCACACATTTGAATGTAAACTCCTGAAGACAGGGACGTTGCATGTTTTGTTTTTGTATTCCCTATGTATAGTAAAAATGCACAAAATTTGTATTTAGTAAATGCTTGTAGAATTTAATTCCAGTGCACTTTTGTGGGCTCAGGAAAGGTGTTATGGAAGAGGTAGGATCTGAGTTGAGCCTTAAAAAGTGGGTAGGAGTTAGATGGAGAGTAGGAGGGAGAGACGTGTAGAGATGGGAACATGGTGTGTCATGTCATGTGTCATACTTCCTTTTCCAAACCTAGTTCTCTTTGTAAATTGGATGGCCCACATTCCTAGAGGGATCCCAGGAGGTGACACTTCCTATCTAAAAGAATCTCAGCTGGGACCATAGACACTCTGTGAGAAATGAAATTCTTTGGGTTTCACCTTGCTGCCTGCCACCCAGCCGATGGCTCCTTAAATTGGGCTCAAAAGAGCAGGTTGTGGACAAGGGATGTGTTCTGGGTGGAAAGAAGAGGTCATGCCTGACTTGGGGAAGACAGGAAGCAGACAACAGTTTTATGGGACACTGAAAACTGGGAGAGGAAGATTTCTCTTCAGAGATTGATCTTTCTGATTTATGAGGCCTGTTTAGGCACAGCTAATATCTTACTCAACCCTCAGTTACGTGTGACTGGAGGAACCTAAGGGTTTCCATTGGAGATTCCCTGTGAACAATGGGGATTGGCCAACAGAAGTGACTGAACGCATGTGGATTGAAGAGGAGAGGTGGCCATATCTTCACCAGGCTCCCTCTCGCCTTTACCCTCCCCCAAGGTGCTCGTGCAAGAAGTTTCACAGGCATTGTCCCCCACCCCTCCCTTCTCCTCCATCCCTGTAAAGCCCCCTACTCTCCCCAGCTAGCACTTCCTGACATAGTCTGGATTTTTTTTTTTTGGTTTGATTTTTTTAGGACATTGAGGATGACCTTTTAAGCATATTGATTGCAATCTCCCATTTCAGAGTTTTAGGCTGAGGCCATTTGAAAGGGTGTTGCCATTCTTTCATCATTTATACATACCTATTTTAAAGTGTCCAGGAGTGCATTATAGAGAGATGTACATGTGTATAATTATATAGCTCTATCCATGTATAATATATACAGTGATTACAGACTATTACAATTATATTATTATAGCTGTCCAAAAGCAAAATGGACTGGCTCTGGAGGCAGTGTCTTCCTTATTACTAGAGTTAAAAAGAAATTAGTTGACCAATTTATATGTTGAGGTTTCCACTGATTAGCCAGTTTCTGACATAAGGGAAGTACATGGTATAGTAGGAAAAATGCTCACTTGGGCTTCATGTACAGTCTCTGATCCGTATGATTTGGGTGACCTTGGGCCAATCACTGACCTGGGTATCAGGTTTCTTGGCTGTTAAATGAGAGGGGAGTTGGACTAGAAGGGCTCCCTTCCAGCTCTAGAACCCAGCTTTATGATCCCATGATTTCTTCTAGGTCTGGAATTCTGAGATAGTGTGTGCTGAGAACCGTTGGCTTCCTCCCAATGGTATCTGCTATCATATAGATTATATTATGTTACATATTAAAAAGTAAAATAAATGGTAACCTCTCCCTGCCCCCCCCCCCATACAATTAAATCGCTTTGGAAGTGGTTGAATGGTACATTCAAGAAGTTAATTGTTCTTTGTCAGCATAGAAGAGGATCTCCAGTGGAGTGTCCCAGGGATCTGTTCTTATCACTATGCTATTGAATATGTTTTGTCAATGGCTTAAATAAAGACATCCATTCACTAGTCAGATTTCAAAATGACATCTTCTTGGGAGGAATACGTCTATATCTATATAGGTATATATCTATATCTATATCTATAGAATATATATGTATATTCTATATATATAAATATATATAGTATTTTCTATATATATAAACATATATATTCTCTCTATATAAATATATATAGAATGATGGAGGATCTTAAAATCTTGACAAACTATTTGCCTGAAGCTAATAAAATGGCATTTATCTTATGTTTGAGTTAAGAAAATTGACTTCTCAAACATAGGGCAGAGAAGGCCTGGTTAGTAGCTTGAAAAATGTCTGAAGGTTTTGGTGGACTGCAAATATGATATGAGTCAGCGGCATGACATGCAAACACAGACTAAAATGATCTTGGGCTACAGTAAAGGAGACATTGCTTTCATGAATAAAGAGGTGGAGCCACCTAGATGCTCAGTGGATACAGAGCCAAGCCTGGATGCAGGAGATCCTGGGTTCCAGTCTGGCTTCAGACACTTCCCAGCTATCTGGTACTGGGCAAATCACTTAAGCACAACCCCCTGATACTCACCGCTCTTTTGCCATGGAACCAATACTCCAGTATCAATTCCAAGACAAAAGGTTAGTGTTTAAAAAACCCCAAAAGAATAAAGAGGTGACAATCTCTCTGTAATCTACCCTGGCCAGACCACATTTGGAATATTGTGGTTTGTTCTGGGCATCACAGTTTAAAGAGGATATTTATGACTTTGGGAATTTTTTGAGAAAAGTGATGAGAATCGTGAAGGACTTGGGGTCCATGTCAGATAAAGATGAGTTAAAGCAACTGGGGATCATTTAGCCTAGATAAAAGTGGGGATGAGGATTGGAGGGTGGCCTTGCACACAACTCTTTGCATGCTGTCTCTGCCTCTAAAATGAGAGCACACAGACACACATACACATCCATAAACACAGAGACACACAACCGATGAGAGAATCTGCTTTGCTTGACTATCATATTTGTTATAATGAAATTTTTTCTTTTCTTTTTCTTTTCCCCCAGTGGGGTGATTGGTGGGAGGGAGAGAAAATAGATTCTTGTTCATTAAAAGCATTTAGAAACAGAGAGGTGAGGTGGGGGTGCTAAAGATGTGGAATGTTGCATGCACTTTTATTGGAGATTGAGGCATTGTTAGCTTTGGTGAATTGTTTTCCTTTGTTATGAGAGAGCTCCCATGGAATGAGGGTCAGCCAGAAATGTTTGGTAAAAATAAAATATGTCCATCAAACTTTAGAAAAAAGGAAACTAAAGTTCTAGTCTTTGCTCTGCCATTATGTCCTGGGTTACCTTAAGCAAGCTATTTAACATCTCTGTGCCTCAGTGTCTTCACTTATAAAATGGGGGGTGGGGGGGTTGGATGACCTCTTAAGTTCCCCTCAAATAGTAAACCTGCAATTTTGCCATTTTGTGTTTTTTATGCCCTATATTTTTTGGTCACTAAAGGAAGGGTAGTACCGGCCACTGGCTAAAAAAGGATCTCTTGGACTAAATGTATCGCCAACTCTAAAACCGTCTGGGCAAGGTTTATGCTAGGTAGAGGCAGGATCTACCCTGACTCCAGGCTTTTCTATGGGTGACTTAGGGAGAGGCTTGTTTGCTTACACTTCACATTCCAAGGGCTTGAGTCTCAGAGTTCTCTGGCAACCTTCTGAACCAACCCAGAGGAGGTTGTCCCCCCAGCTGCCTCCTTCTAGTCCGTGTCTGCCTCAGAGACTTCTGGAGGCACAAAGGACCTCCCCCTCGTGCCAGCCTTCCACTCCAGTCCAAATCTCTGTCCATGCTCAGCAGTGTTTGGGATTTCCTGGCGTTCACTCTAACAATGTGACTCGTTTCTCCAGGACAACTTTTTGCTGTCTGGGAGACTTCATTTTGTCACATTTTCCCCAAGTATGAACCAACGTTTTCCCCTCTGCATCATTCCTTCCTCCTAGATTCCTTAAATGTTACTAGGACATATTGTCTAGATGGGAACCAAATGACTACCCAGCCTTAAGTAGGAAATAAGTTTTCCTGTTCGTTTCTTTTTTAAATTTGCCCTCAAAGCCAGGCTCCATCTGCAATAGCTATTTTCCAGGCCTTGCTAAACTAGAGTTCAATGGATTGGATGCCATTCCCCTTGGCACGTTCTGCGCTGAAACATTTTTAGACTGGTTTGAGCCCCTCGGGGTTAGAGGCTGTATGACAGAGTAGAAAGAAGCTGGGTCTGAGGGTCAGAGGATTTGGATTCAAATCCTAGCAAACCTGTGTGATCTTGGAATCACCACCTAAGCTCTATGGGCTCTGTTTCCTTATCTATAAAATTGGGGTGAGACTGGACTATTTCTGCCTCTAAGTCTATGACTGAGGACATTAACATAGAACGACAGCTCACTAGTAGGTGCAAGCCCAAATTCTCCCCTTTGGGGGCTCCAAGAGCCTTATCACGTCAGACAGCCTCTGCTTAAGCTGGAGTTCTCGTACTTAAATAACCTGGGTCGATAACTAGATCCTAAAGAATGGAGAACGTATTATACAGAGAAAATGTTACCTTTACGTAGAAATAAAGGAATGGAAATTCTGTTGCCGACTCTAGTCTGACCCTCATCGACATGATTGAGGCAGGCCAGGTAAGACATTGGGACAACTGGATGGTACACCAAATAGAATGCCAGTGTTGAAGTCAGGAAGATCTGAGTTCAAATGTGGCCGCAGACATTTATTAGCAGTGTGACTCTGGGCAAGTCAATGAACTCTGCTGGCCTCAGTTTCCTCATTTGTAAAGTGACCTGGAGAAGGAAATGGCAAAATGTTTCAGGACCCTTGCCAAGAAAAACTCTAATGGAGTCACAATAAAACACGTTCACAAAACAAGTTAGATGATTGAAACAACTCCAGAACAAAGTAAGAGATGGGTAAACGGAGTGGCATAGTTAAGGACATCCATCATACTCTCTCTGGCATAGGTCAGGCATCTGGCTGATGCCCCTTGTGTAGCCCATTCTACTAGACTAAGGAGCTTCCAGGCTCTAAGTTGGATGTCAACTTGGAGGAGGGAAATCCATGGATTCCTACTGGCTACATGTGAGGACTCCATTGTGCTCTTCTAGCTAAATAATAATTATCACTAGCAAGTGGGATGAGATCCCATATGTGACTAGAGCCTCTGTAACCCTGGGTATAGAGTTATGCTATGTATCTGGGCAGGAATGGGGAGAATTTTCAGTTGATGAGGCCAGCTGTACAATCTCATTGTCGGCAGTTATTATTCAGTCACTTTTCAGTCATGCCCCATTCTTTGTGACTCCATTTGGGGTTTTCTTGGCAAGGATCCTGGAACAGTTTCCCATTTCCTTCTCCAGGTCATTGTACAGATAGGAAACTGAGGCAAACAGGATTAAGTGACTTGCCCAGGGTTCACGCAACTAATAAGTTTCTGAGGCTGGATTTGAACCCAGAACTTCTTCACTCCAGGCCCAAACTATGCCACTTTGGAGCTGCAAGCAATGCCTGAGGCTAATGCAGTCACAGAAAAACCCAGGACTTAGGACAGAGCTGATAGGACACCCAGACCCCTTAGCCAGGCTGTATATTAAATAAGACTTTTCTCTGTATGATTTTGAACTTCCAATTTAGAATAGGGGGTGGTTGTTTTGGTATATTCTCATTTCCTTTCTTTGGTGAGAAATCAAGGAATCTTCCACTCTACCCTTTGTCTTAGCTCCTGCTAAAGAAGATTAGTGTCTTCTCTCTCTTTAGAGGCAAAGTGTTCTCCCAAATTGGTCCTAGATTATTGCCATTAAATCATGCCAGGCAGAATTTTCTGCCCACCTTATTGTCATTTATAGCAAATGGAGTAAATTGAGAGCAATAAAAAAGACAGCAGATAATGTGGAGGGAGTGAGGTGCAGCCTAGCTCATGGCTACTTGAAAGCTTTAGTGGTAGAGGACAGAAGAGGCTTCTCTCCTATATCTTTTCCCCTCCCTGGAAAGAAGTAGATAAAAATCAATTAGGGGTGTGTGTGTGTGTGTGTGTGTGTGTGTGTGTGTGTGTGTGTGTGTGTGTGTGTGTAGGAAGTAGGCACTGTACTTTTACCCAAAAGACAAAAGGTCACTGGAAGATGCCAAGGAGCTCCCTATGCTTTGTCTCACCAGTATGACCTACTGGAGACAATGGTGAAAGGGACTCAGAAGAGAAGGTGGCCAGAGCAAGATGCACCCCCTCTTCCAATACTCCTCCTCCCAGTCGATTCTCTTCTCTATAGTTCTCAGGGAGAAGTTCAAGATGTTTTTGGTGCTGTGACCTCTGGGTAAAAGTCTTTTTGACCTCCACAGGCATCCCTGACATCCAGAGCCTTTTAGCAATGATCATTACCTGGCCAGCTGGGAAATGAAGGGTTACATTACTGATGGAATTTTAGAAAATGGCTAGAGTGCAGGTTCTCTCTCCCTCAATTATCTAGGCCAGCAGGGACAGGTGGTAGCTTGGAAAATCTCCAAATAGCAGGAAATGTATTTTAGAATGCATTAAAGTGCTTCCCTTACAGCAGGCTTACTTTCCTGATCATGTTTTTTATTTACCCATAAATCAGTTCAGGTTGAGGTGAGGCAGAAGAGAGAAATGCATTATGGGGAGGAATAATTCAAATTCAGTTTAACTCAAAACACTTCACAATTTGAAATGGCTTTGAAGTTTACAAAGCACTTTCCTTACAACAGCCTTGTGAGACAGGGAGTACAAATATTTAAAAAATGACAAATACTTCAATAATAACAATAGCTAACATTTATGTAGTGCTTACATCAGACATCGTACTTTATAATTATTATCTCATTTGATCCTTACAACAACCTTGGGTGGGGGGGGAGGTGATATTATTATCCCAATTTTACAGATGAGGAAATTGAGGAAAACAGAGGTTAAGTGACTTACCCAGTGACATTGCTAGACAGCTAGTAAGTTTCTGAGATTAGATTTGAACTCAGGTCTTCCTGACTGCTGGCCCAACACCATCTCCCTTGTGCCAACTAGTTACCCTCAGTAGATGCAGAAAAAGCTAACTAATACTTATTTTTATGAAAAAAAAATTCTAAAATTAGTTATGGAAAGGTCTGCTTTTTTATTTGGTATGACCAAAATAATTTATTTAAAGCCAAGAATTAGCATTTTTTTTTTTGCAATTGGGAAACACTAGAAGTTTTTCTGCTCCAAATAAGTATAAAGCCAGGATGCCCCTTCTGCTCAGTATTATTTGGCATAGTTCTAGAAATGCTAGGCTTAGTAAAGAGGCAAAAGGACAAAAACTAGAGGTAAAAATATGGACAAAAAGCAAGTGCACATATGATTAGTCCTATTTTAAAGATGAATACCACAGAATCTCAAATTAGGAACCCTGGAGAATTTCTTTTTCTTTGAAAAAAATCAATTAAAATTTTCAGTCAACTAAAATCTTTTTTTTTATTCCTTCTCACTTCCTCTACAATACTCCACCCCGCAAAAGAAAAGCAGAGTCTGTAAACAAATAAACAGTCAATCAAAACAAATTCCTACATTGTCCATTTAAATAAAAAAAAATTCTCTGCACCCTGAGTTCATTATCTCTGTTAGGAGGCAAGAATCATTCTTTATCATTAGTCCTAGAGAATTATGGTTGATAATTACAGTAAGAGTTCTTAGTCATCTATCTTTATAAGGTTGTATAAAAAAGTATACAACTTTCTCCTGTTTCTATTTCCTTTACTCATCAGTTCATGTAGGTTTTTCTAGGCTTCTTTGAAACCATTCCTTTCATTAATTCTTGTACCACAATAGTATTCTATCACAATCACACTATAATCTGCTCAATCTTTCTTCAGATGATAGTCAGCCCCTTAATTTTATAGATCTTTGCTGCCACAAAGAAGAGCTGCTGTAAATATTTTTGTATATAGGGGTCTTTTCCCTCTGATTTAGTCTTTCTAAGGCAGTGATGGTGAACCTTTTAGAGGGACTGGTGAAGTCCTCTGGCAAATGGAGAGGGAGAGGGGAGCAGCCCAAACCCGCATCCCTCCAGCTTTCTAGTAATGAACTCTGTGCTGGAGCAATGGCACACTTGCTCACAGAGAGGGCTCTGAGTACCACCTCTAGCATACATGCCATAGGTTCACCACCATGGCTCTAGGGTATAGGCCTATTAGTGGTACTGCTAAGAAAGACAGTAATGTTTTGGGTATAGTCCTAAATGACTTTCCAGAATGGCTTCACCAAGATTAACTAATTGCATTCGTGTGCCTGTTTTTTCCACTTTAATCATTTTCAATTTTTGTCAGTATTTCCATTCTGATGGATGTGAGGTGGGACCTTAGAATTAATCTTCATTTCCTTGATTATTAGTATTTTGGAACTTTTTTTCACATGGTAATTGATAGCTTGGAGTCGAGGACTTTCTTTTTAATATTCTGCCAAGTGGTTATACAACTTCCACTTGAAGATATCTAGTGATTAGAACCACTGCCCCCTGAGATTGCTCATTCTACTCTTAGACAATGCTAATTATTAGGAATTTTCCCATTACGTGAAAGCTAAATCTTCCTTGTCCATCCATTGTAGTATTTATTAGATTAGTGTTAATATTTATAATTAAATTAATCATATATTAATTTATGTATAATAATAACATAATAAAAATGTAAAACTATACATTTTTAACAAAGAAACAAAAAAGATGAGAATGATTAAAAGCCTGAAACTACAAGGACTCGACAGCAAAACTCATGAGAACACTATGAGAAGTGTTACAGTCAAGATTTTGCAACAGTTCTTGGCTGTTTACATTTTCTTTTATGAGAACTTGAATATAAAATGATTACTGTTTGTCTATTTAAAATATTTCTCATACCTTCCAGACCTACCTATTTTCACACTAAACTAAGCATCCTGCTCTTAAATAGCATCTCATATTGTTCCCAAATTTAGTGTTCTTTTTCTATATGTTGATCTGGGCATCAACAATGCAACAGTCAGATAATGAAGACAATTAATGCACAGAGATTACACTCAGTCCTGAAAAGGACTGAGAATCTCAAAAGGAAAAAAAAAAGACTTTTAAAAGGAAAAACTGGGTAGTGTTAAGTCCCTTTCAGCTATCAATACTCAAGTTGTTTCATGTAGTCATTCAAAAACTTAGAATTATTCAGATGTTTTATTTCTCTATGCTCATTATCTCCAGCTCTTTCAATTTGTCCTGATATTGTTCAGCCATGTACAAGTCTTTGTGACCCCATCTGGAGTTTTCTTGGCAATGATATGGAGTGGTTTGCTCTTTTCTTCTCCAGCTCATTTTATAAATGAGGAACCTGAAGCCAACAGGGTTAAGTGACTTGCCCAGGATCACATAGCTAGTGCCCCACCTCAGATTTGAACTCAGGAAGATGTCTTCTTGACTCCAGGACCATCACTCTATGCACTATGGTGCCACCTAGATGTCTTTACATGACATGATCTCAAAGCTCTTCAGCATCTTGGTCATTCCCTTATGGGTACCTTGGAATTTATCAATATTCTTCCTACAATGTCATGCCTAGAACTAAACCTAGATCTCCAGGTGTGGACTGACCACAACAGAGAACAAAAATGCAATTTCATTCCCTAGAATCTCTCTAATCTTTATAATGCCCCTTTAGTGAAGTCTGATATCACATTCAGTGTTTTGGTTGCGGTATCAAGAGGTTATGACTCAAAATTAAGTGATGTGCTCATAGTCACAAAACTAATACGTACCATAGCTTGGATTCTGTATCAAAGAAGATCATATTTTCCAAACTTCTTATCCTCCCATATATGAGAACTGACTCATGGAGAGCAATTGGGAACTATGCCCAAAGGACTTTAAAACTGTATACCCTTTGATACTGTAATACTATGACTAAATCTATACCAAAAGAAATTTTTAAAAGAGGGTAAAGGACCCTTTGGACAAAAATACTTATAGTAGCTCTTTTTGTGGTAGCAAAAAAATTGGAAATTGAAGGGATGTCCATTAATTGGAGAATAGCTGAACAAGTTGAAGTATATGATTTGATGGAATACTATTGTACTATAAGAAATGAGGAGTGGGATGATTTCAGAAAAATCTGTGAAGACTTACATGAACTGATGCAAAGTGAATTAAGTAGAACCAGGAGAACATTATACACAGTGTCAGCAATATTATGTGATGACCAACTGTGAATGACCTAGTTACTCTCAGCAATATAGTGATTTAAGATAATCCCAAAGACTCATGATGAAATATACCATCTACTTCCAGAGAAAGAACTGATGGATTCTGACCAGAATATACTAAATTTCACTTTATTTTTTCATTATCTTTAAATTTGAGAGCCTTTTCATAAGATGACTAATGTGGAAAATGTTTTACCCAATTATCTATATCAGAATCTATATCAGATTGCTAGCTGTCTCAAGAAGGGAGGAAGATAATTTGGAATTCAAAATAAAAAAAGAATATCAAAATTGTTTTTACATGTAATTGGGGAATATATATATATATGCAGTGTTTGTGTATATATATATATATATATATATATATATATATATATATATATATATATATATATATAAACCAAATCCTAGATTTGTCCTATGGTCTACATCTAGGTTGTCAACAATAAAGAATGATATGAGGGTAGAATGGCTGTAATTTCCTTTGAGCCCATTCATAATAGCCTTAAAAAGTGAGACATACCTCACAAACACTAATAGTTTTTCTTCATAGTCCATTATATGTATATAACCCATGAGGGAATTTAATGGGCATTGATTAGTGGTGTACAAATCAAGAATGGAAAATATACAAATCTGGTGCTATTGCCTAGTGAATAAATGCCCTGATTTATCTTAATCTAGATAGATAATATGTATATTTGTATAAGTCTTTATAACTTTCACACAAATCTTCATCACAATAGAGAAACTAATAATATTTGCACAACTTGTTTCAGCTGGTCACTGTAAGGATCACATGAAATGAGTATGTGAAATACTTTGTAAAAACTAGAATGCCACATTAGACTATAAGCTCCTTGAATGAATATATGGAAAACCCCCTCTCTATTAAGCACTTACTATGTGCAAAGGCCTGTGATAAGTCCTCAGCGTACAAATTGAAAAGTAAGACAGCAATGTTGTCCAGAAGCTGATATTCTAATGGGGGAGACAACATATATGGAAAGTTTTAACTACAATTCAGATGGAAAGGCCCTCTGGTCCTTAGGGTACAACCCCAAAGCAGATGGCAAGGTTTTGTCATTCATGTTATTTCCACTGATAAAATTGTATCAATTTCTTTAAATGAAACAAAATGACAATCCTTACCTTCTATCTTAGAATGGATATTAAATATCAGTTCTAAAAGCAAAAGGGTGGAGTGACTTGCCTAGGGTCACAAAACTAGGAAGGATCTGAGGTCAAATTTTAATCCAGGTCCTCTTGATTCCAGGTTTGGCTTTGCATCCACTGAGCCACTTAGTTGCACCATATAGATTCTAATGTTGCACCATTTCATAGTTCCAAGTTCTTTTGTGGCAAAAACTTCCATTTCTACAGAATTTTAACCCAGGTCTTCAGAACCTTTACCCTAGCCATACTATCTTGCTGTCTCTTTTTCCTTTCCCAATGCCTTCCCTCACTTAGTACCTGATTCTGTGCCTCTCTAATGCATTTATCATGGAATGTTATAATTATTTAGTGCTTGTGTCCTATCTGCTTACCTATGGAAAATACTTCGTAAATTATTTTGGTTGAATGAATGTCATATGGTATATGTGTCTTTGAAAAAAGCACCGATGACTATATTGTGACTTTATATACATTTATTTATGTCCGCTTACATAGAAACATGATACAAATGATAGGAAAAATACACATGTAAGTGCTCTTCAACTAAACAAAGATAAAAATATATACACATTGTTAGAATAATACTTATATAGTAGGAAACAAGAAAGTGAACACCATTTGAACTTGTCCTATTTATAGTGCTTTCAAATCCATTTATTTACGATTGTAGGAAATCACTTCATGAGAAGTTGCTCTATTCACCCATCTTTGACCCGCTCTGAGCATGAGTCATGGGTCTCTGAGCATGGGTCATCTCCATTGTTGCTAGTTCATTCATAATTGGACCATAGATTTTAGAACCTGTGCAGAGCTTATTTTCTTTGTTGGGCATTTGGTATTCTCCATGATTTCTAAAGTTCTCATTTCACAAATTCCCTGACAAAGCAAACGCCAAGTCAAACACTAAAAAAATTTATTTTGTCCATAGAAACATATGCACATTTTGAAAGACCAACTGGAGGGCAGGGACTTTGATTTATTTTTGTTTTTGTATTTCCAGCATCTAGAAACAGTAAGGCACATCATAAATGCTTGCTGAACTGAATAGCGGTTGTAAACTAAAGGAATCAAAAAGTCTTGGTTGCAAGGGCCTTCAAATGAGAAAAAATGGTGTATTTTCCTAAGGGGAAAAATAGCTCTGATCTTCTTCTTGAACTAAAGACTGGCTCTAGAGAACAGGGACTGCTTTTTATCCCTAGCTCCTAGTCTGTTGCCCTGCACATAGTAGTTAATAATGCTTGTTGACTGATTACTTCTTTGTTGCCAGGCCATCCCTTCAGTGAGTTTAAATATAGACCTTGAGTTGGAAACTCTAAGTTAAAAATAATATTATCTAAAACTTCCAAAAGGACAGATTAACATTTTAGTAAAAATGTCATTCCATTTTGAGCACATTTTCCGGTGGCATGCATGAACTGAGTTATAATGACCAACAAGGCGCAAAGGCACCACCACATTTCCTTCAGTATCTTCCAGGCTGTACCCAAACTGTCCATTGAGCCAATTAAAGATGCTATCTTCAGCTGGACCACCATAAACTTCCCCCCTTGAAATTCTTTATAAATTGATGAGAACTAGACTAATCAACAATCTGCTGTCTTCTATTCTAGTTTCTTGGTTGTTGTTGTTGGTGGGTTGTTTTTTTTTCCCTTTGGCAAAACAGCACACACTTTGTGTCTTCCAACTGATCCCTAGAGCTCCCTCTTGTATTGAAAAAGTGGAAGAATCTTGAAGGGAAAGGATACAACCATTGTTTTCAGTGTTCCTAGTTGACATGTCAATCAGTATCATACCAGTTAGCCAAAATATAATTAACCTATTTATTTATTTTAATTATTATTTAGAAAAAAATAAAACCTTCCCTTGTCTCTTAGAAACAATACTGCATATTGATGCCAAGGCAGAAAAGTGGTAAGGGCTAGGTAATAGGGGTTAAGTGACTTGCCCAGGGTCACATAGGTAGGGAGTGTCTGAGGATAGATTTGAACCCAGGAACTCCTGTCTCTAGGCCTGGCTCTGAATCCACTGAGATATCTAAGATGCCCTCAGTTAACTCACTTAAATGGTCACTGGCTGGCTTAGAATTGGCAGAAAGCAGTCAACCAGTCATGCAGATTGAAAGAGGGAAAGGAAGCATGCTTGATAACAATTTTGGGGACCCATGACTAGAATATTCTAGTGTACAGACTTGAGTGTCATAGAACTCATCATCTATGTTTGTTTGGTAATTTAAACTCCTTTGGTTTCTGAAAGCACAATAGTTATCATTCAATATAAATTAATGAGATAAGGCTTTTAATACAAAAGTTACAGCATCAATTTAATAGGCTATTAATTCAACAAGTAATACCAATAAGCAATTGTTAATCAAGGTGGGGGGAAGCCCCAGGCTTTGGAAATGGGTAAAAAAAAATCAAATCTGAAAAAAATGTGAATGTAAAATGCTAAAGAATTGACAACCAGTTCCCTTTTACTCGTACTCGTGGAGTACTCAAAACAATTCCTATCAATTTAAATTAAATTGGGTCTGCCAAGTATTTCAAAGGCTAATTCCATCCATGTGTAACTTTTCTATCAGTGAAATGAGATGACTAAGCTGGGAAGAGAGGCTCATTCATTTTATTCTCTTCAAAATAACTGTTCTCAGGAGACCATTTTGGAAATCGTTGTCAGTCTTCGACAAGAGTGGCAATGCAGGCCACGTATGAATCATATCCCTTCTTCCTCCTGCTTTGTGGCCAGCCTGAGGGGCAGAACAACCCAACCCAAGACCAAAGGAGCCCTGGACCTGGGAGGACCTAAAGCAACAAGGGCCCAAAGGCTGGCCTCCCTTTTCATAAGGACTTGAAGACTCCACATGATGCCGTAAGCACATTCCTTTCTATTTCAGATTTGGGCTCTATTGACTAAGGACTAGTTAGGCAAAGTACAAAAGCTTTAATACTGTTCATATCTTTATGCATCTGTTCATTACAATCATCCTATTACACAAAGGAAAGAGCAATAGCACAACGAGGCTCTATACTCCCTTCTCTGTTGGGGGGGGGGGCTTTTAAAGCCTCTGACCCATAGGCACTCTTTCACTCTCTAACTCTCCTTCAGATCAAGTATTTACAAATCCATAGCCCCTTGCTCCCTGTCAGAGTATAGGCCTATTGGATTTTAAGCTGAAAGGGAACCTAGAGGTCATCATTCCAACCTTCTGGTTTTACAGATGAGGAAACTGAGGCCCAGAGAGATGTAGAGAGTTGCTGGGGCATGTTGCCTGTCATTTTAGACAAGTCTAAATCATAGGCATCTTTTTGGCCTCTAACAGAAAGTAACAAGCAAGTGAAAAGGATGCACTTTTTATATCAAAAATGGAGAGAAGTAAATTGCTGTATGGTTAGTTTGGAAGATTCTACTACAGTAGAAGATATCAGTTCACAGATTCTGGAAATCACTGGTGCTGTCTGGGTTTGACATCAGACAAGTTGGCTTTGACTTGGCCTTTCCGCCAACTTTTTCTTTGATGACAGGTAGAAGGTACGGTTCTCCTCACAGTAAGTCACTTTGTTGAGTGGCAGCTTATAGATTGAGTGATTTTTTGTTGTCACTAAGAGGAAGATGAGCGTGGCTAAGCAGAAGGGCCAGGTACATGATGGCAACCCAAACTGGAAAAGAAAGAACAGGAAGCAGAGGAAGTTTGAATCTTTCTGAATCAAAATTTGAGAGCTGGAAGGTTCCTCAGAGACTGTTTAACTCCCTCATATTACCAATAAGTAAGCTGGAGTTAAATAACCTCAGGGAAATGAAATAACTTGCCCGAGATCACATGGATAAGGTAGGATTTGAACTCAGGTCCTTTGACTCCAGTATCAGAGCTTCAACATATATTCCACTTGGTCCACTCCTCTCCCTGTCTCTACTCCATCTCCCACCCTACTCAAGAAACACCAGTGGTGCCTTATATCTCTAGGATAAAATAGAACCTGATCTGTTTAATATTTAAAACCCTTCATGATCTACTTCCAGCTTAGCTTTCTTGACTTATTGAACATTGATTCCTTTCAAGAATTGTGCTTTCCAGGCAACCTGGCCTTTTTAGTGTTCTCCATACACAATATTCTGCTTCCCTTGCCTTTCTTGGGTCACAGACTGACACACATACTTGGAACTTATTCTCTCTTCATCCTACCCCTTCTTAAAATCCTGAGCTTTCATCAACTGACTTCAAGGACCAACTCCTATATGTTGTTGTTTAGTCATTTTCAGTCATTCCCAACTCTTCTGTGGCAAAAATACTGGAGTGCTTTGCCATTTCCTTCTCCAGCTCATTTTATAGATGAAGAAACTGAGGCAAACAGGGTTAAGTGAATTGCCCAGGGTAGTAAGTATCTGAGGTCAGATGTGAACTCAGGACTTCCACTCAAATCTCCAATAAAAAGGATTTATTCACCATAGCTAGACTGCCTATCCTTCCAGTCTTCTAATCTTCTTTAGTCACCTCTATAAATTCGGTCTCCAAGGATCGTGGCCTTCTTGGTGTTCCTCAGACAACATACTCCCATCTCCTGACTCCATCTATCTTCAATGGCTATCTTTTCATGCCTGGGGTCCTCTCTCTCTCCTCATCTTTGCCCCCTGAATTTCTTTGTTTCCTTCAAATCTTCTTCTACAAGAAACCTGTTCTGTTCCTCCTTAACCTTAGTGCCATTTCCCTTAGATTACTCTCAATTTATCCCATGAATATGTGTGTATTTATTCATCCATATCTATATCTATCTACACTCACAGGATGAACAGAGTATACACATGTTATACAAACTTGAATGCTGTGCTTTGCATTGTTCTCTCTCCCCCACTGGTGGCGAATTCCTCGAGGGCAGAGATTTTGTCTTTGTTTTTCCAGGGTTTAGCACATAGTAGGCTCTTAATAAATTTCTGTCCAGCAGAATGTGAGTAAAGTCCTAGAGGGTGGGAACTTTTTTTTCTCTTTATGGTTCTCCAATGCCTGGCACACAGTAGGTTCTTTGGTTTTCTGAACAATTCTAGTGCACAAAGCTCTATCAGCACCTCCAGGGGCTGCAAAGCCCAGTGATCACAGTGAGGTCTAAGGAGGGAGTTTGCTATGGAAATGGTGGGATCAGGAAAGGATGGGCAGGAATGGAACTGAAGGAGTAAGGGCAAAGGGAGGGAGGGCGCTCCAGCCACGGGAAGCCACTTGGTTAAAGACATAGAATTGGTTTTGCTACTAGCACACTGTGGATTTAATGATTGAACCAGACCTGTGCTTACTAAATGTTTATTGACCAATTGACTGATATAAACAAAGGCCCAGAGGAATGAGACGAGGGCACTAATTTAAGGGGGTGGGGTTGGACAGCCGACTTTTTACTATTTTGTCCATGTCTCCTTAGTGTAGCCAAACTGGAATACATTGAGGTTAGCTCCTGAGAACTCACATTTTACCAGCCTAACTAGGAAATGGATTTGTGACGTCTAACAGACAGCCTGAAAAGCGACACACATCACCAGCTTCCTACCCCACGACTTGGTGTTTTCAAGGGATCCAATGATGTCAAAGTTTATCGTGGTGTTGGACAAGACCAAACTCCCTTGGATTTGACACAAACCAGCCTCAACAGGTCCCAATGGAGCTTACCAGTCATTCTAACCCAACAGGAAAACCCAGATAAAGGCATATTTACCACAGCCATCATGTTTGCTAATGCTGCACCCAGGTAAGCAGTAAACAGAGCTACAAAGGAAATGAAACAATTCTTAGTTAACAGTTACTGTTCAAGGGAAACACAGCTGCTTTCTGAAAACTCAACGTGCCATCACATTTATCTTTCCTTCTTTAGTCCCATCTTTCTCATTATTATCACATATGCCATTTTGGGTTTTGGTTGTAGTTTTTAAATTTATATTTTTTAAAAGTATATTTTATTTATGTATAATATTTACACATTTAATTTATATTTAAAAATATTAAAATGTTAATATGAAGTCAACTTTTTATGTTATCAAATTATTATTTATTTATATAATTTATTTGCGTATTAGTTATGCATTTATTAAATTATGTCTAATATAGTAATTACATATTAAAATTTTATTTTAAAAGATCTTAGAAATGATATTAAATACCAGTTCCAAAGCAGAAGGGCAGTAAGGATTAGGCTACTGGGGTAAATTGACTTACCCATAGTTATACAGATAAGAAAGTATCAGAGGTCACATTTGAATCCAGGACCTGGCTCTTTATTCCCTGAGTCACCTAGCCACCTCCATTTCAGTTTTTAATAGAATTCTACATCTAGTAGGGAGTGCAGAAATCATCTGTTCTACTCAAACCTTTTACAAATAATGAAATTTAGGCCTAAAAAAATGAAGTAACTTGGCAATATCTTTTGTTACCATTCCTTCCCAGTTGCCACTGATAAATCCTACAACCGGCCCTCATTGTTACTCACCTAGATTGTAACAATAACCCCTCCACAGATCTTCCTACTTCTTCCTCCTTTACTGATCCATCTTTCACACTATCACCAGATACATTTTCTTATGTAGTGATCCATTTAGGTTACTCCTGGCTCCCCAAATGTCAGTGGCTCCCTACTACTTCTGGATTTGAGTTTAAGCTCATTTTCTTCTGCAGAAAGGGAGCTACTCAGCTTGCCCTTTGATTCCTTAACCCTAATCTTTTACCCCTTGCTGCAGTAGGCACCCTGGGACTATTCTCTGGAGGCAGTGTCAGGGACTAAGAGCCTTCCCCTCCTTCTACAGTCATACCCTTTTTGTCTCAAATGGGACAAGGCAAGTCACCTGGGATAAATAATCGAGGATGACTTGTGAGCTGTAATAACGAAAGTAAAATATAAAATGTAATATTAATTTTAAAAAAGGATTGTGGTTGCCATCTATAAAATGAACTCTCAAGTCACCAGTCTGTTAGTAGTTTTTAACAATTAAGTTTTAATCAAAATGGAGATAAAGTAAAAGGAGGAAAATGTAGGAAGGAGACAGAAAATATCACCTAACTATAATACCCTAAGCTGAATCAGGAAGCCAAAATCTGAAGCCCCCCAAGCCCCTTAAGCTGGCAAAAGCCCTTGAGTGCACAGCAGGCACCAGAGCTACTGCTCAGACCCCTGTTCCAGCCAAGCGCCAACCCCCAAACATGCACATGCACATACACTATTTGGATGGTTATTGATATGGCTTTTGGCTTCATATTCTCTACCCTTGAAGTTTGTCCTTTCTGCCAATATCCTTTACTGCCTCTCTTTTTGCGTCATCATCCTAGTTCAGGCCCTCATCATCTCTTGCCTGGACTATAGCTTCTAAAATGGGGTCTCTTCTGGTTGCACCCTTCCAATTCACCTGCCACACAACCATCAAGGAGATTGTCTTAAAAGTCCTGGGTGAGGGGGCTGAGTGGAGAGAGAGCTAGGCTCAAATTTGGCCATAGACCCTGCCTAGCTGTATGACCATGGGCAGAATCAAGCTTGATTCTAAGGTGGAAGGTGAGCGTTTAAAAAAAAAGTTACTTAACCCCCATTTTCTACCCCTTATTGCTCTTCTGTCTTGGAACCAATATGCAGTACTGAATCGAAAATGGAACGTAAGGGTTTTAAAAAAAGGAAAAAACACAGAAAAGAACAACTATGGTAACATATAGGAAAACAAATTCCTTAATTATCTATGTCCAAAAAATGTCCCAGAATTTTATCAAGTTTTGTAGTCTATAATTATTAGTTCTATACTATACATATATAATTTATCAAGTATATATTTATGTTCTCATATATCTGAAGTATCTGCTCAAAAATATTTACTTATTGGAGTAAGAAAGTTTAGAGACTGTGAATTCAGTCTAATCCTCTAATATTAAAGGTAAGAAAACTGAGGGGTTAAATTAAATGAAATTGCACATAGGTCTCAGGTAACAGATTTGGGGTCTAAATCCATTTCTTAAGCCAGTAAATCTTCACTGTGACTGCATTGCCAAAAGAAAAATAAGCAAGTCAACCTGCAACACACTGCTGTTTGCCAAATTTGCCAAAGCCCCATGTAGGAGATTTTGACTTGTTTTGCTGGGCCTCAGAGGGCAGATCTAGGAACATGGGTGATAAATGGAAGCAGATTTATGCTTGGTGAAAAAAGGGGAAAAACCACGTGACTCAAAGTAAGGAAGAAGTTATCTGAGGTGTTATTGGCTTTCCCCATCAGCAAAAGGCACCCAGAAGAGGATGGATGCCACATGTTAGGAATGTTCTAGGCACCGTCTGTGCTTAGGCACAGGTCAGACTCGTTGGCTCTCTTGTAACTTGGAGATTCTGGTTCTGATCTGGAAAGTGGGTATAGTATTAATTTATTTCATGGAACTATGGGGAGGACCAAATGTATATAATGCAATATGGACTCAGATCCCAAAGTTTGCTACTTGATAACTATGGGAAAAGAAATGATTTTTAAGTAATCAGACCATTTAGCCTTTCTGAGCCTCAACTTTCTTATCTGTAAAACTAGAGGGTTAGGTGGGGTCTCTCAGCACTATCATGATTGGAAGAGTAACAAGGAAGTTTCTTTGAAGACCCAAGTTCACTGAACAGCAGCAGTAGCAGTAATCTGTTTAAAAACCAAACAACCAACCAATAAACGAACAAACAAAAAAAACTAAAACCAAAACCAAAAAACCAGAGCGGGGAGAGAGAACATGAATCATGTAACCTTGGAAAAATTATGGGTAAAATGTATTACCGGAATAAAATACTGAAATAAAACAAAAATGTAAAAGATCCACAAACCCTTACCTTCTATCTTAGAGTCAATACTGTGTATTAGGTCCAAGACAGAAGAGTCTTAAGGGATAGGTAATGGGGGTTAAGTGACTTGTCCAGGGTCCCACAGCTAGTATGTGTTTGAGGCTGGATTTGAACTCAGGGAGATGAGTCTTCCAGAATATAGGCCCAGCATCCTATGAGCTTGTACCACCTTGCTGCCCTCAGCCCTCTACTAATGAGCAGCTATTCAACTTGAATCAGAAACCTTCATTTTCTGAGGGAATCGCGTTTGGCTGGTATTCGTATTCTCCAGACATGACTCACAGGACCTGACCTAGAACTGTGCTCTTGAAATCTTGAATGCTCTAGATGCTGGACTTGTATTCTCTTATTTAGGAAATGAGCAAAACAATTGGGACTGTTAGAGTCCTGGCTCAAGAGGCCACTTTTACTAATAAACAAAAATTCAATTTCTGCCTTGTTCGTGGAGTCTTCCCAAATAGCTCATGTTTATCTAACTTCACAAAGCACTTTTCTCAGATCTTGGGAGTTTTCAGATAGCAGCATCCCTAGAAATGCACAGACTTGCTTCTAGCCTCATTAAGGTAAAAACTCATTGTGAAGACAGAGCCCACCTTCCTGATCGCTACCAGCAACAAATGTTGCACGACTACCACTAACAGAGGGATACAGAAGCCCTGAGAGGGGCAGCCATCCTCAGACCACTATTTCCACTTGCAGCCCCATCCTCACAGCCATCATCTGGGAAGCAACTCTGGTGGAGAAAGAGCCACCCATCCTTACCCACTGTCAACCAACTGCCACTTACAGGGCAGCAAGCCCGGAGCACCCAGGCATCCCGGAGATCCAGGAAGTAGCATGTGACCAATCAATCAAACTACCACCACTTGTCTACCTTATCTTTCTCCCCTGATGGGGAAAGCCCAGGACCTAGAAATCAAGGACCCTGGTTATGGTGACATTAAATAATTACATTTTCTTAAAGAGGCATCAATATCTGCTTTGTTGGGGGAGCTGGGGACTCAGTGATTAGAGTCAGGCCTAGAAATGGGAGGTCTTGGGTTCAAATTTGAGCTCAGTCACTTCCTAGCCCGAGTAAGTCACTTAAACTCAATTGCCTATTGATAGCACTGCTGGATTTGTACCCCAAAGAGATAATAAGGAAAAAGACTTGTACAAGAATATTCATAGCTGTGCTCTTTGTGGTGGCCAAAAATTGGAAAATGAGGGGATGCCCATCAATTGGTGAATGGCTGAACAAATTGTGGTATATGTTGGTGATGGAATACTATTGGGCTCAAAGGAATAATAAAGTGGAGGAATTCCATGGAGACTGGAACGATCTCCAGGAAGTAATGCAGAGCAAGAGGAGCAGAACCAGGAGAACATTGTACACAGAGACTGACACACTGTGGCACAAGAGAAAGTAATGGACTTCTCCAGTAATGGCTTTACAATGTCCCTGATCAACCTGCAGGGATCTACGAGAAAAAAAAAAAACTATCCTCAAGCAGAGGACAAACTGAGGGAGTAAAAACACGGAGGAAAAGCAACTGCTTGACTACAGAGGTTGAGGGGACAGGATCGAGGAGAGACGCTAAATGAGCGCCCTAATGCTAATACCAACAACAAGGAAATGGGTTCAGAGCAAGGACACATGTGATACCCAGACGAATCGCGCCTTGGCTAGGGAAGGGGTGGCGGGGTGTGGGGGGTGGTGGGAAGAAAATGATCTGTTTCCAATGAATAATGTATGAAAATGATCAAATAAAATAATGTTTTAAAAACTAAAAATAAATAAATAAATAAATAAACTCAATTGCCTAGCTCTTATCATCCCTTCTCCTGTAGACCAGGTACTTAGTACTGATTCTAAGAGGAAGGTAAGGATTTTAAGACAAATTTAAAAAAAACAACTTTTTTTTTTTGCTATTGCACCTCTAAGAACAACAGACTTTTCCATCTGTCTTTCAGATGAAACCTTCCAGCCATGCTATCTCCCTCTCCATCTTACTTTTCTATTTGT
Source organism: Monodelphis domestica (assembly GCF_027887165.1). Lineage (NCBI taxonomy): Eukaryota > Metazoa > Chordata > Mammalia > Didelphimorphia > Didelphidae > Monodelphis > Monodelphis domestica. Next base: position 417,327,364 of record NC_077229.1, on the reverse strand, counting down.
ATTTCTAGTATGAAATAAAAAGGACCTCATAAATATATCATTATTTCATCCATCCATTCAAGGTAGGACAAGCATCATTCTCCACATTTTGCAAATGAGGAAACTGAGGTGAGATGCCTTTTTTGAATCCACACAACTAGTATACAGCTTGAACCTGAGGCTTCTGACTCTGGTGCTTTCTCCCAGGAAGCTAAACTGTCTAAATACTTCAGCCCACACCAATTCTCCCTTTTCTGGGCTCCCAAACCAGTTTAGGCTTTTTTTTTAAAACCCTTACCTTCTGTCTTGGAATCAATACTGTGTATTAGCTCTAAGGTAGAAGAGTGGTAAGAGCTAGGCAATGGGGGTTAAGTGACTTTCCCAGGGTCACACAGCTAAGAAGTGCCTGAGATCAGATTTGAACCCAGGACCACCCGTCTGTAGGCCTGGCTCTCAATCTACTGAGCTACCCAGCTGCCCCCAGTTTAGGCTTTTAAGAAGCACTTTAGGGCTGAAATGACTTGTATGGCATCACACAGATAGTAAGTGAAGTCAGGTCTTAGAGCTAGAAGGGACCTCAGAGGTTATTGAGTTTAACACCCTAATTTTATAGATGAGGATACCAATGCTTCAAGAGATTAAAGTGGATAGAGTGCCTGGCCTGGAGTCGGGAGGACCTGGGTTCAAATATGATCACACTCCCTAGCTGTGTGACCCTGTGTAAGTCACTTGGTCAGGATTGCCTAGCCTTTGACAGTTTTTGGTCTTAAAACTTGATTCTGGGGACAGTGAGGTGGATTGAGAGCCAGGCTTAGAGATGAGAAGTCCTGGGTTTAAGGTAGGTAGATGGAAAGTTAGAGTGAAAAAAAATTTGATTCTAAGACAGAAGGTAAGGGTTAAAAAAGAGAGATTATGTGACTTTTCCAGGGTTACCCAGCTAGCATGCCTGTCAGAGACAGCATCCAAATCCAGAACAGATACTCTCTTTAATTCCAGAAGTCTTTGCATTTACAGTGGTTTGATGGCTACATTTTAAAGTTTTATCCACATTGTAAACATATTCTCCATACTTTCTTAAGTCTAGATAATCACTGAAACAATAAATCATGCTGTGGTTTTGTAGCATTTGCTGATTTCCTAAGAGTAACGTTTACACTGAAAATTTAACAACTTGGCTCTATCAAGCTTGTATATACTTTAGCATCACATATGCGTCATGTTACAGGAGACACGAGAGAAGGGGTGGAGGAGGGAGGTAGGGATGAGATAGGAGGGCATGAAGTATCCCCTGGATAAAGGAGCACTGGGGAAATTCTGAAGCATAAATTGCTCCCATTTAAAGATAATAGGTAATAGATCATAATAGATAAGAGTGGTTTTTTAAAAATACAAACACAATTCCCTATCTGTTATTTTAGAATGGAAAGTATAGCTACTTTAGAACCTTTTTTATTGAGACCTTGTTTATAGCATGAAGACCATCAAAGCTTTCCAAAACCCATTTGGAACATACTTTTCATATAGTCTGTGTCACACATGTTGGCACTTAATCCTAACTGGAAATACTTTCTAGTGTTGTTCTTTGATTATTTTTAGCTAGCTTTGTCATTTTTTTCACCCAGCAAGACTGTAAGTTTCCTGAGGACAGGGCTGAACACAAAGTACTTGCTCACTAATAAGTCATTTGTTGTTGTTGTTAAGATTGACCCTAATGGGTAGCTAGATGACTCAGTAGATGGAGAGTCAGCCCTAGAGATAGGCAGTCCTGGGTTCAAACCTGACCTCAGACATTTCCTAGCTGTGAGATCTTGGTCATGCCACTTACCCCAATTGCCTAATCCTTACTGCTCTTCTGCCTTGGAACCGATATTTGGTATTGATTCTAATACAGAAGGTAAGAGTTAAAAAAAATCAACCCTGGAGGCCAGCTGAGGACCCCTTTAAATCCAGTCAAGCAATATGGAACCCAAATCCTGATGGTTTGCCTAGAAGCTCCCAAATGGCCTAGGAGCTCCATTTCCAAGCCAGGGAACATCTATTTAGAGCCATCCGAGACAACTGCTCTTTATGGATATTGCCCCTTCAAGGGTCAAAGGTCACTCATTCAAGAAGACAAGAATCATTACTGTGATAATCCAGCCATAAAAGACGCCATGCATTTTCATCATTTGGAATGATAACATGATAAAATGAATAACTTCATTATGTCAGATTGGATTTGAAAGTTGACAAGGAGCAGACAGAAGTTGGGGGCTTTCATGGAAGTTGCTGTCCCAAGTGCCCTTGGCAGATAAAGGCAAGGAATAATTCTGCACTGTCTTGGTTATTTATTTACTTGCTGGATGGGAAATGGCAAGTCATTTTGATAGTGTGAAATGGGCACCCAGCATTTTATTTGCCAAGAATGGGATTTACCTTAAAGCCTTGTGTAAACAACCTTTGTTACACCTCTCCCTTCCCCCCTCTTGAAGCATGGCAACACCTACCGGATAAAGCCCTCTCTCTGCTTGACCTTTGAAGGCTTGCTCAGGGCTTCCTGATATGGAGGCTACATATTCTGTCCCCAGGAAAAAGTGTCTCTCTTCTCCTTCTAGACTTTCACATCCACCTCCTCCCAGAGCTCTTCCCCACTGCTGCAAAATTGCAAACCTTCCCTTCTAATCCCCAAAGTTCTGTTTATTTCATGCTCCTGTGTGACATGAGACATCTAGATGAGGCAGCCAGCTGGTGCAATGGATAGTGTTGACTCTGGAATTAAATCTGGCCTCAAACAGTAGCTGTATGGCCCCAATCAAGTCACTAAAACCTATTTGCCTCAGTTTCCTCATCTTTAAAATGAGCTGGAAGAAGAAGAGGCAAACCAATCCAGTATCTTTGCCAAAAAAAAACAAAAAACTCCAAACACTGAATGACCCAACAATAACAACATGCCCCTTCTAGTCTTAAACCTCTGATGCTAAATCAGGAGTTCTGAATCTGGGGCTTAGGAAGCTTTTTTTTGTTTTGTTTTAAACCCTTGCCTTCTGTCTTAGAATCAATACTGTGTTTTAGTTCTAAGGTAGAAGAGCAGTAAGGGTAAGGCAATAGGGGTTAAGTGACTTGCCCAGGGTCACACAGCTGGGAAGTGTCTGAGACCACATTTGAACCTAGGATCTCCCATCTCTAGGCCTGGTTCTCAATCCACTGAGTCACCCAGCTGCCCCCAGCTTTTTTAAAAAGTGATAATTATTTATCTGCTACACCTTCTCTTTGATGTTTCTTCAAGGATTGTTTTACTGTCTGTGGTTCTTGCCTTTTAAAGATGTTACCAGCTTGAATTAAAGCATTCTCATTTTAGAACCAAAAAAAAAAAAGTGAAAATTATTCCAATATAACTGGTTTCCTTTGTAATCCTGCATATCTCGTTTTATGCATTAAAAAATATGATGCCGAGTTGTTCATAGATTTAGTCAGACTGTCAGTGGTTCCATGAAAGTAAAAAAATTAAGAACCTTGGTCCTAAATCTGATGTGTCTAGGCCAGCACTGTTTTGTTTTGTTTTTCTTTTGTTTGCTCTTTTTTTTTTTGCCATACAACTTTAGTTATTAACCCAGCCTTGAAGATTCATCGCATACTTACCACAGGTAAGTGATAGGAGATGAGTTTGCCAAGTAAGAGCCATGAACATCCCTCCTATCGCAATGCAGGCCAGAGAGCTGTTGAAACCCCATAATCCGAAGTAGATATTTTCGAATGGAGCTGAAAGGGTCAGCCCTATCACATAAGAGAGCAGCGTTAGTGAACATTTCAGCAAGGCTCCTGATATACTGAAAGGAGCTGGAGCAGTAGAAGCTTCATGAGATCCCTCCCTCCCAAGGTCAGTAGAAATACCTGCGATTATCCCCAGTGTTGATCCAATTGCTGCATGCAGACACATGAGTGGGGAGGAGAGGAGAATGGCAACCAGGAAAAGACCCCCAGTCCAAGGGTTATCGCAGCCATAGATCTGACCGATTCCTACTGGGATGGCTTTGAGTAACTGTAAAGTCAGCCCCCCCAAAAAAAGTAGGGTTACTTTAAACAGCCTCAAGTGAACATTGCTAAGATCTATAGATGTGGATTCACATCTTACAGGACAGGGGAGAGTAGAAAGAAGCAGTTGAGACCAGATTCTACTTTGATACTTTGGAACTTATGCAACTTGATCAATAAGGGCACTCTTTCCAATGACCCCAACCACTCTCCTTGTACAAGATAATTTATTTTCATGAGTTGCTATGCTTGGGGAAATGAACAACTGCTAATGCTAATCTTAATCATAGTTCTTCTTCTTATAGACCAAACAATTGCCCCAAATTGTCTAGATAAAAAGTTGATTCACAAAAATCTAAGAATAATATTTTTAATGGGAGTTGAGATCCCAAATGATTCTAGTCTCTGAGCTCCATGGAATGAAAAGCTTTCGAATCATAGAGACCTAGAAAGGACACCATAATCACATAGGAAGAGAATGAAGTGCATAACATCCCCACTGTCCTGTGTGTTATTGGAGATGTGCTGAGAATGCTTACAGTGAACCTAGCAAGAATAAACTTCCAAGCCTAATATTTTTATTCAGCTATCAAAACCTATATCAATTAAATGTGAATATGTAAAGAAATAACAACAGAATAGCTACTTGTCCTGAGATCATTCCTATTTTAACCCTAACAAGAAGAAGGGAAGATAACAATAATTTTAGTAAATGCTGCTAAGGACTAGAACTTAGTCTCAAACTTCCATAAAATAGAAACAATTAATAGCAAGTTGATTTGCTAGGACCATGCTGACAATTCTGTTGTTGACTAGAAATATTTGTCTTAAGTTTTTTGGGCAGTCAACAGTACACAGAGCAATCAGGCCAAGAGTCAGGAAAATCTGAGTTCAAATCAGGTCTTGGACACTTATGAACTATGTAACTCTGGGCAAGTTACTTAACCCCCCTTTACCTCAGTTATTTATCTGCAAAATGGGGGCACACTAGAAAAGGAAATGGCAAACCATTCCTGCCAAGAGAATCCTATGGGCTTGTCTACGGGGCCATGTAGAGTTGGACATGGAAAATAAGCCTTTCTTTATGTCATTTTTCACTGTCAATCAGCATATAATATTAAAAAAGATTCACTATGTGTATATTTCCTATTTACATTTCCAACACAGGAATAGGCTCAGTGTTTTTCACAGAACAAGATTCCCAGGAAGGCATAGGGTCTAACTTAAGATAATAAAAAAATTTATCCTTTGCAATAAACTACCGACGGAGAACAAGGGATTAATTTTCTTGTGACAATTTCCCTGTTCTTCTAGGTTGTTAAGTGGTATATAAACACATCCTGGACTTCATTAAATCTTTGTGTACTTCTCAACTGTAATACTCAGGCTATGAATCTGACTAAAACAATGTTATGACATTTAAAAGTCAATTCATCTTAGTTGGGAGCAATCTCATTGCATAATTGTGTACAGTAGAGTCACATTTCAGATTCCATAAGGGTAGAATGACTATAATCAATCAGGAGGTGAACTAAGTGTGTCCTGTGCAAAAAGGCCCAAGCCCAGCTGTGAAAAGGAAATTCAAGTTGTCTTCAAATGTCATTCTTTGAAAATTAACATTGTGGATAAAATGGATAAAGACATGGGTTTGAATCTCAACTGAGACAATGGTTATTTGTCCTGGGATAAGTTACTTAATGTGCTTCAGCCTCAGTATTCTTATCTGAAAAATAGGGATGATGATAATAATAATAGCTCTAGAACTGTCCTGACAGGGTTATCATGATGGTAAATTGAGATAACATATACAGAGTATTTTTACCAACCTTGAGGATTGTTTAGGGTATTCTAAAAGCCTTAGTATAGTTTTAAATTTTAGTAACTTGTTTGAATAGGTCAGAATTGATTTGTTCCAGAGACATATTATCTTTTAAAACATTTTCATTCTTTTTAGCTTCATATTCATTTTGACTTTTGGTCTAACCAGGAGTTCTAATAAGGCAGAGTAAACACAAATAACTGATTCAGGAGTGACTCTAACAATATCAAGTCATTTCCTGTCACTTAAAATGCCAACAATATAATTTCTTGCTGATTTTTTTCAGTTCCTTCCTCCATTGTCCCAAAGTTCTCTTGTAAAAGAAAGTGTGATATGTAGACATAAAGTTTCTTTCTTTAAAAGCCTTGCCTTCTGTTTTAGAATCAATTCTAAGTATGAAGGGGTTGCCCAGGACTGAGGGCTCTTTGGTACTTTTCTTTGAAGGGTTGCTAGCGTCAGAGAATTCATCACTGCATGGACAGCCTACTGGTGAAGAGATGTTACATCTTTCTGGCAGGATAATAATAATAACTAGCAGCAATGCAATGACCCAGGACAATTCTGAGGGATCACTGAGAGAGAACACTATCCATATCTAGAGGAAGAACTGTGGGAGCGGAAATGCAGAAGAAAAACAACTGCTTGATCACATGGGTTGATGGGGATATGATTGGGGATATAGATTCTAAAGGATCACCCTAATGAAATAGTAACAATAGGGAAATAGGTCTTGATCAATGACACATGTACAAACCAGTGGAATTACTCAAGGGCTTCAGGAGGAAGGAGGAAGGAGGGGAGGAAAAGAACATGAATCATGTAACCATGGAAAAATATTCTAAATTAATTAATTAAATAAAAAATGAAATCATTTAAAAAATAATAATAGCGAGCAATTATATTTGTGTTAAGGTTTACAAAGTGCTTTATGTGAATTAACTCACTTGATCCTCAAAATAACTCTGTGAGCTAGATATGTTTATTATCTTCATTTTACAGATGAGAAAACTGAGGCTGAGGGTGGCTTGTCCAGGGCCACTCAGCTAAGTAAGGGTCTGAGGTGAGATTTGACCTCAGATCTTGCTGATATCAAATCCAACACTCTTATTTACTGGGCCACCTAGCTTCACCTGGTGTAGACATGTTCCTCTGACTGAGTCTTTGTGAACCTATGGCCACCACTTGGTGTAGCAATTTGTAGGGGATTATTGTCATTTTCTTCCCCTCTAAACTGTTTACTTACTGAGGTTTTAGTTCCAACTCTGCCACTCTTTGTGTGACCTTGGGTAAATCATGTCCTTTCTCTGTGCCTCTTCTGGGTAGGGAAAAAACAAACAAACAAAAGGGACTGGAAATAGATGATCCACTAGGTTACCTTCCTGCTCAAAAACCACACAACTTTGTAGGTATAAGGATAGAGATTGGACCTGTAATTTCATTGAATTAGGGAACATTTATGTAAGGAAACTTCCTTCATTTGATGCAATTGAATTGGAGTATTGCTAGAGCACTAGGTCTGTAGTCAAGAGGTTCTGAGTTCAAATCCAGCCTCAGACACTTACTAGATGTGTGACCTCAGGCAAACCACTTAACCCTTAGTTGCCTCAGTTTCCTCATCTGTATATTTGCCAAGAAAACCCCAGATGGGGGTCACAAAGAGTCAGAGACAACTGACAACAACAACATTGCCTCAAATTGCCTTTTATTGACTTTTCTGGGAACACATCTGATAGACTACTTGGAAACAGAGATGACTCCATTTTTGTCTTTGTATCCCCAGAACCTAACATAATACCTGGCTCATAGTAGGTGGTTAATAAATGTCTATTGGCTTGAACTGAACATTGAAATTCCAAAAGAAAGAGATGAACATCTTTTTTCTTTCTTTTTCATCCCTGGAGTCTAGCATAGAATTGTGCATATAGTAAGCACTGAATAAATGTTTGTTGCTATAAATACTCTGTGGTTCTGTAACTACAACCCAATTTATTAAAGTCCCACTTATTTCCTTACTTCAGGGATCTCTGATTTCATCTTTGTGGGTATTCTTTCCTTCAATACTGATTGCAGGGGGCAGCTGGGTGGTTCAGTGGATTGAGAGTCAGGCCTGGAGATAGGAGGTCCTGGGTTCAAATCTGAACACAGACACTTCCTGGGCAAGTCAGTTAACCCCCATTGCCTCGCCCTTACTGCTCTTCTGCCTTAGAACCAATATCCAATATTTATTCTAATATGGAAGGTAAGGGTTAAAAAAAATTACTGATTGCAGCTTCTGTAGAACTTAAAATAAAAAAAAAAATCCTTACCTTCTGTCTTAGAATTACTACTGGGCATTGGTTCCAAAGCAAAAGAGCAGTAAGGGCTGGCAATGGGGTTAAATGACTTCCCCAGGAAGTGTCTGAGATCAAATTTGAACCCAGGACCTCCCATCTCTAGGCCTGACTCTCAGTTCACTGAGTCACCTAGCTTTCCCTTTCTCTATAACTTTTGAGATAATCTTTGAGTGTTCTTGTGGATGAAAAATTGATCACTCCAAGGTCATCCCGTTAACAAGTCTCTATGAACTTAGTCTAATGATAGGACCAGCAATTTAGAGCCAGATGGGACCAAAGAAATAACTCAGGTCAGCTCCTTCATTTTACAAATGAGGAAACTGAGTTCCAGAGAAATTTTGACCAATTATTGACCGAGATGGCTTGCCTGAAATCACATAAGTACTAAGGGATAGAGGGATGAAATTTGAACCCAGATCATCTGACTAAATCCTGTGCTCTTTTCCAAATCTGGCCATAAGACCCTGCAAACTCAACCAACTCCAGTAGATTCCTGTTGCACTAGAATCAAATATACATGCCTCTGTTTAGATTCTTAAGACCTAGATGACTTGACCATAGATAGCCTCATTGGACATTACTCCGTTTCCCACATTCTTCAATTCCACAAAACTGTTTTTCTCTCTGTTGATTCCTTAGACATCAACATCTCCAGTCTCTGTGCCTCTGCATTGGCTATCTGCTCTCCCTGGAATGCATTTGCTCCTTAGCTCTGGTGCAGTGCTGCTCGGGTACCATCTTCTTTTTTTTTTAAACCTTTACCTTCCTTCCATCTTAGAATCAATACTGTGTATTGGTTGCAAGACAGAAGAGTGGTAAGGGCTAGGCAATGGGGGGTAAGTGACTTGCCAAGGGTCACACAGCTAGGAAGTGTCTGGGGCCAAATTTGAACCCAGGACCTCCCATCTCTGGGTCTGGCTCTCAATCAATTGAGCCACCTGGCTACCTCCAGTTACCATCTTCTGCCTGAAGACTTTCCCAGTTTTTGCAACCTCTACTGCTCTCTTTCCCAGTCTTTGTGTTGCATGTAACACTTTGCAAATAACAACACATACATACATATGACACATATATTAACTTTATATTTATGCTTAAATCCATTAGATATATAGCAAACATATACACAAAGCAAATACTTATATATCATATGATATACATTATACAAACATATTATTCTACTATGTATAATTTTATAAATATGTATATATAAAAATATAATAAATATTTGCTTTCTCTCTCATTCATTTGATTGCAAGCTTATAGTGAATAGGAATTGTTTCAGTCTTTGGATTTGTCTCCACAGTGCCTGGCACATACATAGTAGATATTTAAAAAGTGTTTGTTTACTGATTGGTTGGTTGTACTATGTTACTCCTCTAGGTGACTGACATGCCACTAGGCTCAAAGTCTAAGTCCTTGCAGGTTGGAAGGCCCTTCCAGGGCTTCTGCTTCTGTTGGTTTGGTTTCCAAATGCTCAGGATGCCTTCGGTGCCACCAGGAAGCATTGGGAAGCATTTTAAGGAACTTAAAAGATCAAACAATTTAAATGAGGGAAGGATTTTATCAGGACACTGCATAATCCTTATGCTTCCGTTATCAACAGGAACTATTATTTACTTGCAAAATGATGAAGTTTGATTAATGCAGAAACTCTTAATCTGGGTTCTATGAATGTAAACAATCCTAATAACTATGTTTCAATATAATTGGTTTTCTTTGTAATCCTGTTTTTAAAAAAATAAAAGACTTATTGGAGCCATTTAAGTATTTTGTTCTCAGAGTCTTCACCGGATCCGGTAAAGGGGCCCATGAAAAAAAAAAGGCGAAGAACTGTTGGTTCAGAGGATCCCTAAAGTCTCCTTTGGTTTTCATGCTCTTATCCTTTGTCTTACTAAAACATAACTGTGGTTGGTCAGTTGGTGGGTGAAGGGGCGGAAGGAATGCTATTCTAAAATCCTGTGGGTTTTTGAGAAATGCATAAGGGCTCTATGAAACTATTTACAAGGGTGCCTTATCTCATCCTATTTACCATTGCATACGTTTCCTCAGCTTATTAAGTACTACAAAAACTTGACTTCAAAGACAACAAGAACTAATATTTTATCTAATGGTCAGGCATGGTTTAGACTCACTTGCCATCGGACAGCCTCTCTCATTGTTACCTAATTTAGTGATGTCAGTTTGTGCCAGGAGACTCATCCCCATATGGTGTCAAAGTGACTAGGGGAAAAGGAAAAATTCAGGTCCACGACTAGCAAGGAGCTCCACTGGTTGCCCCAAAACTGGTTTGGCAGAATTGCCTGTATTTGGGCAGAAGCTTGCCCAAACTGACCCACTGTTCTGTAGAGTCTGATCAACTGTAACACTCTGCTAAGAAGTCATAACCAGTATGACTGCCTATATGTATAGTGCTTTAGAAATATGTATAGTTTACAAAGCACTTCACATACAGCATCTCATTTGAGTCTAGCTCTTCCTGGGGAATGTAGTGGGAAGTACAACAAAGCTGTATGGGAGGTCGGGAGATCTATTCTAGGGAGGGACTCTCCTACCATCCCAGGAAGTTTGGGGAAGACATACATTTGGGGGGGCCTCGGTTTTCAGACTTATAAAACAGAATAACATCTGCCTTTCCTAATCTATGAGAAAGAACACTATCCACATCCAGAGGAAGAACTGTGGGAGTAGAAACACAGAAGAAAAACAACTGCTTGAATACATGGGTCAAAGGGATATGGTTGGGGATGTAGACTTTAAATGATCATCCTAGTGCAAATATTAATAATATGGAAATAGGTTCTGATCAAGGACACATGTAATACCCAGTAAAATTGCACGATGGCTACGGGAAGGGTGGGGGAGGGAAGGGAGGGAAATAATGTGATTCTTGTAACCAAGGAATAATGCTCTAAATTGACTAAATAATTAAAACAAACAAACACCTGCCCTCCCTATCTCTCTTACTTTCAAGTACCTTCAGGCACTTCAATACCCCTTAGTTTGCCCTCCACAGTCCAATATCCTATGACAACATTTTCTCTCCTTTCCCACATACCTTTCCCTTTCAGGATCAGGTTATTGGTTCCTTCTTGGGGAACAGTTTGCCAATGTGATAAGCTCATTCTTATGAATATTTTTCCCCCATGACCTTCCTCTTACTTCTTTTTAAAAAATATGTATTTTAATAGGGACCTTCTGGAAACAATGACTCTAATAGTGGGAAATTCGGGCAATGTCATATCAGGCTGAGGAAGTGATATTTTGGGTGCATATAGTGTCTCTTTAGGTGGTTGTTTCCCTTTCCTCCATGGATGCTGTTTTTCTTGTAAATACTAAATTTATGTGCTATGCAGCTTCCTTGAGGACAGGTACTCTTTTTGCTTTTCATTGTATTAGCAGTCCTTTGCACATATTACATTTAAGAAATGGATGTTGATTAGTTGTTTGGTTATTATTCCATCCATGTAAAAGCCTGGTCCTAGATCCTTTGACTAAAGTTGGTTTCCCTTTACGATAGTGTCAAGATATGTACAGTCCTAGCTGGGGAACCAGGGTCATTCTGAAGGCACCGTGATCCTCCAAGGCAGTCCTCAAACACCCAGCGTCTCCTCTGGGCCACTGAGGCAAAGCTTCGATGACTCCTAGCCTGGGATTGTTGTTAGAAGTATGATTGTACCCTTAGCATATTTCTTCCTCCTTCTTTTAATCTCTCTATTCTTACTTAATTCTCTCCTTTTGTTTCCTTTTGAGCTATTGACAAAGGGGAAAAATAATCGTCTGCAACAGTTAGTCCTTGGGTTTGCTGGATATCAGACGAGAGTAAAGGCTGTTTGAAGTCCTTAGCTGGAAATTCATCAAACCATACTTTAAGTGACTCTGAAGTGAAGTACGGTTTGATGAATTTCCAGCTAAGGACTTCAAACAGCCTTTACTCTCGTCTGATATCCAGCAAACCCAAGGACTAACTGTTGCAGACGATTATTTTCCCCCTTTTAAGGTTTACAGAGAATTTTCTTCCCAACGACTCTTTCTTCTCAACTTTATATAATGTCTGTTTATGTCCCAAACACTATGATAACCACTTTATAAATTTTTTTCTCATTTGATCCTCACAACAACTCAGTAATGTAGGTGTTATTATTATCTCAGTTGAGGAAACTGAGGTAGTCAGAGGTTAAATGACTTCTCCAACATCACACAACAAGGAAGTGTCTGAGGCCAGATTTGATTTCAGGTTTTCCTGAATCCAGGGTCAGCACACAATCTCTATCCCCTGAGCCACCTAACTGCCTTCATGTAGTTTGCTGGGGATTGAAAACAGGGAAAAGAGTTGGAGAGTATAGCTAGGTGGCTCAGTGGATAGAGAGCCAGACCTAGAGATGAGAGGTCTTGGGTTCAAAACTAGCCTCACACGCTTCCTAACTGTATGACTTTGGGCAAGTCACTTAACCTCCATTGCCTTGTCCTTCCTGTTCTTGGGACCAATACACAGTATTGATTCTAAGATGGAAAGTAAGGGTCTATAAAAGAAAATGAAAAGGGTTAGAGTGGTCTGTGTACTGTGCTCTCCTGGCTGCCTATAAGAGAGGTAGTGAAGGGGCAATCTCTAAGATTCCTTCCAGTTCCAAAATTCATTCTTGCCTAGGATCAATTTTAATAACATTCTTCCATTCATTGCTTAAGCAATCCATAAAATACCTGCCTTTCCAGGCAACTACCTGGAGTATTAGTTCTATGTTATTGATGTTGAGCCATGTCCAACTCCTGGTAATCCCATTTCGAGATTTCTTGGCATAGACACTAGAGTGGCTTGCCATTTCCTTTCTCAGCTCAATTCATAGATAAAGAAATCGAGGCAAACAGGGTTAAGTGACTTGACCAGGGTCATCCAGCTAGTGTCTGAGGCTGGTTTTGAACTCAAGAAGATGAATCTTCTCTACTGTTCCACCTAACTGCTCTATAGAGTTGCATAAAAAAGTTAGGATTTTATCCATGAGCCAGTAGGAGCACTTAGTATTATTATCTAGAGCCCAATAGTTTTACAAGAGAACCTTGTTTTGAACCTCATTTTCAACATTTCTTAACAATGGCAGTTAGGATGACCTTCAAGTGATACGGGGGTATCTTGGACACACAAGGCATCTAATAGTCACTACAAGAAAGCAACAGACCCTCATTGTATTTTGCATAAGGAGGAGATGTAAAAAGACATTGTAAGTCTTACCTCAGGGACATTGATGTGAGACCAAGTAATATTGGGAACTGATGTTACAGGCACAAATAATTTGGTGGGAAAGAAAGGGTTGTAATGTCCAGTGGCTGCCAAGTACATTGTTAATGCCATGTTGAAAGGCAGGGTGAACACAGGGAGGTCCCATTTACAGAGAACTGAGCCCAAAGCACTTGAAAAAATTGGACTGAAACACAAAATAAAAACATCAAACTAGAGAGACCAAGTAGAGAACAGAGTATGGGCACACATAGCTTTACTCTATAAACATGCTCCCGCAAGGTTGCATGTAAAATTATCTCCATGAACTTAAGATGTATATAAAAGCATTAGGAGAGCTACATTGCAAAAATAACCCCCACGATTCCTATTATCCAATGAAAAAGACTGTCATAAAGAAAAGCATCCATTTCCTGTTTTAATTTCTGTTACTAATTTGGATTTTTTATACACTGAAGGTGACTGAAAATGGGTTTCGTGTAAGGTACCATAGGGTAGTGGCTAATGAGTCCTTGGTTCAAATCTTGCCTTAGTCACATGTTGGGTATGTGACTGAGGAAGTCACTTAATCCCAGATCTCTCTCTCTCTCTCTCTCTCTCTCTCTCTCTCTCTCTCTCTCTCTCTCTCTCTCTCTCTCTCTCTCTCTCTCTCCCTTTCCCTCTCCTCTCCCTCTCCTCTCCCTCTCTCTCTTTCTCTTTCTCTCTCTCCCTCTCTCTCCCCCATATATATTTTTCCTTTTCCCTCTTTCCTTCTCTCCTACTTTCCTATTCTTCCTTCCTTCCTTCCTTCCTTCCTTCCTTCCTTCCTTCCTTCCTTCCTTCCTTCCTTCCTTCCTTCCTTCCTTCCTTCCTTCCTTCCTTCCTTCCTTCCTTCTTTCCTTCTTATTAAAACCCTTACTTTCTGTCTTAGAATCAATACTAAGTATTGGCTTCAAGGCAAAAGAATGGTATGGGTTAGGCAATGGGGGTTAAGTGTTTTGCCTATAGTCAAAACAGGCAGGGAGTACCAGAGTATGAAATCTAGGAATATAAATTGTCCAGAACTCCCTGTGAAAATCATATCCCCAATACTAGATTTTTTTCTCCACTCTCTATTCCCTCCAAAAAGGAAAGAAAAAAATGATTTTGCTTTTTACCCTGCCTTCTGGAAAGGTCAGACAGTATGGTCCATATGCCCTTAACAGACACAGGTTTTACATGTATCCCGTAGCATAGTGGAAAGTCAAGAGGAGGGACCTTTGCATGCTTACAACAAGGAAGAGAGGGAATTAGCTTCTAATTAAACAATTTTCTTGAAAAATGATATTATGGAAACGCATCAAATTCCTGGGAAATTCAGAAACAGGCTTTGAGAATTGTAGTCCCAGTGAAAGTTTCTGCCTTGAGGTACTTGTCATCCTTTCAAGAAAGGAAATTATTTTAAAATTGTAAGCATGAAGGAGAAAATGGGTAACAGAGAGAAGGCAGGATTTGGGGCCAGGAGAACCTGGGTTGAACCCCATTTCTGACTAAGTCTTGGACAAGTCCTTGAAACTTATTTGGCTATAGCCCCATCGGTTTGTGGTTCTCAACCCAAACAAAATCACAGTTCTTTGATATTAGGATGAAGCAGAGCAATCTTGTCTCATTTTGGCATCAGACATGTCCATTTTGCCATTTTTCAGATACTTTGTTATTAGAATGCTCTAAAGGGAATGAGATACATTCAGAATACATAAGTTAATGTAGGCTGCTGCTATGGAAGAATTTGAGCTGTGTCTAGAATATACATTAGGGTGACTCATTTCAGCATAAACAGCAACTGAATTTGCTAACCCAGATTTTGCACATGACCTCAATTGTACATGTATGCTTGATGCAAATGAAAAGGCATTGCACTCACCATGTCATGGACATAACAGCCACAGGGAATAAAAGCCACCAGTAATAGTCTCCCTTGTTGCAGAAAACAGCCATGAGTATTCCCACCAGGGTGGCATTATAGCCATGAAGCCCAGCTGCTATTGCTGACCTGTAAGAAAGAGGCAATCAACCTGTGAGACTGTAACATGAAACAGAGATCAGATCTCGACTTATTTTTTTAATTTAAAAAGTGTTTTTATTTATTCTTTTCAAACCCTTACTTTCTGTCTTAGTTACAACTCCAAGGCAGAAAAGTGGTAAGGGCTAGGCAATGGGGGTTAAATGACTTGTCCAGGGTTACACAGCTAGGAAGTGTCTGGGGTCAGATTTGAACCCAGGACCTCCCATCTCTAGATCTGGCTCTCAATCCACTGAGTCACCTAGCTGCCCCTATTTCATACATTCTTAAGGTAACTTTAGTTAAGGTTCCATGGGGCCATCATTCAATTCAATCAACATTCATTGACTGATGGATACAAAATGCCAGGTTCTGCAATAGGAAGACAAAGGCAGCAGTTCCCCAAGCACCATAATCCAACAATTTACAGTCTAATGAGGAGAGAAGAGAAGGCTAACTAGCTAAAACAGCTAATTAATCAACTAGAGAAACAGAAAAGAATCACTTAGCACATAGTAGGTGCTATATAAATGTTTATTTCCCTCTCTTACTCCCTGTGTCATGCAATCTACCTTGACAACCCACCCACATGAGGTCTGCTTGCTTGTTACAATCCTCCCCTGGGTGACCTATTATCCTGAAAAACGATTTTTAGCCCTACAACACTCAGAGTCAGAATCTCCTTGGGTTCGACGGGAACCAGGGATTGTCTTAACCCTCACAGCCATCCTTGGATTGGCAGGAACAGATACAGGTATTACCTCCCTAGTCCTTCGCCAAACCGATAGGACAACATTACATCAGGCTGTAAATACTGATCTTAGGAGGGTCAAAAAATCATTGGAAGCCCTGGAAAAGTCCCTTACTTCCCTTTCAGAAGTAGTCCTGCAAAATAGGTGAGGTCTTGACCTCCTATTCCTTAAAAATGGAGGGCTCTGTGCTGCCCTTCGAGAGGAATGCTGCTTTTACACAGACCATTCTGATATAGTTAGGGAATCAGTAGCCACACTTAAAAGAAGCCTGGACTCCAGAGAGAGGACGCAGGCAACAGGCCATCATGGTATCAGAAGTTATTTCCGTCTTCCCTATGGCTCACCACACTCATTTCCACCCTCCTGGGACCCTTGGTGATACTTATCCTCTTGCTGACCTTTGGTCCCTATATTCTTTTTTTTTTTTTAACCCTTACCTTCAGTCTTGGAGTCAATACTATGTATTGGCTCCAAGGCAGAAGAGTGGTAAGGGCTAGGCAATGGGGGTCAAGTGACTTGCCCAGGGTCACACAGCTGTGAAGTGTCTGAGGCCAGATTTGAACCTAGGACCTCCCATCTCTAGGCCTGGCTCTCAGTCCACTGAGCCACCCAGCTGCCCCCTGGTCCCTGTATTCTTAACCGCTTGGTTCAGTTCATTAAGGATCGTATCAACACTGTCCAGCTCTTGGTGCTTAGGCAACAGTACCAACCCTTGGACACCATCCCTGAGCTATATACTAACAACATAGCCATGAGGAAGATTCCTCATTATGAACAACCAGAAGTGGGGAATGTTATGTAGTAAAAATCAACTGACCCTCACTCTGTAAGGGACAACAGAATATCCCTCAACGGAATGTTCTGGGCAAAGTCCCAGGAATTATGGGGCCCCAGTATGCCAGTAGCCACATAGTCACCCACCTTTCATGTCTGTCCAAGAGCCCACCTGTTATGCTAACTTAGCCAACATTATTAACAGAATATTCTAAAAATATTGTTGTCCCCCCTTTTCATGTAACTCAACTATGACCACTATAACCTATATAAACCCTATTCAGACTGTGCTTCAGGGGAACTCACCTGGCTGAGTTACCCCTAGCGCGCTAGTAATAAAGGCTTCCCTTTGCCTGACTTGCATTGTCTCCACGTGCTCCTTGGGTGGTCTACACTTGGACCCTGACAGATCCCATTCCCTTTCCCTAGTTAGGTTGGAATAGAGAATAAATGAAGGGGAGCAGTACGAAATATTTATATAGGTGGTCTAGAATGAAACTGGAGAGGATCATGAATGCCAAAGCCAAGGGTTAAGGCTTTATTCAAGAGACAATGAGGAGATTCTACAGGTTTTGGAGTAGAGGAATAATTGCATTTCAAAAGACATCTCAGGAGTAGTGTAGAGGTTGACCGGAGTGCAATTAGGAGCTGTTATGATTATTTAGATAAGAAGAGGAAAGGGTAGCTAGGTGGCACAGGGAACTAGACCTGTGAATGAAGAGGTCCTAGGTTCAAATCTGTCGTCAGATATTATGTGACCTGGAAAATTTTGTGACCCTGGGCAAGTCACTTAACTCACACTGCCTAGACCTTACTGCTCTTCTGCTTTGGAACCAAAACACAGTATTGGTTCTAAGATAGAAGGTAAGGGATTAAAAAAAAAAAAGAGGTTGCAGTAGGAGTGGAGAGAAGAGACCAGATAAGGAATATTGTCCAAATAGAAAAAAGCAGGATTTGACTACTAGTTGAATTGTGTCAGATGAGGAAGAGGGAAGAGACAAAGAGAATTACAGAATCATAAGCCGTAGTTAATGAGCCTAGGATTTGGCAATGTGGCAATGAAAATGGAGACCTCAGGGGGAGAAATGGTTTACAGTAGGGATGCATCATTTGCATAGCAATGATAATTAAAGCCTTGGGAATATTGGACATTGCCAAAGGAGAAAGTCTGTAGAGAAAAGAGAAGAAAGTCTTGGAGATTCTCAAATTTAGAAGCAGGAAGAGATGGGGAGTCAGCAAAAGACAGTGGAAGAGTCATCAGAGAGAAGAAGGATCATGAGCATGAAGCATCATAGAAGTGAAGGGAAGAAAGGAGGAATCAAATGCCATGAGAAGTCTAGGTGGGTAGGGAGCACAAATATAATTAGATTTGGTGATAATTAGATCATTAGTGAACTTGGAGAAACCTGTTTCAGCCTAGTAGTATGACTGGAAGCCAAACTGGAAGCCAGACTCGAAGGAGCTGACAAATGAGTAGGCAACAAGGAAGTGGAGATCTAGAGTAGGATTTACTCTTTTTTGAAGTTCGAGAAAAGGAAGAGATAACATAAGAAGTAATTTCAAGGCAAAGCAGGATAAAAAGAAAGGTAGTTTTTTTTTTTTTTTAAACACAGGGGAGACCTGAGCAAGTCTATAGACTGAAGGAAAGGACAAAAGTAAGAGGGAATAGATAATGGAAACAGAGAAGACAGAAGGGATGGGAATGGAGGCATAGGTATGCAGGTTAGCTTAAAGAGGAGAAATACCTCTTCCTCTGTAGTTAGAAAGGAGGAGAGGACTGGACTGGGTAAGGACTTTAAAAGGAGTACAAGTAGAGGAAGGGAGGCTAAGGGCATTCCCTCAGATGGCTCTCAATCTTCTCAAATAGGCAGTAAGATTATCTGATGAGAATAAATGAGGAGGAGAGAGAGTTGGGGGTTGAAGAAGAGAGTTTGGAGGATCTCTCTAGATAATGTGAAACTCAAAATATCAATAATGTGACTCAAAGAAATGTCATTCATCAGTGAGAGCCCAAGCTGAGGTTACCCCATATAGATGTGTAGACTCTGTCCGTCACTGAAGTTTCATGAGTTCCTCTAGGATTTTCAACAGTACTGGAGTAGGAGCAGAGGAACCAATAGATATAAGATATTTTTCAGGGTTGAGGTGGCAGGGCAGAAGCAACAGAATATCAAAGGGGCAAAGGATTCAAGGACATCAAAGAGGGAATAGTGTGTGCTGATCATATGATTAAGACTGGAGAGGGAGGCATGTAGGACTAGAACAGGGTTGACATTGTGAGAATAGGAAGGAACTGAAGTGCAGAGGTCATGAGAAGATTGAAGAGCAGGAGTGAAGGAAGAGGGAGAGGTGGAACCTGGGAGATTGTGATAGGAGAATTTCAAAGTCCAGCATCATGAAGATATAACAGTTTCTAGTGATAGTGAGGTCTAAAGTAATATCACTGGCTGACAGCATGGAGGTGGAAACAGATGAACTCAGATAAATACATAAATGATATACAAAATATAATTTACTTATTCAGCAAATTCATTTCAGTTCAACAAGCATTTGTGAAATGCAAAATATATGTTTTTCATTGTCAGTTGTTTAAAAATAAAAATAGATACTTATATGTCCGTTTCTACCTTTCCTATTATTAAAAGAAGAGAATAATGAACAAATTGACATATTTTTGATTCCATTTAACTTTCCCCATCTAAGTCATGTTTGTTTTTAAAAAGGGCTTCTGCCTTGCTTAGAGATTCTTACTTATGAAAATGTGTTTCCTGTAGATGGTCTCTGAGATCCTTTTTGCTTCTATATCTATGATTCTATGAATATCTTATGTAAAATGTACAACTTGTGGAAGCCGTACAACTTCTTACAGCCTTGACATTTAGTTTAACACTGTGGAAAGAGCACAGATTTTGGAGTAAAAAAAAACTGAGTTAAAACTCTACCTCTGACTTTATTTTGGCAACCGTGGGCAGGTCACTTCCCCTGTGCCTCGTTTCCTTATCTCTAAATGAGGAGGTTGAACCAGATATGCTCTGAGGTCCCTTTCAGATCTGAACCTATGATCCTAGGATCTATATATCTCTGAGTACCAATCCTACTCATTAAAAATGCTAAGGACCATCGCTTCATAGATCTGAGTTGGAAGGAACTTTAGGATCATTTAGTCCAATTTGTTCATCTTAAAAATGAAGACTTTGAGCCCCAGAGAAGTGAAGGTCATGGGTAATGAGCTTCAGAGGCAGAATCAGAATCAAGATCTTTTGATGCCAGTTAGTGGATTTTCTACCATACTAAGAACAGTCAAATGAGATAACACATGTACAGAACATTGCAAAGTTTAAAAGCTCCTGGCTTCCTGACTCCAGGACCTGTGATCTATCCACTGTGCCACTTTGGTGTCCCATTAATATGCAGCCACTTTGTACATAGTCTTGTACTTTAGGTTTACAGCTTTCTTACTCTTCTCCCCTTTTAGCCAGTGCCCAAAGCACAGAGGATGCCCACGTGGGCTCCCTCTCCTTACCTCCAGTCCACATTATCCTACCTTCCCCCTTCAGAACCTCCCTTTCCTAGGAAGGGGACAACAAAGCATTTGAAAAACTCATTGTACAGTTGTGCTAAAGGAAAAAGAGAGCACAAGGTCTTTCCATTATAACAAAGCCCTTCTGGAGATGATAACTATGTATAGGATGAGGATAATATAAGATTTCTATAGCACCAACTAGAACTGTAGAAAGGCCACAGGCTCTGAAATTAGAGGACCTTCACCTCGGAGGCTTATTTCCTATGCAATCTTTCTTTTTTAAACCCTTAACTTCCATCTTAGAATCAATACCAAATATCAGTTCCAAGGCAGAAGAGCAGTAAGGGTTAGGCAATTGGGATAAGTGACATGACCAGGATCACACAGCTAGGAAATGTCTGAGTTCTGATTTGAACTCAGGACCTCCTGTCTCTGGACCTGGCTCTTATTCTACTGAGTCACCTAATTATCCCCTTTCCTGTGCAATCTTGGCAAGTGACTTAGCCTCCATGGTTTTAGATTTCTCATCTTTAAAAGGAGGGGATTAAACTAAATGGTCTCTGAGGTCCCCTCCTCTAGCTTTCTACATACAGGATCATAGAATCATGGGTTGTTAGCTTCCCAGGAAGGGACCCTTACACATCAAATTGTCCTGCCCATTCATTTTAGAGGATGTACATTGATCTGTGCACATTGCACATTGATCTATGAAGATAGGAAGAGGAACATAGTTAGATAGAGAGTTGGCCTTAAGATCAAAAAAGAGCTGGTTCTGATGTTTCTTTCCTTGTTCTGTGGCCCTGGGCAAACCTCCCAGTCCTCCATGCCCTCATTAGAAAAATGGAGCGGGAGGGATTAGACGGTCTTTGAGGTCCCTTTGAGATCTATATCTCCGCTCTCATATATGCCCTGCAAAACTTGTATTCTAAGAATGTCACCCCAGAGGACTCATCCTTTAAAAGGCTGGGCAGGCATTGTGTTATAGTAGAAAAAGCAATGGCTTTCAAATCAAAAGACCTGGATTCTCTATCTGTGTGACTGTGGATAAGTCATTTACTCCCCTGAGTCCTCATCTGTAGAATACAGATATGAACCCAGACCCTCCTCATTGAATAGAGAGTCATCTAGCTGCCCTTATAATGGACTTTTGAGAGTAAAGAATCACTTCATTTGAGGGCTTGCTCCTCATTACTATTTCCTGATGAATTCTTCCTTCCTGACTAGCATAAAGTTTAAGCATTTTTGCAAACAAGACAGAAAGACCCACATGGACAACCCCTACCTGTCTTGACTGAGCAGTAGGGCTGTCAGTGTGGAAACTGTAGTTCCCAGGCAGCCTGTGAGGGTCCACCAGGGACTCTGGATCAGCAGCCCAATTATGATGATGATCCCACTGATGGGGTTATTAATAAACACCACTTGGGATATACCTCGAAGAATCCAGTCGAGGAACTGAAGTATGACCGGTTTGTCTATAAGAAAGCAAAAAAATGGAAAGAAGATTAGTTATTGCTAAGCAGAGTAAGCAAGGACTCATCTATATATATAGACTCTCAGAGATATAATAAACTTCATAGGTATCTGGTCCAACTCATACTTGAACAGGAATTCCTTCTAGGACATCCTCAACAGGTGGTCAGCCATCCAGCCTCCTCTTGAGCCCCACAGCCCAGGGACTCATCTCTTCCACTCAGTTGTCAAAGTGATTTTCTTAGGTCTGACCATGTTGTTTCTCTATTCAATAAATTCCAGTGGCTCTCCATTATTTCCAGGATCAAATATAAAATCCTCTGGCATTCAATTTTTTTTTAAATAACCTGTCCCTTTCCAGTCTTCCCAGGCTTCAGTCCCATGACCTCCTTCACAAATTCTGTCATCAGGTGACATTAGACTCCTTGCTTTTTTTCCCACAGGATATTCAATTTCCTGACTCTAGGCACTTTCACTGGCTCTCCCCAATGTCTGGAATTCTCTCCCTTCTCATCTCTGTCTTCTGGCTTCCTTCAAGTCACACTAAAAGCTCCTCTTGTATAAGACACCTTTCCTGATTTTGCTTAATGTTAGTGCCTTCCTTCTGTTGATTATCTCCAATTTATCCTGAGTATAGCTTCTTTGTACTTAATTTGCTTGTTATCTCCTTCACTAGACTGTGAGCTTCTTGAGAGTAGGGACTATTCTTTGTCTTTCTTCATATCTGCAGTGTCCAATATGATGTCTGGCATATGGTTTTCAGTTGGCTTTGTTTTGTTGTTTGTCCTTCATTTTGGAAGAGGACCAAGGATATCATGGGGTGATGTCTTGACTTGTGTATGAGTTGGATATAAATGAGGCAGAGGTGCCCAAAGTCATTAGCCTCACTCTCTTACAGAGTCATTGAAGTCCAGGAACAAGACCAAAGTCAGGAAGACAAGATGGCCTGGGATGCAGTGAATGACACTGGCATCTTTGATGGCTGACCAAGCTTTAAGCACCCACAGCACTTGCTTCAGTTGCCTTGATGACTGTTGGTCTGCCCATTCCACTGGGAGAAATCTTAGCATGCTTGGGGTAGACACATCCCCTAATTCACGGATGGGTTTGTGGCCCACTGGTTACCCTCAAACTGGTTTAGTCTTTCTGCCAAGGTGACTTGAAGGGATATGGCAGCTGTGGACAAACTATAGCTTCTTAGAGCCCCAGGTGGCAGCTGGGTGAAAGATAGACACCAAAGGTGGCTTAGACCTGAAAAGGGCTCTGTAAGCCCTCACACCAGAAGTGCTAGTCCACTTTGAAAACCCATATACCCCTTGGCATATAGTAGGTGCATAATAAGGGCAACTAGGTGGCACAGTGGGCACAGAGCTAGGCCTGGAGTCAGAAGGACTCATCTTCCTAAATTCAAATCTGACCTCAGATACTTAACAGCTATGTGACCTTGTGGTAAGTCACTTAACCCTGTTTGTCTCAGTTTCCCCATCTGTAAAATGAGTTGAAGAAGTACATGACAAACCATTCCAGGGTCTTGACTATGAAAACCTCAAATGGGATTAAGATGAATTGGACACAACTGAAACGATTGAACAACAGGTGATAATAAATGCCTGTTGACTGACTTAAAAAAAACAACTTTACTTTCTATCTTAAAATCAGTTCTAACACAGAAGAGTGGTAAAGGCTAGCCAATTGGGGTTAAGTGATTTGCTTACAGCTCACACTACTAGGAAATGTCCAAGGAAAGATTTGAACCCAGGTTCTCCTAACTCCAGTCCTGCCTCTCTATCCACCAAACTACCTAGCTTCCCCAGGCTGATTGACTTGTGAAGCATCTCATTCCACTCATGAGATCAGCTCCAATTGTCAAGAAATTTATTCATACATTGGACCAAAATTTATTATTCCATTTTTTTTCTTCTCAGATCAAAAAGTACATGTCCATTACTCCTTCATTGTCCTTCATTCAGGGGATGGTTCTTAGAATTCTTGAATGTAGGCTTCATGATGCTAAATTAAGTCCTTCCCCCCCACCCCCCATGGACCTCCCAGGAATCAGTGACTGCCTCTGTTTGGAGTCGCCTTTTAGCCAAGGTCTTGCTTGTTTGGAGGAAAATACATGAGAGAGCCAGGTACCTCCTTCTATTGCTCCTAGTTCTAACACCTGTGGGGTCAAGCAAAAGTGACCTCTTCCTTTTACACATGGCAGGCCTGAAAACCTCTCCCCCCCACCCCCCCGCCCACCAGCCCTCCACTACTTTGAAACCATATTCCCCGTTCCTTTTCAAAGCACCTGGGGGATGGGATCACAGATATTGGCTGAGCTAGGAAAAATACAGAAGGGTCTTTAACTGTACTTATTGATAACTAATTTTCCTTTGCCTACAATTTCCTTTCTCCTTTTTCTGGTACCTCCTTTTACCCAAAGTAGAATCATGGTACTGCATGGCTGAAAGGAGACTCTGGATCTGGTCTGGGGTGACTCTATTATCTTCAGGTACCAGTCTTTGAACCTCAGATAGCTAGTTTCCTTTAGCTTCCACTCAAGATTCTGGGGCATATTATGGTAAGGCATTGGAAGTGTCTGAGAAGGAAAGAAGCTGCTCTTGCCTTTGCCCTTGTTTCTGGCCAGAGTTCAGAAGGTAGGGTTGGAAATGAGTGGTGGAAGAACTTTCTGGAGCAGCAGCCAGGGTTCTACACTCATAGATCATGAGCTAGAAAAAGCCATAGAAGCCATGTAGTCCAACCCTTTTATTTTATTGAGACTTAAGAAGGTTAAATGACTGGCACAAAGTAATAGAGGTGACCTTGAATCCTAAGCATTTTGGTGGGATTTGAACATAGATTCTCTTACTCTCTGCTTCTGACCCCAGCGTTCTTTCCTTTGTATCGTACTGTTTTTCTGTTTTTGAAGGGACAAAGAAGAAGAGTAAGACTCTTGGTAGGATAATGGAGCCCATAATTTGGAGAGCTCAAAGGTTATTTAATTCAGCTCCCATTTGAAGCATGGGTTTCCTTTATAACACTCCAGCATTTAGTACAGTAGTCACAGGTTAGAGGTCTCCAGTGATGGGAAGACATGAAGCAGCCATTTTATTTTGAATAGTTCTGATTAATAAGATGTTCTTCCATTTTTTATTTTCTACTGAGCAAAAATCTGTCTTCTGGAAACTTCCAGTTATTGTTCCTACTTCTGTCCTTTGGAAGGAGCAAAATAAATCATTAACTCTAAGGAGTTGAAAGAGAACCTGGGAAGATCTAGTACAACTTCTACCCATAGGTATATATTCCTGGTATGGTCAGGGTATCTTATCTATGCCTGCTGGACTCTGGTGCTATCTGGATCCTGATGGAGTGAATACAGTTTTTCCTGTCTCTGGGGACTGTTGGTTGCTGTAGCTGTCACCATCATTATTTTGGTTTCCTTCCTCCAATTTCCATTGGCTTCCTTTCCAATGCTTTCATTAGGGGGGCAGCGTGGTATGGTGGAAAGAGCCTTGGATTTTGAGGCAGAGAACCTGAATTTAAAACTTGCCTCTCATCTTTACTATCTATGTGACCTTGGACAAGCCATTTAATTTCTTTGGGCCTCAGTTTGCTCATCTGTAAAATGAAAGTGTTAGACTAGATGGCCTCCGAGATTCCTTCCAATCCAAGATCTATTAGGCTTCTTAATGATTCTGGGTCAGGAAGAAGAAGAAGGTGGCTTTAGTGACCTGGTTGTCCTGCAGCCTGAAGGGTCTTTTTAGGACCCTCTTCCAAGTTCTTTCCAAAGTGCTACCTCACTTGCTCTGAAGGTGGTTTTGCTAAGTGGAGCCCAGAGCCCAGGCTCTGACTCTGAACATTAATGCCAAGGCTTTGAGCCTAGCCTTTCAACCAGTTTTGACTATCAAATTTCTCTTTCTTCTAGTTCATATCTTTTCATCTCATCCACAAGAACAGCATGAGAGACTTTGTCAAGTTGTTTGCTAGAACCCAAGTTCATTTGTTATTGCTCAGTTGTTTTA
This sequence comes from Monodelphis domestica, assembly GCF_027887165.1. Lineage (NCBI taxonomy): Eukaryota > Metazoa > Chordata > Mammalia > Didelphimorphia > Didelphidae > Monodelphis > Monodelphis domestica. The sequence continues at coordinate 417,301,446 of NC_077229.1, read as the reverse complement.
GCCATGTCCAATTCTTCTGACCTCATTTGAGGTTTGCTTGGTAAAGATACTGGGGTGGTTTGCTATTTCCTTCTGCAGCTCATTCCTTTAGATGAAGAAACCGAGGCAGAGTTAAGTGACTTGCCCAGGGTAAAAGAGCTAGTAAGAGTGAGGCCAGATTTGAACTTAGGAAAAGGAGGCCTGGTGCTCTCTCCACTGTGGTAGGTAAATTATGTTTACAGCACTTCTCAATTTAGGAAATATTCAAAAAGGAAATTAGCTTAGTTTGTCATGAATTATTCTTGATGAAGCCATCATAACTCTTTGGACTCACAATAGATTACTTCTATATCCCTAGATGGCTCGCTAGACATTTCTTTAATTATGTTTAGTTTTTCTAGGAGCTGAGGTCAAGCTCAATGGTCCATGCAGACTTCACTTTTTCATTTTTGAAAATGAGGACGACATTTACCCCTTTCCAGTTTAAGAGTACTGGCCCAGCTCTCTACAATCTCTCTTAATGGCACGCCATTCACATTTGCCAGGTCTTTAGATATCCTAGCTCATCTGGAACAGGTGACTTGAACTGGTGAAGAGCTGCCAGTTGCCCTCTTACTATCTCCTTGCTTAAGAGTGTCAACACACTGTTTCATTTTGTTCCAGTCCAAAGATTATCCTCCTTTGAAGAGAAAACAAAATTATGATAGTAAAGCAGTTTCACCTTCTCTATCAGTCATTAGCATCATTCTTTCCCCTCCTAGATCTATAGTTTATTAATTTTTCTTTTATCCTCCTCCAATATAGATTTAAAATCCTTTTTGGTGCCATTAGCTTTCTTTGCTAGCTTCAGCTTGTTCTCAGACTTAGCATTTCTAAAATGCTCTTATATTCATTGATGATCTGCATACATTAAAAAAACCCTTTGTCACCAATTAACAAAGATAAAATTTTCTTTGATGTTTTGAAGAATAAAATTAGCACAAAGATGTGCAGAAATGATTGATTGCTTTACTTTTGGCAGAGAGACTCCCAGAAGTTGTATTTAATAATAAAATTCCTCAATACTACTATGTCATATTTCTGTGCCAAGCTTGTCATCTACTTCCTGAATTCATGTATTTCCTCTTTCGATCCAGGTGGTCTGTAGTATATCTCAATGACAATATCTTTTCTGTTTCAGTGTCCAATTCTGAATCCATTCACCCAGTTGTTCTCTGGCATACTACTCTCCCCTAGTCCTTGGATCTTCTCTGATGAGTATTTCTTAATATATGATATCATTTTATCCTTTTTATTTATCTGGTTCTTTGGAATAAGGTATATCTTTCCAGAGTCATATTCCTACTCCACATCTTATCCCATCAATTGGCAGTGATACCGATGAAGTTTAATTTGATTTTTTTGAATTAGAGTCTCTAAAGCATTTTATTTGTAACCTATAATTAATATCTTTCCTATATAACAATTTTTCAAATTCATGATAGCAGAGAAGGGTTATTGGTTCTAAATCAGAAGAGTGGTAAGGGCTAGGCAATGGGGGATAGGTGGCTTGCCCAGGGTCATACACCTAGAAGTGTCTGAGGCCAAATTTGAACCCAGGATTTCCCACCTCTAGGCCTGGTGCTCTCTCTCTCTCTCTCTCTCTCTCTCTCTCTCTCTCTCTCTCTCTCTCTCTCTCTCTCTCTCTCTTCTCTCCCTCTCCCCTTCCCTCCCCCCTCTCTCTGTCTCTCCACTGAGCCATCAAGCTGCCTCTCATTAACTTCTTAATTGCCATATCCAATGGTCTTTTTAAAGTTTTCATCCTTACTGAGCTAAATGATACTGCTGAACCCCTTCTACTCCTGCATTATCTCCCCTCTCAGTGTGTTTCTGTGACCACTTTTTTAAAAAAAAAATAATTTAATTAATTAATTTAGAATATTTTTCCATGGTTACAAGATTCTTGTTCTTTCCCTCCCCCCACCCTTCCCACCCCAACACACAATTCCACTGGGTATTTCATGTGTCCTTGATCAGAACCTATTTCCATGTTGTTGATGTTTGCACTAGGATGTTCATTCAGAGTTTATATCCCCAATCATATCCCCTCGACCCATGTGATCAAGAATTGTTTTTCTTCTGTGTTTCTACTCCCACAGTTCTTCCTCTGAATGTGGATGGTGTTCTTTCTCATAGGCTGTGACCACTTTTTGGAGGTTTCCCTCCTTCCTATCTTTCTCAGTTTCCTTTGTTGTTCATTATCCAGATCTTGACCCCTCACTGCCTCAGACCTAGAGCCCCAACTCTTCCTTCTCCAGTCTCTCTTTTTTTTTAAACCGTGACCTTCTGCCTTAGAATCAATACTCTTTATATATAGTATTGATTCTACTTAAGGCAGAAGAGCAGCAAGGGCTAGGCAATGGGTGTTAAGTGACATGTTCAGGATCACACAGCTAGGAAGTGTCAGGCCAGATTTGAAGCCAGGACCCATCTCCAGGCTTAGTTCTCAGTCTACTGAGCCATCCAGCTGCCCCCAAGAGTCATTCTTTTCTTTTCTAAGATATTTCATTTCCCCAATTATTTGAATTAATTTGTTTAGTCAGTTTAGAACATTATTTCTTGGTTACAAGAATCACATTATTTCCCTTCCTCCCTTATCCTCCCCTTCCTGCAGCCGACATGCAATTTCATCCCCCAATTATTTGTAGTAACAATTTTCCACATGCCCAAATTGTCTCCCTCCATCCCTTCTCTCCTCCTCTCAGAGATGGTAAGCAATTTGATCCCAAGAGTCATTCTTATGTATTGGGCAAGTTCGGGGGGGGGGGGGGAGGGGGAAGGGAGGGAAAGAGAAATAATTCTGTTTTGTTCAATGTGAGATGCTTACAGTATATGTAGGTGGAAATATCCAATAAGGAGTTGGCAATGTGGGATTGGAGTTCAAGAGAGAAATTAAGGCTGGATGTTTAGGTGTAGAAGTCATTTGTATAGTCGTGATCATTGGAGCCATGGGGGCTGATAAGATCACTAAGAGAATGAATGATGTATAGATAGGAGATCCTGGGGGAACACCACTGGTTAAAAGGTGGGATGATTCAGCAAAAAAGCCTGAGAATGAGAAACTTGCTAACATCTACCTTAAAATGTAGCATTCTGCAGGGCACTGAACATTCCAGGGAAGAGGACAGTGGGACCATCGCTTCCGCCATTTTAAACACAAAACTTCTGATGCTGTCTATTCATGCTTCTGGCTGGCCCCTCACACTGTTGAATTGTATCGAACTTGCTGCGCACTGTAACCCTAGGACTATCTCACATGATATGCTGTGGTCCAGCCACAAGTCTTCCTGATCCTGTGCTTGCAGGTTCTGAAGCCAATTGCTGGTGTTTGTACATCTTTCTATTAAATTCAGTCCACAAACACAAACTTGATAAGTATGACAACTGTGTCTCCAAGTTACTGATAAAAAATGACCAGAAACTGATAGCTGGGGGCATGCAATTAGAGACACTCTCCACTACGAGTTGTCATTGATTGTTGCTTTCAGGTCCAGACATATATATTTACTTCAAATCCAATGAATGGTTCTCTATGTCTCAGTCTCATCTATAGGATATCTAGACTTTGTCTAATGTCATACAGCAATCCTGACACATAATGCCATGTGATGCATTTCCCTAATCTAAGAAAAAGGAAATATAATGCCAATAACTTGTTCTTTTTTTAAACCCTTTCCTTCTGTCTAAGTATCGGTCCCAAGGCACAGGAGCATTAAGGGCTAGGTAATTAGGGTTAAGTGACTTGCCCAGGGTCACACAGCTAGGAAATATCTGCTACCAGATTTAAACACAGGACCTCCCATCTCTGGGCTTGGTTCTCTATCTACTGAGCCACCTAATAATAAATGAAAAAAAAAATAAACCAATAAAAAATTGCCCCCAATAACTTGTTCTAAGGAACCAGTCCTGATTCTTGGTGCTCACTACTGTGAATCTTATTCTTCAGTTGTTTTGGTTACGTCTAACCATCTAAGTCTTTCGGACTCCATTTGGGATGTTTTCAGCAGAGATACCACAGTGGTTTGCCATTTTCTTCTCCAGCATATTTTACAGATGAGGAAACTGAGGCCAATAGAGTTAAGTGACTTATCTAGGGTGATATTGCTAGTAAGTGTCTGGGGCTGGGTTTTAATTCTTGAAGATGAGTCTTCTTCATTCTAAGTCCAGTGCTCTATCTACTATGCCACCCAGCTGCCCTCTTTGTGAATCTAAGTACTCACAAACCATCCCTTTAAAAATAATATGCCAGGAATGGACATCAATCTAATTGGCTTTCAGAGTTTGAAATATCATTCTTCTTTTAAACCAAATTTGTACATCTCCATTCATAGAATTGGAGTTATTAAAGACCTGATCTTAAAAGCATATAAACCAACACATGATTGAAAAGTCATATGCCTTGACATGAAGGACCTTCATTGAGAGGGCTATCTCCTAACCTCATGTCAGTCACAAATCATGATTCCTTAAAGAAAAATAAACAAATGGGTGAGCAATAACATCTGAAAATCCCTCAACTCAAATCCCACCTTCTGCAGACCTCCCCTCCCCATATATCTCCACTTCCTTTTTGCTAATGCCTTCTCTTTGACATTATCTCCCAATTTCATTGTAAATGCAGTATACTACTATATTTACAACAAATTCTTTAAATCAACTCAGTAAACTCTTGTTGGCTCCCTATCACATCCAGATTCAAATACAACATCTTCTTTCCTTCCTTAAACAGAATGGAGAAGCCGACCAAAATCTAAAGGCAGAAAAACCAGAAAATTATTCCCACTTGAGTTCCATAGCAGATACAAAGATGGATACCTTTGAGCCAGTCTGCATATTCTCTCATGTCTCCGGTGACATAGCCAATGGCTCTGGGGATGAACCTTCTCCCTCTCCATGATTGACTGGTCCCTTCACGAATGTCCAGCTTAATGACAGTAGGATTATCCTCCATGGTAATTACTTGCTGTGGCACCTTAAAGAGAAGAACTTATTATTATTCTTTCCATTCATAAAACAGAACCTTTGGAAGGTCAGCTTATTTAGGATCATTGCATTTTGAAAAATGAGATCATGCTCAGGAAAGAAAGCTCCTCTATTTTCCCTTGGAAAGGAAAATAAAATCAGAGAGAATCCCTTAAACTTAACTTGTCACCATAATCCCATTGATCCCAAAAATTACATGGAGAAGAGGAAGACTTTGCTTAATTGTATTATTCCCTAGATACAAGCTTGGTTTTTTAGGGACACTTTTCCTTGTCCAGTAAGGAGAGTCTTAGAAGAATAGAGACATTAGAGTAATCTAAAGATAGATATTTATGCACAAAATTTGGTTTGTTACTAAGAAAGTTTTCTTAGCTAAGTATTTTTTCTCTCTAGAAAGGATTTTTAAAATTAAGATTTCTAAGAGAAAAGGTTTTAAATAAATCTCAATATATAAAAATTCAGATTGATTTGCATACGCTCATTAGTATTACAATTGCATTGCAAAAGTATTGACTGAGGGAGTTCTTTGAGAGATCCAGATCTCCCCCTACTTTAGTTCTAAAATGATACAAATTGAAATTTTATTTAGGTACAAATTTCAAGGCTGAGGCTCTACTGTGTAAAGTGAGACACACACCGGTACTAATCTAAAAGAAATCTCCCCGTAAGACAAAAGGAAAATGATTATGTAGACTTATATTGGAATTGTCCAGACATATTGTGACTGTGACCATAGGGTTCTGTTTCTGTTGACCATTTGAATTCATGAAATAGCTCAGTAGGATCTTCTTTACAAAGGGTTTTGGAGACAGGGAAGGGGCAAAACTGTGGAGAGCAACAGCAAGAATAAAACAGGAATTCAAATGGCACAACCATGAAAAGAATGAAAGAAACCAATACCAAGAGCATAATTGGGATAAATGTATCATTGAAAATACTATTGACAAATCCAGATAAACGCACAAAAGGGGAATACCAATGAAATACCCACAATAAATATGCAAAGGAAAACACAGAGACATGCCCATGCTACTGCACAAAGAAGACTGCCATATAAGCATTCAAATGCAAACACAATGATATAAGGAAAAGAAGTATGCAAGGAAAATGCCTATACTATAACCAAGACAATTATACAGAAGGAAAACCCCAGTATTTTACCCCCAAATATGAAAGGACAAGACCAAAGATATAAGTAGGAAAATTATGCAAAAAGGAATGACGATGACAAACCAAACCACTTCCCTCCAAAAAAACAAACAAAAAAAACTGTGCAAAGGAGAATGATATCATGCAATCAGGATAAGTATGAAGAAGAGAATGTCAATAACATAATGAAAAAGTAGCTAAGTATGTAAAAGGAGAATACTTAAATATAATCAGACCAACTGCAAAAGTGAATGCTGCTGACATAAATTGGATATTACTCAAAAGAGAAGGCTTATAATATAACTGAGTAGTATACAGAAAAGAATGCCAACACCACAACCACAAGGGTACAAAAATACCAATGACCGAGTCAAAATCACCATGTAAAAAGAGAAATATATGTCATAATCTCAATCGCTCTCCCAGAGAATGCCAATTCCACAGTCATGAAAAACCCTCAGAAGGAGGATGCCCATACCATACCCAGTACATGGATAATAGGAGCACATGCCAAGGGCATAGCCACAATAAATATAGACTAGAAGAATGCGTAAGACACAAGGGTTTAGAACATAATATGAACCTAGTAAGTGTTTAATAATAGTGAAAACTTTTTTTGTGTGAGGGATGGGGAAAGAGGATAGGGTCTAGATCTTGATTTCCTAGCTGTTTGGAATTTCCAATATGGAAATTTCTTCTACAAATAGGCAACTCTTCTATAATTTACAGCTAATTTGTCATCTTAAGAGAATTGCACAGGGCACTGAAAGATTAAGGGTCTCTTCCATGGTCAGATAGCTTGTACCAGAGGCAATTTTTGAAATAAGGTCTTCCTACCTCCAAAGTCCATCATGCCACCTCTCACATTAAGAAAAAAATGGGGAAAAAAATCAATGCCATCATCTCGGTTAAGCATGCAAAGAAATATGTACAAGAAGAGAATTGCAAAAAGCATGCAATAGCTTTGCCATGGTAAGAGTTCTATTAGAAAATACCCAAAGCATAATATATTGACACCAGTAAAGAATATCAGGGAATTATAGCAATGGCAGTTTGATAGTAGACAACCTAGGAGAGGAGCCAGATAGGTGTCCACAGATAAATCCAGTCGTTTCTCACTGGTCAGGCTGGGAACAAGTGTTTTGGATCATTGCTAATTGTGAGATTTGCTTTTTTGATACCCATCATTCCATTTACAAAAGCATTTATTTACAAACAAGATAATTACTAAAGAGCAATTAGTTCCTGGCATTGCTGCTTATTATTTTTTCAGTATCGTTCTTTTGGCTTCAAATTTTCTTTTACTCTCAGTGGAGTGATAAACATTTATACTTTAACCACTCCCTTCCCTCTCCCAGCAGTGGTACTCTATTAGTTCCCCCCACCCCTTTTAAACCTTTACCTTCTGTCTTAGGACAGAAAAATGGCAAGGGTCACATAACTAGGAATTATCTAAGTCCAGGTTTGAACCTAGGTCTTCCCAACCCTAGACTTGATGCTCTATCCACTGTACTACCTAGTGTCCTTACTATTAGTTATTAATGGAAGGATGCAAGGAAATTCTTTAATGAATTCCAGGCAAGGCACATTTTGCTTTGATAGAAGAGTGAAACTGTATTAGTCACTAGAATCTGAGATTCTTTCACTCTGAGTTCATTTTAGTAGAATAGAAGCTGATTGAGGGCAGGAAACATTAGAAGAAAAATATAAAAATTGTTTTTAATTATCTATAACCCTAGTACAATGCTACAGGAACCAATCAGGCATTTAATAAATGCTTGTTCAATTGAATTGAATCTTTATGGGAAGGTGGTCTTAGACTGACAACTCCCAGAAGACAAGCTATGTATTTACCATTAGTCAGTTGACTCCAGATACTTTGAAAGTGCCTTTTGATATTGCTTGAAGAATTAAGCAGCTATTTGGATACACCATCTAATAAGAGATTGGTGTGCTTGTTTTTAAAAATTCACAGGGAAAAAATAGAGATGAGACAGGCTAAAATTCCTCTCTCTTTAAAATTCCTCAGTAATCATAGAGTATATTTTCTACATAGTTGAAAAAAAAATCTATGAAAGGTACAGCATTCTGGACAAGGCAAGGGTAATCAATTTAGCAATCTGACTTTTTGTATATTCAGAATCCTAAATGGGAAGAACAGTCAAAAGACAAATGCCAGCATCATATATCCAATGGTTAAAAAGCCATCTAGAAATACGGCATATTCCAGGGTGAATATATATTCATGCTTTCAAAACTGGGTACTTAGAAAAGCAACAAGACTGCTATTCTGGAACTCTGGAGATTCAGATATGAAATCAGGTAGGAAAAACCTGGCCAGGAACAATTGTCTAAGTTATAGAAGTAAAATAAAAGTCATCATATTGTCTTGTCTTCAAATTGATAGCTTGAAGCAGAAAAGGTTAATTATTACTCCTTTTGTCAAAGTTTGCTGCTGGGAGAAAGGAAGCTCTTTTCATTCTTAAACTGCCTCCATAGTCTTGGAGATATTTCTTTGAGACTTCTGATTTATTCCAGAGCAATAGTATCTTGCTCAGCTTTTAAAGGTTAATCCTTCCTTAAGAGAAATCTATCTATATCTCCTCTCTCTTCTCTCACCTTCTCATTTTATTAATAAATTCTTAAAACTCTGGCTGGGTCCCTATTTTCATCATAATGATAGTTAAGATGGATTTTGTCAGTTTAAATGGAAATTTCCAGCTTCTGGTCATCTAAGTCACTTAGTAATACCAGAATATTTGCTTTGTGGCTCTGTTTGCTTCTCTCCCCTACTCACCCCATTAATCTAACCTTAATTGAGGATTTGGGAAAACATGAATACTTAGTGCCCTTTGACCAACATTCTAGATTCTAGCTATGGAGATTGTAATCTTTGTTAAATTGACAAAGACAAAAAAAATCAATGAAAAAAATCAATATTACACAAGATTTGACCATGTGGGAAGTTGAAAAATAAAGGTAAAAGACAGCGAATGAAAATTCATTCACACTGATTTAACTGGAATGTAGCAGTTATAATTATATGAATTTCATGTGTAGACTGATTTTCTTTCTTGGTTTGCCAGTGGCTTGCTGTCATCATGAACTTAGTTCCTTAACTCAATCATTTCCATGCCCCAGATGAGTTTCCTTTACTCACTCAACATAATATATTGGTCTTAAATTTCCTGACACACATTTCCCAGCCTGCCCGCCTAGTTTCCACTGGTTCAGAGGGAGTGCTAGGTATTCAAAGACTGCACTGATACAGGTCAGCTTGATTTCTTTTCAGATATCAGCCAAGTATTCCCAGGAAATCCCACACACATTGCTCTGATCCAAATCCCAAAGCTTATCCAAAGAGAGGAGTTGTTTTGAAATAAGCATACCTGTTCCTCCAGCCCATCCATAAGAAGTAAGCTTAGATGTGTGCCTTGGGCTTCTGCCTCAAAAGTTTTGTTTCCAAAATTATTTGTCCAAAGAGTATTAGGTGGGGTGTCACCAGTGCCGTTCAAAGGACGCCCATTCATCCTTCCTTTCCTCCATATAATAAAGGGTAAGAGATATGTAAATCAGCTAGAAACATGCCCTTTGCTGAAAATGCAGTGTGGAATATAAGATGAAGACCAGAGTGCCAGGAATGAAGGAGAAACATAATGATCATACATTGTTGGTTCTATTGCACCTATCAGTCAAGGAAATACAAGACAATATATCATGACCATTTTTTTTAAAACCCTTACCTTCCATCTTAGAATTGATACAAAGCATTAATTCTAAGGCAGAAGAGTTGAGTTAATTGGAGTTCCCAGGGACACACAGATAGGAAGCATCTGAAGAACCCAGGACTCCCTTTCTCTAGGCTTGACTCTCTATCCTGAGCTACCTTGGTACCCCTGTTCTGATATTTTTACCCACAAAATACTGGTCATAGGAAGTGATGATTTGCTCTGAGACTCTACCCCCTCTTTCTAGCATGACAGATCAAGTTTCCAATAGATCGATTCTGGTTCCAATATTGTTTTATAGGTTGTTTGTGTGTGTGTGTGTGTGTGTTGAATTGTCAGTGTGTTCAGAAACTTTTTTTCCTTCCAAAGGTGAAGATTTGATTTTACACCTTGAAAATAATAAAGTTAAATTGTCATGTCTCCATCTTGTGATCACATGCAGGTATGTGAAAAGTAGGCAAAGTGATGGTGATATTTTTGTGATAAGAAAAAAAAAGCAAAAAAGAGTTTTTTAGGGATGATTTTTTTCTAGACAATACTCACAGAAGGCTTTTATTCACTGCCTAGCTTCTCACTCTGTTGCTCAAATTAGGGAATTCCCTTGTTTTCATACTAGAAGGCTTAAATGAAATCTGCTAATAGCATGCTTTAAACCATTCAACAATAGGAATTTTAAATCATATTTAAAAAGTATAGAAAGTTAATTAGCAGGACAAAGTCTGAGAACTGGGAGCTTGGAAAGGCGATGAGTAAAATACCCAACCATCCTTTTCGGTCTTTGGAAAGGACTCCATTATGTCTAAGAATATCATCTTTTCTTATAAGGTTCAGGGAAGCTTTTTAATTTCATCTGCTGGGTTAGTCTGGAACTGAAAATCCAGTATAGCAATGATAGCAAGCTACCAACTGGCTTCCTCTTAATCAAATCTCTCTATTCTATGATGCATATTTGAAATACACAAAGCTGAAGACTGGCATTCCTCAACTTTCAGGGCAAGTGCCACTTTTAAAGTTTAAAATCAATCGATGTGTTTAAAAATTGCCAGATGAACAACCAAATTTTTTTTTCTAAATGAGCAACATTCAAATATTCATGTTTTAGTCTGAACAGAACTTTTGACTCTAAGGTATGCATTTGATACTTACAAATAGTCTTTAATTTGGATATTCTCGGCGCTGATGCGGCAGGTGCAGTGCAATGTCCTTTAAAGCCACAGGCTAGAATAAGAAAAAAAGATATTGTCCTGTATTCCCACACCCTGGTCAATCCTTTTCTTCCTTTTATCTGGACGTTGAACACTATGAATCAGAGCCTGGAAGTCTGGACATGGATGCTGTCCTAGCCAGTGACTTCAGATGTAATTGAATATTTCCTTCCATTCAATATAGTCTTTTTCTAAAACAAACTCAGCATGACGGGACATGTAGAAAAGTACATAAATCCATAATTAGAAAGGGCCATACCCTGTGCCTCACTTATTCCTGTTGAGTCATAGAAATATAAAATCTCCTTTGTTATTTAAGTATTTCAAGAAGTAAAGCTTCTTCAGCCCATAACATTCATGAAATGCAGAAGAACCTAGAATCAGAGCTCATCGGGTCAGGAGATCACATATAGGCTGATGATAATTGGGAGGAAACTTAGAATTCACCCAGTTCACCCCCTTCACTTTCTGTAATAATAATAGCTGGCATTTAAAATAGCACTTTAAGGTTTCCAAAGTACTTTACATATGTTATCTTGTTTGATCCTCACAACAACCCTGGGAAGTAGGTCATAAGACAGGGTGCCTCAAAAATTTTAATGCAATTTTAAGTCTTCATAACTTAGTCTTTTTTTGTTGTTTTTGTTGTTAACCCTTACCTTCTGTCTTAGAATTGAAATGAAGTATTAGTTCCAAGGCAGAAGAGCAGTAAGGACTAGGCAAAGGGGATTAAGTCACTTGCCTAGGGTCCCATAGATAGGAAGTGTCTGAGGCAAGATTTGAACCCAGGATCTGCCAACTCCAGGCATGGCACTCTATTCACTGTGCTACCTAGTTGCCTCAATTGCTTAGTTTCAGTAATTTTAGCATGATGGTCAAAGCTGCATGAAAACTTTTGGGACATGTTGTAGTATCCCCATTTTACAGATGAGAAGGAAAGTAATTTATCCCTTAAGTAGTGACTGAGGCAAGATTTGGACAGAGATCCTCTGACTTCAAAGCTAGTGCTATTTCTATTGTATTGGCTAGTTGAGAAAACTGAAGTTTATATACAATAAGGGATTAATCCAAGTTTACAAAAGTAGTTAATGGCAGAGCTGGGTTCAAATTCATCTTCTTTGACTCCAAATTCCATATTCCACTGAACAGCAATTTAGAAGTCAGAAGCTTTTGTCTTATATTCTCAGTCACTTTCACTCAAATTTATCCTTCTACTCTGTCTTACAATCAACAACAGAGAGGAAGCAAATACCTTATACGAGTACAATAAACACATTCAAGCCATCTTAAAGAAACTGGTGGTTTGAGTTAAAAGAAAAACAAAAACAAAAGCTGATTACATCCATTGAACTGTGCTTTTCTGTTCTGTTTAGTTCCGGCATACAGAGAAACTGTACAGTTTTCCAAAAAGGGGAGAGGAAAATAAAGAAATGCCTATAAACACAATAACACACATTGCCCAGTAATGAGGAGTCCCCAAAATAACAGAAATGAAGAGGGTACTTACCAACTCTCTGGCTTCTCCTCAGCAGAAGGCAGGGGCTGATAAAGCCTTGAGCCAGGCTCTTTGAAAGGGGAGAGCATTAAGAAGTGGGAGATATGGTTGAGGAGGGAGTCATCTAACAGTTTTTATACACCCCACACCCCACTCTGCATATAAATATTGGCTAAGGTGTCTCCTCCCACTTCTGGTATAAGAGGCAAAGAAATGCTGAAGAACTAGCCATTTGACTTCTCCACCTTAAACCTTACTTAGTTCTTGACATGGTGCCAAGTCCTGGACCATCTTTTCCACTAGGGTGTTTTCCTGATGGCTTTTTTTCCCTTCCAAGTTTTGTCTTTTCTTCTCCAGGCAGTTGTCTTGGAAACATCTTTTCCCTGTCCCATCCCATCTCCTTTGCCTTCTCCCTCCCTCCCATCCCCCAAGAGTTCCAAACTTTTGCATTACTTCCCTCTCCCTGGACTCCATCTGGGAAAAGGCCAACATGATGCCATTTCAACCAGAATTTCCTCCTTGGGATAGGCTGCTGTCCAAATGGGTCCCGGTATTGTCAAGGCAATTATTCTTAGCTTGGCATTTTCTCTATGACAGAATGAACTTCTTCTGAACAAATGCACCCATGAAAATCTAGAACTTAAGATGCAAAATCTGAGAGTGTGGAAATTCAAGCCCCTTCATTAAAAAAAGAACTCCTCTTCCTGTGGCAGAGACCTTTCTCTGGACAAACTGGTATGTTTGCAAAGGTTAGAGGCAAACATTTCTTCAACAGAGAAAACTGAAAGCAAAGTTGAAGCTCCTTCCTTCCCTTTTCTTCTCCAGCATCAGGTTTGTGGCATTCCTCTTTACAACTCAGAGCTGGAGGCACCGGCAGTTACCGGGTCTGTACTTCTGCTGTGAATCGGGATGGGGATGAACCAAAAAGAAACATAAGAAAGGGGGCTGTAGCACTGGCGGCTGCAGGCTCCTTTGGCCCTTGCTGCCTCCCAGAGCCCAGGCTGAGATAACCCTGGTCAGCCTTCGGCACCAGTACCTAATCAGTACAGAGTAAACTCTCTTGCACCACCCACTGGACGATGGCCAAACTTGGTTTGAAACATCCAGAAATGACAGTGTCACCTGTCCAGATGGCATCCTTTCAGGTGGATTTGTGTCATAGATTTAAGAACTGAAGGAAATCCTGTAGGGGATTTATTCTAACTTCTTCATTTTACAATTGGAGAAATTAAGGCATAGGAAGGTGACAGGTAATAAATGACAACACAAGGATCTGAGTCTATGTTCTTCTCTCTTTCCAAATATAGTGTTCTCTCTACTCCACCTTGATGACTTTCCCATCATAATACTGTATTTTCTTCTTTATTCTCAGTGCAGCTAGAATGGCAGGCAAGGATGGGATCAGGAACATCATCAGAAGGTTGGGGAGCTGAGTGATAGGGGGAAAAGACCATCCTATGTGTTTGACCTCTCCCCCCCCAATATTTTGACCCAAGTAACAGATTAAAATGGACCACAAAGACTGAAAATGGGAAGCATTCCTAAAATATGAAGGGAAGGGTAACTGCCTTGACAATGATGGGGGCCACTAGATAGGCAGAAGAATCATAAGTGTAGGAAGCTCAATTAGTAGAGTCAAATTTTTGTCTTCCTTCCTATAGCTATCTCACTGAGTCACTGACAGGAAACCTGGTCAGACCTTGCTCCTGGACCCTGGAGTTCTGGGAAATTGGCCAAACCTAGTTCTTGATAAGTATAGGGGAATGGTCTTCATAGTTTTTATGAGAAATAGTAGGGGTAGTAGAGCGCTGAACAAGGAGTCAAAAAACCTGGAATCAAGTCCCTCTTGAGAGACATATTGGCTGTGTGACTTTGGGTAAGCCACTTTTCCCAGTGTGTTGGCAATTCAGTGTAAGTTGAATATATGCTCCTAACCTAGACTTACTTATGGCATAGAAATCATGGGTCCAGTCCAGATAGATAATTATATATATACAAGCAAAAAAGTGTCTGTGTGGGCAGCTTGGTGGCTCAGTGTTTTGAGAGCCAGGCTCAGAGATGGGAGGTCCTAGATTAAAATCTGTCCTTAGCCATTTCCTAGCTATGTGACCCTGGGTAAGTCACTTAACCCCATTGCCTAGCCCTTACCACTCTTCTGCCTTGGAACCAATATACTTGGAATTAATTCTAAAATGGAAGGCAAAGATTTTTAAAAAAGAAGAAAGAAAAACAAGCAGAAAGAAGCAAGAAAGTTTTTGCCCTCAAGAAAATTATATTTTAATGGAGGAGAGGAATATATAAATGGAAGCTGGAAAGTGAAGGGTGGAATATGACATGCAACTGACTGGAAACTAGCATGGAAACCTGGTTCTATATAAGAAAAGAAGAAGGTTCACCTATCAGAACCCAGAGGCTCTGAGTGCATCTGCCCTCTTGGAAAACAGAATAAGATCTTTACTCACACTGTTAGGACGCCAACTGTCTGGTGGTCTCCAATCTTGACAAGTACTCTTCCTTCCTCTTCCTACCTCAGTCCCTGAATTCTTCTAGCCTCTACCTTCAATTGTCACAGAGTCTTGGGGAGCAGAGACTGAAGTGTGCTGATTGGAGATTCTATTCACAGAGGGAATGCCTCATAACTAGCTGCTCAGCTCTTCTCAGGAAGCAATTGTTGTCTTGCTTCCACTGGTTTTGAAGAACCCCACCTGGGTTGGATTTTGGGCTGTGGAATTCCATCCTTCCCTCCAAGCTGAGTCTCTGCCTTGATTCTTAGTTAAAATTGCCTGAGGCACTGCAGGTGTATCCCTGGATTTCACCACCAGAAGAGCCCATGTTTCTCCCTCACGTGGTTCAATAGGTCTTAAAAATTTTTAATTAATAAAAAAAGAAAAACCTAAGGCAGAAGAGCAGTAGGGCTAGGTAATGGAGGTTAAATGATTTGCCCAGAGTTACACAGATAGGAAGAATCCAAGGTCAAATTTGAACCCAGAACCTCCCATTTCTGGTTCTCTATCCACTGAACCTCTTAATTGACCTAATAGGTCTTAATACTCATATTCTTGCAGCCACCCGTACTCAGTTAGTTGGGTTTCTTCTGGAATATAAGGCTCAAATAATAATTTAGTCTTTTTCTTAGTTTCCTTTTAGAAAGCTTTAGGATAAACCCTTAGAAGACAAGGGATATTTCTTCAGTTCCTCATTTTTTTCCCTCAATTCCTGGACAGGAGAAAATCAGATGTGTTTGGGGACTCTAATTTGGTTCTGGCCAACTGAAGTGAGAGTAGGAGTCTGGACCTTCCTGAGGGGGTCCAAGAGGGCATGGACCCCATAGTTCTTTCATCAGATGCCATGACTACCAGTTGCAAGACTTCTAACTTCAGGAGGTCATACTCTCAAGCCACTTCATGAATTCCTTGTTATCCTAGAGAATCCTTGATGATTAGCCCTTTCATTTTTTACCTTCTCTAAAATTCTGATCCCCATTCTACTAGTCCTACACATCTTCAGACACAGTTTGTTCCCCTACTAATACTTTCTGCTCTCTGAAGAGTCAGCTGGTGGCTCAGAGCACTAGACAGGAAGACCTGAATTCAAATGTGACCTTAGATATTTATTGGCTGTGTGACTCTGGGCAAGATACTTAACATCTGTTTCTCTCAATGAAATGGAGATAATAATAGTATCTACCTTGCTGGGTTGTTGTGAAGATCAAGAGAGATAATATTTGTAAAAATATTGCTTAGCATTGCGCCTGGTCCATAGCTATTCTCTTCTTTCTATACTACTATTAGGAAATTCTATTCTATTTTAAGGATATTCTCCTATTCTTTTCCCTTAGTTGTTTCTTTTCCCCTGCCTGCATCTGCCAAAGTTTGGCTTTCTCCCTATGATATTATATCTCTGGTTAGTTTATCTGAGAGAGTACACCTAGCTCCCTTGGAATGTGGCAGAGGGGTTGGCATAATCTTTACCTTGCAGAATTCTAAGCCATCTATCTCTAGATGGATTAGAAAGATGACCTTTGAATTCCTTTCCAACTCAAAGAATCTGTGCTTCTAAATGTCTGGGACTGTATCGGGTCTGAGTTAGCACCTGAAACAAGGTTGGCCAGTCAACTGATGACAAAATTTTCCACTTTCTATGGTTTGGGAGAGATAGATTGAGCTTGAGGTTGTTAAATATTTTTAAATGATCCCCTAGTTGTAAATCTAGTGACCTTTACTTTATTTCTCGTTCACCTTAGCCACCGTGTAGCATTTATTACTGATAGCTATCTTCTTCTTAAAAGTCTCTCTTTCCCTGGCTTTTATGTTGTTTAGTCATTTCAGTTGTGTCTGATTCTTTGTGACTACATTTGGGGTTTTCTTGGCAAAGTTACTGGAGTCTTTTGACATTTCCTTTTCCATCTCATTTTACTTTATTTTTAAATATTTTCTCATGTTTACATATTATTTTTCTTTCCTCCCTCCTTCCTTCCCCCCTCCCAAATCCAACAAGCACTTCCATTGGGTTACACAAATGCTATCACTTATACCTATTTCCATATTATTCATTTTTGCAATAGAGCAATCTTTTAAAATCAAAACCCCAATCATATATCCATATAAACAAATGATGAGTGCTTTGTTTTTCTTCTGTATTGCTACTCCCACAGTTCTTTCTCTTGATATGGAGAACATTCTTTCTCATAAGCCCCTTGGGATCATCTTGTAGTAGAAAGTCCATTACATTGGATTGTTCCACAATGTTTCACTTTTT
This sequence comes from Monodelphis domestica, assembly GCF_027887165.1. Taxonomy (NCBI): domain Eukaryota; kingdom Metazoa; phylum Chordata; class Mammalia; order Didelphimorphia; family Didelphidae; genus Monodelphis; species Monodelphis domestica. The sequence goes on along the minus strand of NC_077229.1, from coordinate 417,284,110 downwards.
GTGTATAATAATGTTCTCTTGGTTTGTATTGTTATTTTCCTCAGGGGGGGACTATGTTATGGTATGAACTTTGACTTGAATTTGAGCCAAATTTAGAACAAGAGACTACCTCCCAGAATCTAGAAGGACCCATGAAGATAACTATAGAGACCACATGCTGAACTAGAAGATCCAGAGTGAATTTTGAGATATGGTGAATTTGAACTTGGGGGGGTTGAAATGCTTTGGTTTTGAATGTACACTCTTATGCCAAAGGGGACTGCCCTCTAATTGGCTTTTTGTCAATGCACCTGGTTGGCTTTGTTCCTTTTCCTTTTTATTTTCCTCTTATCCCCAAATTATTGTAGTTTCCCTTTAAAAACTGTAATATTTGTATATACCTCTAGTACCTCTAGTTCAAGTTATAAGTTAGTTATGTTTTCATGATCCATTGGGGAGACTGGTCTCCCAAAGGATCATAGGGGTGAATCTTGAACCCTACAGACTATATTTCCCACAATCCCCTTTTCCTTTTCCTGTTTATGCATCTTCGTACATGGGAGGAATTTTGAAGGCCTTTTCCGCCCATGTGGCTCTCTCTGGTTGCATGGTGGAGGAGAGAGGAGAGGCTTTGTAGTTTTTGCTAGTCTTATTTCCTTATACTTCAAGATAAATATTTAATAAATATTATTAAATATAATACTTCGAGTACTGGGTATTAATTTTAATCTTTGCAATTTGAACTGAAATCTTCCTGACTCTGAGCCAATAGACTATCTATTATGTGACCAACTGCCCACTTGACTTTTATAACCCCATACAATTCTTTTCTTCCTACCTTCCTTATTTCTCATTCATGGGTTCCTCTTCTTCCTTTTGTTTTGTAAGAACAGATGCTCTCTATGGTTCTATTTTTGATTTTCTGTTCCCTTCATCTATTTTCTTCATCCAAGGCATCATGCTCTCTAAGTACTCTAATGAATTTCTCAAAACAGGTGATTTTCAATTATCTGTCAATCTTAATTGAATTCCTGTCCTCCATCTCTCCATCTTCAAGTGTCCATTGAACATTTCCTCTTAGGTGTTATACTACTGCCTTCAAACTCCATGTGTTTAATTTTATCCTTAATTAATTAATAATTAATAAATTAATGTTATTTCTTTCAAACCAGCTTGCCTTCCTTGGTTCTCTATTTCTGTCAGTGGTGCCATCATTCTTTCAGCAACTCAGGTTAGAAATGTCAGAGTCATCTTGAATTCCTTCCTCCTCCCATATGCTTATATTGTATCAGCCACCAAGTCTTGAAGATTCTTCCTTCCCAATATTGTATCTCTTAAACCCATCCCTTCCTGTCTATTCCCAATGCTGCCACCTGAATGTAGACTCTTATTATCTCATACCTGTACCACATAAATAGAATCATAAATTTGAAAGGGAGCTTTTATAAATCCCCTCTACCACATTCTGGACATGTGGACACCTAGCCTCTTGTGAAAACCTCCTATAATCAGGATAGATAGAGCTCATTTGACTTTTGAATAACTGTAATTGTTAGGAAGCCCTTAAGCTTTTCCCCTGTAACTTATAGCAGTTCTTGTATTGCCCTTTGGAATAATACACAAGTCTAACTCCTTCCTATATGTCAGACCTTCAAATATTTTTAAGACCACAATTATGTTCCTTATTTTCTTCATATCTACTCTACCTGGTCTCTTCAACTGTTTATATGGCACATTTTTGAGTCTCACCCTGCTGGTTTTCCTCCATCAGTTTGTTCCTGTCACTCTTTTAACTTGCAACCTGGAAATGAAAACAATATCCCAAACTACATTTCTCTCTACTCAATCTCATCATCTTTTTAAAAAAAAATTATTTTTATTTTTAAATACTTTCCCATGTTTACATATTTTTCTTTGCCTTTTTTGTTTTTTTTCCTCCCTTCTCTCTTCCCTCCCCCTCCCAAATTCAATAAGCACTTTCACTGGGTTATACAAATGTTATCATTTAAACCTTTTTTCATATTTTTGCAATAAAGCAATCTTTTAAAACCAAAACCCCAAATCATATACCCATATAAGCAAATGATGCCATTTGCTTTTCTTCTGTGTTTCTACTTCCACAGTTCTTTTTCTTGATGTGGAGAGCATTATTTCTCATAAGTCCCTTGGGATTGTCTTGTAGTAGAAAGTTCATTACATTGGATTGTTCCACAATGTTTCCATTTCTGTGTATAATATTCTCTTGGTTCTGCTCATATCACTCTGCATCAGTTCTAGAGGTTCTTCCAGTTCATATAGAAATCCTCCAGTTCATAATTCCTTACAGCATATTATTCCATCACCATCACATACATCAATTTGTTCAAACATTCCAGGAACAAGGGACCCCCCCCCCCATTTTCCAATTTTTTTGCCACCGCAAAAAGAGCATGGTATACTCAATTTCATCTTAATAGTCTGTCCATCATTCTAGTCTATTGCGATATGTTTTGAATCCTTATACTTTATAATATATTTGCTATACTTTCCAGCTTTTTATAGTGCCATTAAAAATGTTACCTACATCTTTTTTTTAAGTCCTTACTTTCTATATTAGAATTGGCACTAAATATCAGTTCCAAGGCAGAATACTGGTTAGAGCTAGGCAACTGCAGTTAAGTGACTTCCCCAGGGTCACATAGGAAGTATCTGAGGCCCAATTTGAACCCAGGTGTTTTTGATTCCTGGTTGAGCACTCATCTATTTTATATCACATGCACTTCCCCTTTAACTCCTTCTTCCTTTTAGACAGTGATCCCTTATAATGAAGAATTTTTTTTTAAAGGAGAAAGAAGAAATAAAAGTTGGGAAAAACAACATGCACTATTGAGGGGAAAAATCTCTGATTTTATATGTGATACTTTACATGTGGTCTTCCACCTTTGTAAAGTATTGAGTGGAGGTGTCTTTTATCTGTCTTTTTTTGGAACAAGCTTGTTCACTACATGCAGTTTTAATTATTTTGGGCTGGTTCTTTACATTTAAATTGTTATAATTGTGCATGTTGTTTCTCTTCATTCTGCATGAGTTCATGTAAGTCTTTTATGCTCTTCAATATTCATCCTGTTCTGTATTTCTTACAGCATAGTAATAGTTCATCATATTCATGTACTGTAACTTGTTTAACTATTCTCTTATACTCTCCTAAGGGCACTCACTTCATAGTTCTATGGAAAATTTATCAGTGTGCCCATCTTTCTATAACATTTCCAACATGGGCTATTTTCATTTTTTGTCATCTTTGCAAATTGTGGCCACTTAAATTTCAATTCAGGTTGGCAAAATTTTATTTATAAATAACTTTAGATAACATAAAATACCTAGGAGTTCACCTGCCAAGACAAACCCAGGAATTATATGATCACAACTACAAAATACTTTTAACTCAAATAAAATGAGATCTAAACAACTGGTAAAGCATTAATTGCTCATAGATAGACCAAGTCAATATAATAAAAAATGGCAATTCTATCTAAATTAATTTACCTGTTCAGTGCCATACCAATCAAACTATCCCCCCAAATTTCATAGAATTAGAAAAAAGTATAATAAAATTCATCTGAAAGAACAAAAGGCCAAGAATATTAAGAAAATGAATAAAAAATATGAAGGAAGGTGGCTTAGCTGTACTTGATCTTGACCTCTATTATAAAGTGGCAATCATTAAAACTGTCTGATACTGATTAAGAAACTGAGTAATGGGTCTATGGAATAGATTAGGGACTCAGTGCACAGTAGAATCACCTAGTGTTTGATAAACCCAAAGATCTACAGGCTTTTAGAAGAAGAAATCACTATTCAACAAAAACTATTGGGAAAACAGTATAGTAAAAACTAGGCACATACAATATCTCATGGAATATAACAAGGTAAAGTCAAAATGAATAAATGATTTAGAAATAAAGGGTGATATGAACAAATTAGAGGAACATGTATCTATCAGGTATATGGAATAAGAGAAGGATTTTTGTCCAAACAAGGCCAGATATAAAATAATTTTAATTATATTAAATAGATTTTGCACATACAAAACCAATGAAACCAAAATTAGAAGGAAGACAATAAAGTGGGAAACAATACTTTTTATAGTAAATGTCTCTGACAAAAGCCTCATTTCTCAAATATATAGAAAACTTAGTCAAAATTTTAAGAATACAAAGCATTCCCCAGTTGACAAAAGGCCAAAGACATAAAGAGGCAATTTTCAGATGATGAAAATAAAATTATCTTAGTTATATGGAAAAATACTTTAAATCATTATTAATTAGAGAAATGTAAATTAGAACAACTCTGAGCTACCACCTGGCACCTATCAGACTAGATAATATGACAAAAAAGGGAAAGTGATAAATGTTGGAGAGGATGTGGAAAAATTGGGACACTGATACACTGATGGTAGAGCTGTGAACTGATACAACCATTATGGAGAGCAATTTGGAACCATGTCCAAAGGGCCATAAAACTATGCATACCCTTCGACACAGAAATGACACTGCTAGGTCTCTATCCCAAAGAGATCAGAGATGGAGAAAGCACCTACCTGTGCAAAAATATTTATAGCAGCTCTTTTTGTGGTGGCAAAGAAGTGCAAAATGAAGGATGTCTATCAATTGGTGAATGGATGAACAAGTAGAGGTGTATGGTGGTATTAGAATACTCTTATGCCATAAGAAATGACAAATGAGATAAGCCTGGAAAGACTTATATGAAATGATGAAAAATGAAGGGAACAGAACCAGGAAAATGTTGTTTACAGTAGCATCAATAAAGTACAATGATTAATTGTGAAAGACTTAATTATGATCAGCAGTGCAAGGATTCAGGACAACTGCCAAGGGACTAATGATGAAAAAGGCTATCTACAATCATAATGGGAAGGAAACTGATGGGGTCTGAATGTAGTTTGAAGCATACCACTCTTAACTCTATTTCCTCCATGGATTTTTCTCTAATGTAAGCAATATGTATCGTCTTTCACACTTTGAAAAACTTGGAAATAGATGTTATATGATAACACCATGTACTACCCATATCATATTGCCTGTCTTTTTGAGCAAGGAGAGAAAGATGGGAGGGAGAGAACATGGACTGCAAAATGCCAGAATATGATTATTAAAAATTATAGCAATATGTAATCTTGCAAAAATAAACATTAAACTTTTTTTGATTCAAGTTGTCAAGAAAATACTGGACACCATGTTCAAACTCAGAATCCTATATCATTAGAGTCCTCTCTCCTTCCTGGCTGAGACAGATCTATTAAATTAGACTGTTATTCAACCAGTTATAAGTCCATCTAATTATATTATTGTCCAAACTGACATCTTACCAAACAAGTAGTTCCATTGACTCTTTGCTTCCTTGTTCTTCTTGCTTAGCCACAACTTTTAAAAGTTCAGTTTATTACTGGTTTTATTTTCAGGTACCAAAACAATTTTCTAGAGAAAAATGGCAAACTACTCCAGTGACCCCCAAATAGGGTCACAACTCATTTGCCACAGCCTTTAATTAAGGCTCTGACAATAGGCAAATACAAACTCAATCAAATTAACCCCATTAAGGAGGCAAATTTCTCTTCAGTAAGATTGATGGGTCGCTGAATATTCAGGTCAGATTACTTGAAGATACTTAACAGCCCTTGGATTAATTGATCAACCAATTAACTACTCTCCCATGTATTTCACTGTGAGGCACATAAGCTAAGGGGTTCAGAGATCCAATGGTTCCATATACACCAAAATATTGATAGCCTTTTTTGGAATAGCAAAGCACTGGAAACAAAGTAGATGCCCATCAATCAAATTTGAAAGGATATTATTTACACTGAAAGAAATGTTGAATAGGAAGGATTGAGAGAAGCTTAGAGTAGAACAGATATCACATGAATATGTAGAACCAGAGAAATGATATACACAATCACTGCACCAATTTAAGTGGAAGGCACATAAAAAAGTAATTGAACACTGCATAATTTTAATTATCCATGCTTATCTCATGAAGAAAAGAAGAGGAAATTTGTTTTTTCAGTTGTATTCTGCTCTTTCTAACCCCATTTGGGGTTTTCTTGGCAAAGATACTAGAGTGGTTGGCTATTTCTTTTTCCAGATCATTTTCCAGATGAAAAAAATGAAAGCAGACAGGGTTAAGTGACTTGCCCAGGGTCACACAGTTAGTACATGTGTCTGCGATCACATCTGAACTCAGGTCTTTCTGACTCCAGACTTAGCATTCTATCCTTTGTGCCATCTTATTGCCTTGATGGAAAAAAAAAAAAAAAACTCCTTTATTTGCAGAGGTGAGAAGTTATGGGTATAGAACATTCTACATACTGACTCAACTGATGTCTTAATTTTGGTAAACTATATCCCCCCCACCCCGTTTTTTTTCCTATTTTATTGTCTGGTTAGAAAGAATAACTCCTTAAAGAGGGAAGGGAAGAGCAGCTAGATGGTGCAGTGGGATAAACCATTCAGTAAGGTGGAACGTCTGTCTGCCAGGCTTCCTTAATGATAAAATGGGGATAATAATAGCATCTGCTTCACAGAATTGTGACGCTCAAAGGAGATAATATTTTTAAAGGGCTTCACACAGATCCTGACACACAGTAGAGTATATAAATTCTAGCTATCATTATTTTAAAAGTAAGGAATACAAAGTAAAATTTTAGATTGCCCACTCCCTCACCCCCCCAGGCCTCTAGGCACTCCACACTACATGTTAGATGCAGGGGATAAGAAGGCAGTCCTTGCCCTGGAGGAGCTTACATTCCAGAAATACCTTCCATCAGCTCAAGGAGAGGTAACAAAAATCCCAGACAAAAGCCTGATCCTTTCCCCTAGTTAAACCACCTGGCCACACCCTCTGCCATAACAACAGCAACAACAAGATTAGTGAAAAGAACCCAAGATACTGACATCTTTCCTCAAGGACTTTCCAAACTGACCTTTGAGTGCTGTAGAAATTAGAGTGCTATTAGCTCTGAGAACTAGAGCAGGGGTGTCATTTTATCTCTGTAGAGCTCAATTACTCAAAAGAGAATTTCTTTGGAATGAGAGTTAGACTAGCTGATCTCTAATATCCCTTAGAGTTGTCAAAGTCAATCTTCCAATGATTATGATCTCTTGAATCCCCTACAATAATATTTCACACCACACATCATGCTTTACAGAAATAGGTCTTGGATAAATAATGTGGTATTTTCATTTTTAAGACCAGATTGAGTATTTTATTATTCACTAGACACAATAGACACCATTCAGAAATTTTCCTAAAATGGTACTTCTGATTGATGCGGATAAAAGTAATTTGCTCCTTGAAAAGTATCTGTTCTGTTTTTGAGGCTGCTTGTTAGTCTCTGCAGAGTGGAGTGTCACAGAGGCCTCGTTAGGAATTTTGATGAAGGTTTTCCTAAAGAAAAAAGAGCCTGCTAGGAAACGTTTTGACCCTCACCCCTAGTCCCTAAAAAGTCTGCAATAAAAAGAAATCTGGAGTAAACAGAATGTTCCTTTGTGGTTTGTTCTGGGCTGTACATGTTTGGTATTTATGAGAAGCCTTTGATAGGTCAGGCAGACAAACATAGGGGCATGCAAAGAAGGCCTGGGGCTCACACTGACCCAGAACAGAGCTTGGACAGGATGGCAGCTGCCCTGGCCAGGCCTTACATCCCAGAGTTACCTTGACAGGCAAAACAAAGACTGCATCGAGCTTTCTCTCACTTAACTCTTACTCTGACTTAAGAGTCAAAGCTTTCTCTTACTCAAGGGCCACAGGAGAGAGCCATACATACCCCACTTTCATCCTCTAGGCATGACTCTACCCATTGCCTCTATATTTCTATCTAGTCTTGGGGCATTTTTTTAACTCAAAAAGTATTTAGAAAAATCTCTTTTTTTTTTACCCCAGGCAGTTGAGTTGCTGAGGTGTGACACAGTGGGGCTATCCAACAGCTTTTGTACACTAATTTACTTGATGTAGAGTGGTTAGAAATTTAGACTTTTCCATAACTATCACAGGTTCATATTATATGTTTCCATCTCATTTTTTTAACCCTTACATTTGTCTTAGATCAATACTCTCAGTTCCAAGGTAGGAGAGCAGTAAGGGTTAGGCAATAGGGGTTAAGTGATTTGTCCAGGGTCACACAGTTATGGTGTGTCTGAGATCATATTTGAACCCAGGACCTCACATTTCTAGGCTTGGCTCTCTATCCACTGAGTCACCCAGCTGCCCCCTACCACTGGATTATGAACTCCCCAAGATGAGTCTTCCTGACTCCATTTCTGGAGCACTATCCACTGCGCCACCTAGTTGCCCCTAGACTACTTATGTTGTTTTTTGTTTTAGACTTCTTATGAAAGGTGGGGTTTTAGCTAGGATGTGAAGGATGCCAGGGAAACCATGGATCAGAGATGAGGGAGGAGAGAATTCTAGGGAGGGTCAATAGCCCACAGTCAGAAGATGGAGTGCTTTGGTTAAGAAATAGCAAGAGGGTATATTAGTGGGGTTCTTGAATGAGGAACCAAAGTTGCTAGACAGTTGGGGATTAACTATAAGGTGACACTTCCTTCCTTCCTCCCCTTCCCCCAAGTTGATCTGTTGACCAATGGAGTCAATCTGACTAGACTAAAAGGGTAAGTAAGATTGTCCCTCAGCCTCCTTCATGAAATGATGGTTTTTTGAAGTTCCCCTTCTAACATATTGAATCTGATTCAAGTTTCTATTAAAAAATCAAGATGTCTATTTTATTTGGGTATAAAGGGCTGAAGGGTAAACAGGACAGGGGGAAAAGAAAATCCCTAGTTATTTTCCCAATACAGATCTTGAGGGTTTGAACCAGGAAGTCTTCTTTAGAAATAAACTCTGGTTTCCCCTAAGGGGAGAAAGGAGTCTTTATTCTAAAGATGTCACCAGTTGAGAGAGAAGATCTTCTGCTGCTCAGGTAAAAGGATTGAGAGACTTGTGTATCTTCACAGCCAAGGGTAGTTCTCCTTCTCAGCTCCAGGAGCCCAAGACAAGAACTTCTTGGTTTCTCCCCCAACTGCCTTTTGAGTCTGGCTGAAAATTCCGTACCATTCCCCAATGTCAGCTGGCATTCCATCTGCTTTTCTTCTGAGACATTTCTTCAAATTTTAGTTTTTCATGGCTTCTGGTCTTTTCCTCTTATACAAGGATCAGTTTAAGATGTAAAAAGGACTGGAACTATGTGTGGGTAGAGGGACAGGTTATGTAGGATTCTGAATACTCATAGAATTTTTATGTTTGATCCTGCAGGTGATGGGGAGTCACAATGGTTTATTTAGAAAGAAGAGGAGAGTTGACAGGTTTAGACCTGAGCTTTGGGAAGATTACTGGAATAGATGAGTGGTGTGGGGAGAGGTAAGGTAGGAAGAGAGATCAGCAGACTATGGCCACAATCCAAACCTGAGATGATGGCAGCCTGTACCAGAGCCATAGCAGTAAAAGAAGAGAGATGCTATGAAGGTAAAATAGATAGTACATGGCAACTGATTGGAAATGGGGGGTGAGAGAGTGAGGAGTTGAAGATGACAACTAGGTTTCAACTCTGGGTGACTTGGAAGATGGTGGTACTCTTGAGAAACAGGAACGTTAGGAAGAGGGGATGGATGACCTGAAGGAAAGAAAATGATTTGCTTTTGGATGTGTGGAGTTTAAGATACCTATGAAACATCCAATTTGATATATCCATTGGGCAGATAGAAACTGGAGGTTAGGAGAGAAGTTTGGTTGTTTAGTCATTTCAGCCCTGTTTGACTCTTTGTCACCCTATTTGGGGTTTTCTTGCCAAATAAATTGGAATGGTTTGCCATTTTCCTTGCCAGCTCATTTGATCAATGAGGAAACTGAGGCCGTTAACTTTCCCAGGGTTTCACAGTTCCTGTCTGAAACTAGATTTGAATTTGGGGAGATGAGTCTTCCTGACTCCATACTTTGACACTCTATCCACAGGATAGGAGAGAGATTAGGGCTAGATAAATATTTCTGAGAATCATTTAGCATAAAGAAGATTGAATCCATGGGATCTGATGAGATTACCAAGCAAAACAGTCTTAGAGAGAGAAGAAAAGTGTCTAAAAACCAGAGCTTTGGGAGTTCCCTGCAGTGAATTGGATTAAAGATCCAGCAAAGAACACTGAAAGGGTGTAGTCAGACAGGGAGGAGGAGGAAAATTGACCATGAGAAAATCTTACCATATGTGACAGATGAATATATACATATATATTTGTAAATATTATCTATATATCTCATGTTGCTAATTTATTCTGTAGCCTTGGCAAGTCATTTAAACCTAACTCAATAATTATTATTCATTCATCAAGTGGGTATATATATTATAGGCCAGAGAGGCTAAATAGTATCCCCCCCTTCCCCCCAGCTCATTCCTCTCATCTGTGTTGATACAGTTTGGATGAATATTAGGAATAGCCTTAAAGAGGAAAAAGAAAGGAATGGCCACATATTGAGCTGCCTGAGGAAAGTGGGGAAGAGTAGAAATGGATAATAAGTTAGAATAGATAGTCTCATCAGAAAAAGCCTTAGAGAGAAAAATGGCTTTTGACTGACTAAGATATATATATATATATATATATATATATATATATAAGCCTCAGGTCTTTATTAGCTTCTGCTGGGGACCTAGAGAAGCCTTTCTGGGTCAGCACCCAGCAGCCCAGATCCCAGAAAGCCAGACAACGATTTAAGGACCAGCACAGCACCATTGATCCTTACCAGTAAGGATTACTTATAGTCCATCACATTATCTAGCATCTTTCCCTTTCTAGATGTTAAGATTCTGGAGGGCAGGGACTGAAGCTGAGAATCTAACACAGTAGGAGGCAGGTGAATTCTTGTTGATCCTGGTGGAATGGTGAGAGGGATGGATAGGACACACAAACGGCCAACATTATGATATAACTCCCAAGTAAAAGCAGACACAGGAATGGTGGAGTAAAGGGAAGTAGGGCTGGAACAGTCTGTGATGACCAGAAGATTTGAGTCTGGGCTCCAGAATGATCCCTCTAGGGAAGACCATGGGAATGTGGGTTGACTCCAGGGGTGCTCAAAGGTTCATATCTCCTTGTGGGGATCTCTGAACTCTATTTCAGAACCAAATTCACTCATAGGATAGTGTAAAGAAGTGAATGTGGCAATTATAAGTTTTGTTTTAAGGCTAGGACAGTTAAGAAGTTTAAGTCTAAATGTATCTTCAAGAAAAAATAATTTGGGTTCTAGTTTAGCTCATGTTACTAACTTGTTCTGTGGCCTTGAGAAAGCTGTTTAAACCTAACCTAATCATTATTATTCATCAGACAAATGGGAATTAGCAAATGAATAATGAAAATACATTGATGTTGATTAAGCACTTACTATGTGAAAAGAACTGTGATAAGCACTGGGGATACAAACAGAAAAGCAATACAATGTCAGAGTATGAGAGGAGTAATATATAGGAAAGACTTGACAAGCATGGAGCATTATGCAAAACTGAGATACAGAATAACGAAATAACAGATTTTAGATCTGAAAAGAATCTTACTGATCACTAGCCCAAATGTCTCATTCAACAAAGACTGTTTTCATCCCTTCTGTAAGGTCTTCTGGAGAGAGAGGCAAATTTGGGGTGTTAACAGCTAGTTAAGAAGAGTCTAAACATGGTATTTAAATTTCTGGACCTCTGCTTAAAGTAGAAATCATGGGCTCTTCTCCAGTGACAGAGTGCACTTAATTAGGGCTAGTAAAAACAGAGCTGATTATAGTTTTGCAGATCTAATTAAATGGCTTTAAATAGAAAAAAGAAAAGGAGAAAACTGCCTTTGTATATATAACATGTGAAGTATAATAAAGAATAGCTATATTAAAGGAAATAAAATAAGAATGAAGACTCTCAGAAATTCAGAGGAGCCAAAATCCTAGAAAGGAGTCAGAACTTCCTTTTCCTTTTTCCTTCCTTCCTTCCTTCCTTCTTTCCTTTCTTTCTCTCTCTCTCTCTCTCTCTCTCTCTCTCTCTCTCTCTCTCTCTCTCTCTCTCTCTCTCGCTCTCTTTGTCTCTCTGTCTCTCTCCTCACATACAAACACATAATATATTATATGCATACACACACAAAATCAAATATGCTTCATAGGAGACGAAAAGATTCTAATTCAAGGAGACAAATTTGGTCTTATAGGTAGAACTGAGAATTAGTGGGATGGCACCTGTGACTAGAATGTGGCTGTGGAAAGCAGTATGTTATTCAAAAAGGATGGTATAGATAAAAGAGGTTCTTTATACTTGGGTTCAATCAAAATTTATAAGTACAAGGTGAGGGAGATATGGCTAGCTATCTGCCACTGATATGGCAGTTTTCATGGGCTCCAAACTCAATATGAGTTAACATTGTGCTATGATAGCAAAAACAAAACAAAACAAAACAAAAACTTGATAATGCAATCTGAGACTTGGTGTTCAGTGCTAACAAGATGATTCTTTGGCTCTTCTCTTTCCTGGTGAGACCATTTCTGAAATATCATGGGTATTATATTATAGAAAGACATTGGAAACTGGAGATGTATGGAGGATGGCAACAAGCATGGTTAACAACTATAAGATCAAGCCATAGAAGGATGTATTGAATGAACTGGGGATATTTTGCTTGGAGGAGAGAAGAAGATTTTTTTCTTTTTGGGGGGGTATTTTCAAGTATTTTATAGTTATAAAAAAAAAACATATTTTCAGGTTTTTGAAGGGATTCATTCTGTCATGTATGGAAAGGGTGAGAACTTTTTCTGCTTACTTGATAGGTAAAAGTAGATGATTTTAGCTCACTATTGTACCAGGTAGGATGAGGCATTGAAGAGAAGTATGGAACAGTTCCTGTTCTCAATTTAGCTGAGAGATAAGACATAGGCTAAAAATATGATCCTATCAAAGTAGATTCTCCATTCAAAAGTTCTTATTGTGTCCCATTCATATCTCATCTGTGTGAGTCTTATCCCTACCTTGCCCAAGATCCTCCAAGAAAGCATTGCCCCAATGCACTGGGTACTTTTCTCTATTTTATCAGTTCTCAAACTTTTGGTCTGAGGATCCCTTTACACTCTTAAAAATGATATATGTGAACTGTTTCTATTTATATCCATTGTATTAGAAATGAAAATTGAAAAAGGAACTCTAAGGAACTCATGACGAAAAAGGATATCCGCCACCATAGAAAGAGCAGATGGAATCTGAATGCAGATTGAATCATACCATTGTTCACTTTTTTCCTTCATTAATTTTTCTTTGGTGTATGTTTTGTTTCATAACATGATGAACAAGGAAATATGCATTATATGATAATATATGTGCACAACTTATATTACCTGCTTTCTTGGGAAGGGAGAGAACATGGATTACAAAATGTCAGAAAATGAATATTAAAAATTATAATTAATTGACATGTAACTTCCTGAAAAAAACAAAATAACATCTTGGACCCTTTAAAAGGATCTTGAAGACCCCCAGAGTTCTCTGGACCATACTTTGAGAACTGCTATTCTATATCTTTTTTAACATTTTGTGAAACACCTATGCAAACAGACAAAAATACAAAAGGTTGCCTATGCAATGAGCCAGGTGAGATGTTGGCAAACTCTCCCCAACCCCAATAACCAATGGAAGGACCAATAGAAACTTTTTAATGAATAGAATTGTTGTTGAGGATCTGAAGGTCTGAGGTCCAGATCTGTGAGACAACCATCCATATTAACACATGACACTCAATCTGAGATACCAAAGACTTGGTTCAAAACCCAGTTAGTTATTTGACCTCTCTTTAAATGTTAATTTCCTCCTTATTTCCTCAATAAACTTCCTAAAGTGGGGATGACATCACCTATACAATCTATTTCATGGGGTTATTATGAAGAAAGCACTTTGTTAACTGTAAACCATTGACTCATTACAGAAATATAAACTATTATTATTGGGATCTACACTTATCCATACAGCTAAAAACCTTCAAGGATCTCTGAAATCTCTACAGTTATGAAATAACGTCTTATGGAAGACTCTTAATATATCCAGTGAAAAAGTCATAATTTTCACTTTCATGCAATATTTTTTCATTAGAAAAAAAACTTTAAAACCCTTAAATGGTGTTAAAACCTTTCCTTTCCACTTTCCTTCCTCCATCCCTCCCTTCTTTCCTTCCTTCCTTCTCTCTTTTTTCCCTCCCTCTTTTTTCCTTTCATTTATTCTTTTCTTTCAGAGAAAGTCAATAAAAATGCTGCAATGGCTAAGAAAAACCTTCCTAAGTCACTCAAGGACCTTTTAAAGCAATGAAAGACAGTTCTCCACAAGATTATAATCCCCAGGTAATGAAATGCAAACCTTTTTAGACTTTTGCTAATTTCGCAAGCAGGTCATTTAGAGCTTTGCTTCCTAGTGCTAATAATATTGTTGTTTCTCCCAGTTGATATGTCATCACTCAGTTGAGTAAGTCTGAAGAGCTGTAGTGTAAATGCTGGAAGAAAGCCAAATGGAGAAAAGAAAGGAGCAGATGTTCTATTTCACAATACTAGAAGATCTAGGAGTTAGATTGAAAACACCAAGTTATTCACATTTAGATCATGCTTTAGAATTTGCTAATCATTTGCCTTACAACCTCTTTGAAGCTGATAGTACTATTCCCATTTTATAGATGAGGAAACTGAGACTGAGACATTAGTTTATTTACCCATTCACTCTAATGTGATCTCTTTCATGGTGGTTGATGGGTGGTAATGTTCATTACTATCACCATTCTGGGTATTTGGCTAATCCTTAGGACCGCAGTTGAAAGTTTCCTCTTTCTTATATCTATGTGCTCTATTGCTCCATTATTCTAGGTGGTGCAGTGGATAGAGTACTAAGCCTGTAGTAAGGAAAATTTCAGTTCAAATCTGATCTCAGAATCTTATTGTGTGACTGTGACTAAATCACTTCACTCCTGTTTGCTTTAGTTTCCTCATATCTGTAAAATGGGGATCATAATAGCATTTACCTCTCAGGGCTGTTGTGAAGATGAAATGAAATAATAATTTTAAAGTACTTAGCCTGGCACATAGTAAGTGCTATCTAAAGGTTAGTTATTATTATTATTATTATTATTCTAGATCCCCATTAGTACAACATTTCTGCATGGTTACATCATACATCTGGAGCTGGTTAAGATACATACTGCTGAAATGAAATTCATGAGGTTGAGCCCTAAGCTGTCCTTGTACAGATATTATCATCACCCATAGTGAATCATCTTAATATAAGGGCAGGGCAATGGGTGTTAGCTAGGATGTAGCACCAAGAAGATCAGAAGCTTTTGTTGCTTAGAGACATGCATAATAAAGGCATGGATGTGAATCTTGACTGCCTCAACATACTTGAAGATCTTGGTACCAAGGTACCAAAAACCATAGTTTTTGTAGATTTTCTTTTCTTTTTTAAATAAAGTCCCCTAAAATGGGTTTTAGAGGCACAGGTATTTAGAAATTTAAATGGAGTGTTAGAGAATTTTCTAGCTGCAAATCAAAAAGTTATCTGGGACCAATGACCTCAAATTAGCAGCAGAATAATTTATTTCATTCTCCCTCCCTCTCTTCCGTTCTTCCTTCCTTCCTTCCACCTATTCATCCATCCATCCATCCATCCATCCATCCATTCATCTTAGAATTCATATAAATATCAGTTCAAAGGCAGAAGAGCAGAAAGGACTAACCAAATGAGTTTAAGTGACTTGTCCAGGGTCATACAACAAGGAAATATTTGAGGCCCGGTTGGAAAGGAGGATCTCTCATCTTCAAATCTGACTCTCTATCCACTGAGTCATCTAGATGCCCCCATTCTAGTCTACTTACACCTTATTTCCTCTCCTTTCTCTTTTCATGTACTCTGTTTCCTCACAACAGTGGTCTCCTTGTTGTTCATCACCCAAACTTTATCTTCCAACTGTGTTTTTCATTGACTATCTCCTAGACCTGAAGTTTGAAGCAACTAGATGGTGCAGTAGACTGGACTCAGGAAGACTCATCCTCATGAGTTCAAATCTGGCCTTAGACACTAATTTTGTACCCCTGGGCAAGTCACTAAAATGAGCTGGAGAGTGTAAAAATAATAATGAACTACATAAAATAAAATATTTAATTGGAAAAACTGTTCCAATATAGGTTCAAACCTTTTCAAAACTGTTTAACTCGCCAATTAAGTTCAAACTGTTCAGATACTTTTGATAGAGGTAATCAAAAGTATCCTTAGTGATGAAGTGAAGCTCAAATGTGAACTTCCCTTCAGGGCTAGGCACAAGGATGCTAAAGAGACTCTTATTATAAACATACAATGTTTATTGAAATATATAAGGATAAATAAAGGATTTCTAATTCTAAGGGATTCTAAATCCACCCAAATCCACTTCCAGGTTCTTCAAGGAACCACTTCTCCTGTGTTTCACAGGCTACACTTCTCCTCCCTGATCTGACTAACCCAAATTTATATACTATCTAAATAAAAACTACCACTACTATCCTTATAAATCTTAACTTTGCCTTTAAATTATAAAATAGCAAAGGCTAGCTGCTTGAGTCTCAACAAGAATCAAATCTTAACAGACTCAGAGTCCAAAGCAAAGACCAGATCTTTCTTTGGTCTTCTCAGATATCAAAAAACTATAAAAACCATAATAGATAGTCAATAGTGTTTCCCACATTGGGAAAGGAAAACACTCCTTCAGCTCTGGGAGAGAATCTCTGAGAGTGTGTCTCTGCCAATTGCCGGAGACCAACCTCCAACCAACAAAGAGAGTAATTGACATAGAAAAAGGCTTTAACTGTCACATCTGAAATTAACACGCTCTCTCAGCTCTGCTTCAAACACAAGTTCTTTTCTCAAGCCAACCATTCTACTTCTTATCCCTAAGCTAATAAAACAATACTTATTTTCTAATATCATCCTTACAAAAGGAAATGGCAAACCACTCTAATATCTTTGCCAAGAAAACCCCAAATGGGGTCACAAAGAATCAGCCGCCGCTGAAAACAATTGAACAAAAGACCTAAAGTTCTCTTCTCTCCTTACCTTTGTCTTGATTTCCTTCAAGTCCTAGTTAAAATCATACTTTCTACAAAAAACCTTCCTTTTTATCCCAGCTTATCCTGTGTATATCTTGCCTGTATATAGCTATTTGTATTTTCATCTGTATTATGATATGATGTGAACTCCTTGAGAGCAGACACTGTCTTTTGCCTTTATTTATATCCCCATAACTTAGCACAATGCCTGGCACATAGTAAATAATTAAAAAAAAAACCCCTTACCTTCTAGGAATTGGTTCCAAGGCAGAAGAGCAGTAAAGGCTAGGTGGTGGGAGCTAAGTGACTTGTCCAGTCACACAGCTAGGAAGTGTCTGAGGTCAAGATTTGAATCCAGGATCTCCTGTCTTTTGCTCTGGTTCTCAATTCACTGAGCTACTTACCTGTTCCCAATAAATGCTTAATAGTTGCTTACTGACCTGACTTTTGGGGGTGGGACGGTAGCATTATTGCACAGTCTATTAGAGCTCTTTCTGCATGAATACTCTGGAACTTATCTTGTCCAACCCTCTTCTGTACATGTGCTCACAAAAATCAAGTGACTTGCTTAAGATCACATAGCTAGTTCTTGTCAGAGCCCCTGGAGGGGCGGCAGATGATACATGTTTAATGCTATTATACACATCAGTGCTTCAGAGTTCCTAAGTGAACCATGATTCATTACCCACTGCCTGGCAGGGTAGTTGTTATATGTTGTGTCATACTGAGCAAGGACAAATCTTGAAACTCCATTTAATTTATGGGCTTTGCCTTGTGCTAAGTGCTTCATAATTGCCTTGGCTGCTCCTTCCCAGCAGTAATCCTAGGAGATTACTGTTGGTAAGAGATGAGAACTGGAGGCACTGAGAGGTTAAACGACTCCTTTGGCAACAGAGAAGGAGCCTGGCAGTGGTAAAATTCCAGCCACAACCCTTTCCATCTCACAGCACCCCACTCCTGCAAAGCTGGCGCTAGTTCTCTTTCCTTTCTTTGGGCAGGGTTGGTGTCTTGCCCATACTTCTTCTTTTTGCCATAAAAGCCCTGGGATTCCAAGAGTTCTTTTATGAAACTGACTGCTTTGCTTTTCCAATCCCTTGTTGTTCAGTTGTTTTTCAGTTGTGTACAATTCTTCATGATCCCAAATGGAGTTTCCTTGGCAGACATACTGGACTGCTTTGCCATTTCCTTCTTCAGCTCATTTTACAGATGAGGGAACTGAGGCAAACAAGGTTAAGTGACTTGCCCAGGATCACATAGTAAGTGTCTGAAGCCAGATTTTAACTCAGGAAAAAGATGTTTTGTGGCTCCAGCCCTGGTACTCTGTGCACTATGGTGCTGCCTAGCTGCTCTATTTCTAGGCTATCAGTAGTATTACCCTCTGATACCTGGGACCCTACAACTCTGAATCCAGATGAACATTACCCAAACTCCAGAAGGTATTGAGCAACAGGCTATACCAGACCTGCAGCACATTAATGATGGCAAGAAGCCATTCACAGTCAAAGAGTTCACATCCTGGCTCTGTCCGTATCTGTTTGACTTTGGAAAATCATTTCACTTCTCTGGGCTTGTTTTTCTTACTTGTTAAATTAGAGGGTTGGACCAAATAATCTTTATGGTCCTTTATAGTTCTTGATTCAATAAACTTGTTACCCTTGGCTTTACTGGGTGAAGAAAGCCCTAGGACAGAAATCTCTAAGGCAGCCCTGAATCCAAGAATTTATTAAGCAGCTACTATGTGTGAGCCACCAGATTAGGCACTTGGGTTATTAAACCAAAATAAAATAATCCCTCCATTCCAGGATGACAATGCTGGGGAACCAACCTACCTGCCCATGATTTGTGAATTTGCAGGACGGATATTCAGAGTCATGGTTAGCTGTAACTGTATTTGGGACAAATTCAGCTGAGAGTAGGGAGTGGCACGGAAGATAGCTTAATCATGGATGAAGTCCTGCCCATGACCCTGGGGACAAGATACTGGCTGGGATATCCTACAGGCAATTGTGGCAAGTGAGGCAAAAGACCTCAAATAAAGGTGTGGTAGTTCGCTATGGGGAACCGATCAGTGCCCTGGGGCAAAGCCCTATTAACCAGGTCCTAATTATAACCCTGGTGGTACAACTCTAGTTGCTGACCCATGCTGACCCCCTCACAGGATCAAGGTAGTGTAGAGGGTCCAAAGCCATGGTCATGGCAATTCGACGTGCCATTTCTTATGTGCAAGTCATCAGTGATAATAGGCAGCCCACTTATCCCAATTGTGTGCCCTTTGGATCATTCCTTGCAATCGTGATCCTTCTGAAATGAAAATGGCCCATTAGTAGCAGCCATGAGAACATTGATTAATTACTCAACCAATTCAACAAACATTTATTAAACACTTGCTATGTACCAGGCCCCGTGCTTCTAGAATCATTGGGACATCATGGGTTTCCAAAATGTGGGCTAATGAGCAACTTGGAATCATTGGAAAGACAGCATTTTCCAAATGTCATTCAACTTTATCTCTTCTTCCTTAATTCTGATCCTAGCTCATTTTCTCCTTCCCTCACCTTCACCTTCCTTCATAAGGTGATGGACTAATTCAAAAGACTGCCCATCCAGTTTTGGGTCTTGGCCTAAACCATATGCATTATTCTTTCCCCTATGTGGATGGCTAGGTTGATCTTTAAGTCATGGAGCTCATTTAGAAGTTTTAATTGAGGGGTGGCTAGGTGACTCAGTGGATAGAGGGACAGGCCCAGAGATGGGAGATCCTGGGCTCAAATCTGACTTTAGATACTTCCTAGCTGTGTGATCCTGGGCAAGTCACTTAACCCTAATTGCCTTAGCCCTGACCACTCTTTTGCATTCAAACCAATACTTACTGCCAATTCTAAGACAGAAGTTAAGGGTTAAAAAAAAAAAGTCCTAGTTGAATTTGGAACTTGAGACAACTGCACAAAACCATCTATAGAACCACTCAATCAAAAGCTTCTTTTTTTGGTACTGTGTGAAAGTACCCCTTTGGTGATGCACTGTTATGATGATTGTTGATAAAAGCCATTAAAAATTATCTCTGTACTCATATCAATCTGAACTCTTATATGGTTTTTAATATATTCAGGGAAATAAGCAGGATCTTATATTTTCCATACTTTTTTTTGACATTTGAATGACTAGGAAGATGTGGTCTACTATAAAAGATGGTTTAATGGAGGGAAATATGAAACCATAATAATGGAGAGCTCATAAAATGATTTTTATATTATTATCTGAGAAGATTTGCTATTTGAAGCATTATATGAAAAACAAGAGAGCATGAGACACAATGTTCTACATGTTGAATGTACATTTTAAGGAGTGCCAGGGAGAGATTTAGGAGGAGTCATGGAGACAGGATTTAAGAGGAACTCTGAAGGGCTTGTAGGATTTGAGAAGGAAGACCATAACATGAATTCAAAGATGGGAACACCTGAGTACAATAGGAAGCTTGTAGAATCTAGTGCAGAATTTTATAAATCTAGCCTCTACCACTTATTAGTCATTTGAGCTAGATAAGTCACTTAGCCCCAGGTTCCTCAATTAGAAAGTGAAATTGATAATAGCTGCCCTCCTTGCCTTAGAACATTGTTGTGAGGCGCCAATGAAGTAATGCACTCCTCCTTTGTATAACTATAAAATTGCATGAGTGCTATTGAAGGATAAAATGTTCTTTGGTGATTGAAGAGTTGAGAATAGCTAATAGGGTTGGCAAGAAGGAGAGAATTGTGAACATATTAAAAAAAGAATGTTAAAAATCAACAAACAATAAAGAAATGGAATTTTAAAAAAGAACAACTGTGAAGTAGTAGGAAATAGTCCCCAGAGGGTCAAAACTTTATCAACTCTTTTTGTATCAGCAAAGAACTGGAAATTAAGGATGTATCTGTCAATTGAGGAATGGCTTAACAAGTTATAGTAGAAGAATAGAATGGAATCCTATAGTGCTATAAGAAATGATGAAAGGGTTGGTTTCATAGAAACCTGGGAACACTTGTAGGAACTGATGCAACATGAAGTGAGTAGAACAATTTATACAATAATGACAAAATTGTAATGATGGACAACTTTGAAAGACTTAGGAACTCTTATCAGCTATGATTCCAAAAGACTGATGAGCTAAGCCAGAGGTAGTAAACATGCAATCTGTGGTTGCATGTGACTCAGAACACTGAAATCTGGCCTGAACCAGATTAAAATATAAATACAAAATATTTAACAAAATAAAGAAAAATACAATAAATCACAAATAATATTAATATGTGGTTTTCCAAGTTAATGTGTGGCACACAGAAATTCTTCTGTATGGCTTAGTGACCTCTGTACTTATTTCTATTTTATATCAATGATCTAAGCTACCACTTTCTAATAAATAAGTGATAGATTGGGAAATTAGATATGAATACTCATTATAAGCTAAATTTAATTTTCCTTTAAAATTGGGAGTGAGGTGGAATAAAGAGAAAACAGATGCTATTAGATGAAAAAATAAAGTAAAAAGTTAAGTATGATAGATATCTGGAGAGCACTCACACACCTGCATGAGGTATGTCTAAGTAGATCTAAGCCTGCATATGTGTATACATAATCCAAACAGTTGCTGGTGGGGCAACAATGGTTTAGAGGACATAAATATTCTGCAAAAGTCTTTTTAACACCCATCATATTATGGAGGTTATATTGAATTCCTGTGGGGATGTGGCATTGAAATAAAAAGTTCTACTGGATGTGACCAAACTGGAAAGATTTGGTTTTGGAAAGAGTATTGTTACATTTAAAGTAGTGGATTGGAATAAACTGGAGGATAAAAGAGTGGTTGCCTTAAATTGTGACTGCGGAAATATGGTTTCAAATCAAAATTAGAGTGGTCGCCAGGGAATAATTTCCAAATATTAAATATGCCCAAGTCAGCTGAGTTTTATGGAGATTTTAATTAATACAAATAAGGAATTAATGAAAGAGAGAGAGAGAGTAAGAGGAAAACAATGAGAAAAGGGCTAGACCAGCCCAGGCCAGCCTCGGCCAGCCTCGGCCAGCCTAGGCCCAAGCTCTAAGAGAGAGATCAGTCAGTCTTTAATCACTCACCACAAGATCTGTCCCAAGCAAGATTCTAGTGTTCAGAGAGACCCAGCTACTCCAACTAGTCCAATCTCCCTCAGCTTTGGCAAACTGAATTCTTTCCTCAGAGGCCTTCTGATTCTCCTTTTAAAGAGAATTTTCTAATATGTCACCTCCCTTAAGTTCTCACATCTACCAATCACAGTAGATGTTTTCACAGGACTGACCAATTCTTAATTCATACCTGAGTATATTAAACTTTTGAGTAATTCATACCTCTTTGCCCCTTGCAAGTTTGCAAGTTGCTTGACCTTCATAGGTACTTAGCACCTTCCTAAAAATAGACTTAGCTTGCGTATGGGTTAAGTACTTTTTCATTGTTCAGTAAGGAGTTTACAACTTTATCTTCCCCTAAAGTATGCTTAAGTATGGGTGGAGTAGAATTCTCACATTCCTGACTAAGTCCCTTCATTGTTTAAAATGGGGAATGGTCTTAACCAAGTGTTCTGAAGTAGGGTCTGAGAATTTTTAAGATTCACAGTATGGTCCTGACAGCAGATTGTCTGCTGCTCAAGGATCAGTCTAGCTAAATATGACCCTGCTTAGGTATGTTAACTGAGAACCAGAAGACATAAAGTGATAAGTAAACAGTGATAAGAATGTGGAGAAATGGATTTCATATATTGCTAGAGCAGTTGTGAATTTTTTTTAGAAAACAAGATGGAAATATATGTTAAGAGTTATAAAGCTGTCCATGTTCATTGACTTAGGGATCCCTTTGCTAGGATTAGGTCCTAAGGGTATTCAGAGATTAAATTCAGAGATTAAAAGGCTGTGTATGTATGAAAATATTCATGGAAGCCTTGTTTGTAATGACAAAATAACTGGAAATAACACAACTGCAATGAATGGGAGAATTGGCTTAATAGACTGAATATAATGGATTGTAGTATGTTATTAGAAATGACAAATATTGGAAATATAAAGAAATAAAAATATAAAGAAAATAAATGAAATATATGAAGAGATGAAAAGGGAATAAGAATAATACATACTATGTTTACATTAAAAAATAACAGCCACAAAATCAAGAGAAAAAAGTATCTACATAAAACAAATCCAAACAGAACTCAAAAATGGGGGATGTTTATATTATCACACATAGATAATTTACATATTTTTAAACAAATTGTAAACAATGGGAGTTTGTGGTTTTGCACATTTTTTTTTAATGTGCCTGTTTAGTTAAATATTGTTGTTGGTGGCTATTAAGTATACACACAAAAAAAGGTCAGGTAGTCTCCACTTCCCCCCATAATTTAATTCTCTAGCAATGTCAGAAAGAGATAATAACCATAGTAGTTTATGTGACATGTCAGACATGAGATCTAATATGAGCCTTAAAACAACTCCATGAGATAAGTGCTACATGTAGTATTATTCCCATTTTACCAATGGAGCATTGGAGTTCAAAGAAGAGCAGTTATACTTCATATCAGAGGCATGATTTGAACCCATGTCCCTCCTGATTTTCATTACAAAACTTTTTCCCATCATTGGTAGAATATAAGATACTCAGGTAGAGTATAAGCCCTTTTGGGAAAGGGATTATAATATTTTGGTTTTGTTGCTTTTGTATTTCCAATGCCAGTCTCAGTACTCTGTACCTACTTAATGTACACATTTTTTTAAACCCCTACTTTCTCTCTTAGTGAAAATTCTAGGACAGAATGACAAGGATTAAGCAAACAGAATTAAGTGACTTGCCCAGGGACATATGACTAGGAAGTGTCTGAGGCCACATTTGTACCCAGGTTCTCTTGATATCAGACCTGGAGTTCTTTAATGTATATTTGTTGAATTGAATTACAACATGCTGCTTCTCAAATGTGATCTTTCCCCATAGGAACACTACTGTAGGTATGAGTTGTGTTTTGACCAGAGTTGCCTTAGAATAGATTATTGATCTAACCAGCAAAGCAAGATAAGTTTAGTAATCATTTAAAATAGTACAGGTTTTTCTAAATCCTAAAATATGGATGAGAAATGACTGGTTAGCTCGATTTCAGATTTAGAGATGCAAAGGACCTTAGAGATTACTTAGTTCAATACCCTATTTTACAGAGGAGGAAACTGAGTTGGAAGCAAATTAACTCACCCAAGGTCATATGAGTAATACAGAGTGGGGTCTGGATTTGAACTCAGCTCCTCTTACACTAAATCTTTTTTCATTTTCCACATGTTACTTCCCTAATTTCTAGAAAAGCCTCAACATAGTATTTAGTGTCCATATGACACAGAAAATATTTTCATTTCTGTATCATTAATTTCACCTAAAGCTTATTGGCTGGCTATAATAAACCTTAAGTATTTAGTTAACAGGAATTATGTTTGCGTATTGTAATCTAAAAGCATTTCAAAGGGAAGGTTTTCCATAGTCTATATCTCTAAAAAAGTTATTGATGGAAATTATGCATATGTCTCTTTTAAGGCTTAAAAAAATCCTTATCTCCCATCTTAGTATTAATTCTAAGAAGAGTAGTGTGTGGGCTAGACAAATGGGATTAAGTGACTTGCTCAGAGTCACATAGTTAGGCAGTGTCTGAGGTCAGATTTGAACCCAGGAACTCCGAATTCCAGACCTGGTACTTTATATATTGTTCCACCTAGCAACTCTCCCCCAATTTAATACTTAAAAAAAAATTAAATAGAACTTATAATCTCAACTCCTCCCCTCTCCCTCCATCATAGAAGGCACCATCCAGGAAACATACAAATATACAAATTATGTCTTTAATGTTAGCATTTTTCATTTCATTCTCTGGAGGTAACACTCACAATTTATTCTTCAAGTATTAAATCTATAGTGATGTATAATGTTATCCTGGTTCTACTCATTTCACTGTTCCTTATCCCAGGTAGTTCTTTCCAAGTTTTAAAAAAAGTAGCCTGCTGAAATAGAATAATAAACTGAGGAAACCTATTACTTGTTGAAATAGAGAAGGTAAACTGGCTTGAAGCAAATCCTCTCTGCACCGTTTAAGGTATGACATGCAGGTTGGATTGATGAAGTCAAAATCCTCTCTTTGGTCTAGAGTGGGCCAGCTGGTCAAATTGCCATCAGATCTAGTTATCTCCAAAAATTTCATTTTTTCATGGGAGCTGAACAGTTCTGATAAAAGGAATTCGACATCTTCGAAATCTGGATCAAAGATCTGAAATGCTCTCTTCAGCTCCTTGTGGGATTTAAAAGGATTGTCCACAGATTTTGGAAAATGATGTTTAATGGACTCAAGTTCTTGAGAAGTGAATTATCTATGGGCCTTTGAGTGAATAACACCAGCATTAGTTGTTAGCTTGGTGGCTTCCTTCAAAGGACATATTTTCTCAGGGGCACTAGCAGCCTGGTTCTCATTTTCACTGCTACCCTCATTTTCCTGAGGTGCATTCTCAGTTTGCCCATTGTCCTTGCCCATAACTAGATCTAGACCTTTTTCCTTAATGAATTGTTCAAACACTGCCTTGATCATCTTGTCTAAGTTGTTGTTATTGGCCATAACCTTCTCTGCCTTAAGGGGAATCATGAATCTGAAAACTTTCCTCACTTGGGATAGAGTCTGTAACACAGCCACGAAGAGTACATATACTTGTGCCAGGACTTGCCAAAGAACTAATTCATTTTGGAATGGTAATTGTAACACAGTCATTGTCAAGTTTCCTACATAAATCCACACTTTCCGCTACCATTTGAGTCAGTTTGCTGTAAAGAATATGGTAAAACCAAAAGCAAGAGATGGCTGCCAAAACCACCACACCAAAAACTACTTGTTTGAACATATTTATTATCTTTCCTGCCTGTGGGATTATTGGGTACAGTCAGACTACGGGTGCCACTTGAAATAGAGAAGTAAACTGGGGGAAACTGTTTCCTGTTGCAATCACTGCTGTTCTCTGGCTTTGACTAGAGAGGGCTGCTACAGGAACCTGAGGGTGCTTATTTGTAATGGAGGTAGAAATGAAAAATGCTGAGGGATGTCACACAGGGATACTGGTACACAAGGGACTGCTCTGGGGTTTGCTCTAGGGTTCTGCCTATTGATTCCTACTGATGGCTGATGGATCAGTATATTTACTAACCTCCTTCCTCCCTCACTCCCTCCCTTAACCAACCCTCTCCTTTTTTCCTCCCTCATCTTCCAATCTTCTTGAAGCCTTTTACTTCTTCCCTCCCTCCTGAGTGAACTATAATAGATACTAGTTTTCTTTTTCAGGTAAGGAGTTTATTTGGATAACAGGATGGGAAACTGAGGTAAGAGGGTTGAGGAAGTCTCTAATCTAAATGAAGGATTGAGAAAGTAGTCCAGTCACAAACTGTGACTCTTAGACAGTTAGGGAGATGGAGGACAACAGCCTTTTGAGATCTTCTTTCTTTTTCACAAAAAGTCAGTAAGGTCTCTCAGCTTAACTCCAGAAAGAAACAAAGTTCAAAGTCTCTCAGTTTCTCCTGGCCAGCTCAATTCTCATATAGACCACCAACTCAAAAGCCAAGTTTCTCCTTTTTGTCAACTTTAACTGCTCAGAGCCAGAGACAAAGTTCAAAAGCCAAGTCAGCCTTACAAGGGTCTTTTCAGCCATGTTCAAACCTCCAGGGAAAGAGAGTGACTCCAAGTCAGAAACAAAGTCTCCTCCCTGTCAGCTCAAACTGCCAACTCCTGGGAACATTCCGTTTTGGAAACTCCTTCTCTTGATTGACAGCTGGGTCTCCAGCCTTGCATCTTCATTTATAAGCTCTCTCTCTCTCTCCCCAGCCTCTACTACACTGCTCATTATTTCTTATGGTGCAATAATATTCCATCATGATCATATACCACAACTTGCATAGCCATTCCCCAATGGATGGGCATAACTTCAATTTCCAGTTCTTTTGCAATCACAAAGAGAGATGTTATAAATATTTTGGAACATATAGATTGTTTTCCTTTTTTCCCAATCTCCTTGGGAAACAGGCTCAGCAGTGTTATGCAGTTTTATATCTCTCTGGGTGTAATTATAAATAGCTTTCCAAAATGGTTGGTTATCCATAGTCCACCAACAATGTATTGGTGTCCCCATTTTTCCGTATCTCTTCCAACATTTGTCACTTTGCCTTTTTGTCATTTTAGCCAATCTAATGAGTGTGAGATATCTCATAATTGTTTTGGTTTCCATTTCTCAATCAGTAGTGATGTAGAGCATATTTCATTTACTTATATATAACTTTGATTTCTTTGTCTGAAAATTGTTCATATCTTTTGCCCATTTATTAGTTGTGGGATGGCTCTTATTCTTATAAATTTGACAATGTTCTTTATATAGTTTATTTTATTTTTGAAAACACTTGTCTTCCATCTTAGAAGCAATACTGAGTTAAGGGCTCAGCAATGGGGGTTAAGTGACTTGCCCAGGGTCACAAAGCTCTATTTATTTTAAATTTGGGACCTTTCTCTGAGAAGCTGTCTATAAAATCTTTTCCCTACCTTTTAGCTCAATATATTTCTTTGCAAGACAGGCCTTCAAAATCATCTCACTGACCTTAGAAAAATTTCTTATAATATTTTCTCATGCAAAATTTTTTTTAAATTGGTGACAATCTTTAAGTATAAATGGTTAACTATATAGAAATATATATATATATATATATTTAATTACCCAAATTTTCACAAGAAATTGAGAAAGCAAAAAGCTCATGAACTTGCAAAAGTTATCAAATAATTGTCCTCCCCAAAAAATAAATAAATCCTGATGCTAGCATTTACTACCCACATGACCTTAGACAATTGCCTTAAGTTTTCTGGGCCTCAGGTTGCTTTTCTAAAAAAATGAAGGGGGGGGGGGTGGACTAGACTGCCTCTAATCTTGATCTTGAAGCTTAGAAAGCTAAAGAATCTGAAAAGCAGAGCTGCAGAGGTGATGCATGCCAGGTATTAGAATCAGTGCCAATTTTGGGGAACAGTTAAGTAGTCTGATTTGTCTTGTAGAATTGTGTAGGAGAGTATTGTGATGTAAGTCTGAAAAGCTGGTTTGGAACTTGATTATAGAGGCCTGAGCAATTTGTTTTTTATCCTAGAAGCAACAGAGAAATTCCAAAAATTTTCTATAAGGTCAGATCTGTGCCAAGGAAGATTATTTTGGCAGCTGCGTGGAAGATACTTTGGAGAGAGAGGAGACTAGGCTTATCTTAGAAAGCTATTGGAATTGTTTGGACTTGTAATGAGGGCCATGGGTGGTATGTGTGTGTAGAGAGAAATAGATGCATTAGGGTAGCTAGTGGGGAGGAATTACCCCACTCCACATTGATCAATCCACTCTATTTATAATTCTAGCCACTCTCCACAGGATTAGGGAATGCTGGACAAAGGGTAAGTTGAGGGCATAGATATCCAGTGGATGGTTGGAGACATAGGAATGGAGCTAAGTGGAAAATTTGGAAGTAGATGGATATAAGTCATTTACACAAAAAATGATCATTGAACTCTGTAGAGTAGATTATGATATTATGCATAATATTAGGAATGCTTGCAATGTTTTAGAGAAGAAAAGGTATAAATGCAGGAAAGGGAAAATTAAAATATTACTTTTTTGTAGGAGACATGACTATTTTACCTAAAACAAACCAAAACATAGCTAGAGATAAGGAATAAGATCAGCAAATTGTAGGATTTGATATAAAATCAACTACATATAATCATAGCATATTACAAGGCTCCATCAATATCCATTGCTATGGGATATTTTTTATTATACTACTGTATCTGTGATTCCATCAATGTGGAAATTCCCTCTGAGGAAGGAAGCAAACTCAGGCCATATGTATGCGCCCCTTCTGTGTACCTCCTGTCCATATCCTCCCATTTAGAGATTTTACTCAGTGCGCTGGAGACCTTCCTCTTTTTCTCCTGAAGAGGAGACGTGGTTACCAGTGGGCTATGGGCTGCCCATCAGACATATATTGCTTTTACTACATAATTGATTTCTGATGATATATCTTAGAGAACCTGATAAATGGATAGGACAATTCATTAGGAATGGGAGAATACTTAAGCAATAGTTGATTTAAAAAAAAAATTATACAGGATAGAGCTAGGTAACAATAAAAGCTGGTAAATGATGATCATCTTTCTTTTGTATATGTATTCTTAAAAAGCTTAGTATAGGGTTTAATAAATAGAAGGTGGTGTTTTTTGTTGTTTAGTAATATCCAACTCTTGATGACCCTTTGGGGGTTTTCTTGGCAGAGAGTCTAGAGCAGTGTGACATTTCCTTCTCTAGCTCATTTTATAGATGAGGAAACTGAGGCCAACAGGGTTAAGTGACTTGCCTGGGGTCACACAGCTAGCTAGTGCCTCAGGCCAGATTTGAATTTATGAAGATGAATCTTCCGGACTTCAGGTCTTGCACTCTATCCATTGAGCCATATTGCTGCCTCAAGATGGGCATAAATGAATATATTTAAGATAAAAACATGTTTGTACAATTGAATTTAAAGCATATAAAACGGTAGGATGAGAAATTTTGACAAACATTGCTGATCAAATATATGAAAATGGGTATAAATATACAAGTGCAATGGAGAGGGTGCTGGTCTAGATATTCACCTTCAGGAATTCAAATATGGCCTCAGACACTTATGGACTCTGTGAACCTGGGCAAGTCATTTAACTGTTTGCCTCAGTTTCCTCATCTATAAAATGAACTAGAGAAGGAAATGACAGGCCACTTCAGTATCTTTGCCAAGAAAACCCCAAATGGAGTTACAGAGAGTTGGATACAGCTACAAAAGATTAAACAACAAAACAAATATATAAAGTCTACTTGTATAGTTTATATAAGATAAAATAGAGGGGCAGCTAGGTGACTCAATGGATAGACTACCTGGCCGGAGGTTGGGAGGATATGGTTCAAATCTGGCCACAGACACCACCTAGCTGTGTGATCCTTGGCAAGTCATGTAACTGCATTTGCCTAGCCCTTGTCCTTCTGCCTTAGAGCTTAGCATTATTACTAAGACAGAAAATAAGAATTTAAAACAAAAGAAAGCAAAAAATATGGATAGTAAAAAAAATAACTCGGGAAGATGCACATAGACTTGTCAATAATCTTTAAAAGGAAAAATAAAATGATTTGAAGCTATCAGTAGACGCCTATTTAAATAGCTTTTATTTTTTAAATGAGAAAATCCTTTGTAGGTAGGGCTGTTGGAAGACAGGCTGATATATTGTCAGTGGCTCTGTAAATAGTTGTAGTCTTTCTGGAGAGCAATATTTAATAAAAGCTACAAAACACTTCATATAGTTTGACTAGGAAATACCAATTTGGAGAATATGCCCAAGGAAATCCTTTTCCCTTAAGGAATTTGTACAATGATATGATGTTCAGAGCAGTGTTATTTAGAATAACAAAAGATTGGAAATAGCTCAAATATCCCAGGGGAATGGCTAACCAAAACAGAATATATGGGATTCTGTAAACTATGAAAAATTAGAATCATATCAACTCTGCCCAGCCATGGGAATGTTCATAATAATTTAATTGGCCACCAATTCCTGTTGATGCTAGGTCTGCAATATAGCCTTTGCTCCTTCCCTCCTGCTGCAACCACTCAGAGTTCAGTTTTAAAATCCAAGAAATGGGGAGATCCTTCTATCTAGAAATAATTTCAAATGAAACAAAAATCCTTCATAAAGGGTTGGAGGGGGCGCGATACAGCATCAACATAGTCTAATAACTCCGTAGAATGCATCTCTGGAAGGAATATCAGGTCTTCTAGTTCAGTCCTTGATCTTGCATGTGAAGAAACTGAGGCCCAGATTAGAGCCATTTGAAGCCACTTTTAAATAGATACTTTTAAACAGATATTAGGTAAGTTAGAATTCACAGGGAATTTTCCATTCTCCATTTTTGCTACTTCATGATTAGCTACAATCTGGACTATGCTGGTAAGTGTTTAACAATCAAGTCTTCAGAAAAAACAGATACATGACACTTTAAAATTCATTAGCCTTTTCTCTATCACTTTAGGCAGTCAAGAAAACAAAACAAATCCAGTTCATGAAGTGTTTGCTGATTAAAGGTACAAATACTCACACTGAGAATTTCACGTTGGTTTTAGAGTGGTTAGAGCTAACTCTAGTTCAACCCCCCCCCCCCCCCCCCCGCCAAGAACCCCCTAATGTTTATAATAAAAATGCTAGATTTTTAAAACAATCCTTATCTTTCATCTTAGAATCAATACTGTGTATTGGTTACAAGGCAGAAAAACTAATGGCTAGGCAGTGGAGTGTTAAGTGACTCATCCAGCATCACAGAGCTAGGAAGTATCTGAATTCAGATTTGAACCCAGGACCTTCTGTCTCCGAGCCTGGCTCTCAATTCACTGAACTGCCTAGCTAGATTTTAATGTACTTTAGAGCCAAAGCAACCAACAAATTGCCCTAAAAAAATCAGGAAAAGTAACTCTGGATAAACTTGGTCAATTACTCTCTTCATTTGGTGTGTTTGTCACAGTTAAGCTTTTAAAATGGGAAGAAAGGACTCTAAAAGTAGCTGTCAAAAGTGATTTTTTGGTATTGCTTCCTAATTCTAAACTGAAGAACATGATAAATATGGTGTTTACCTGGAAGAGACCAGAGAAGTTATCTAATTCAATGCCCTCATTTTGTAAAAGACTGAAGATCAAAGACTGTAAATGTCTTAAAGTCTGGCAGAGGGTACAGTTACTCAGAAATTGGGGGCAGTATGGCTCTTGCTCCTGAAAGAATGATTTGGGAGAGGAAAGGGTAGTGGCAGTATAGGGGACACTGTAGGCTGGCACAGGCTGGAAGAGGATTGTGAGCTGAAGTTTAGGGATAGTCATTGTCACTGTTAGGGAGAAGCATGTACCCAGTGGAGGAAGCAGACCCCTATTTCCCTCTCCTCTCCTCCCCCATGCACATCTGTGCTCCAGGAGAAAACAGGTCTGCCCTCTTCTATTTGTGGATTGAATAAGAGAACTCTTAGCTGTCTTTGATAAGCTTCAATCACTAGGTTCTCATGATCTCATCCCAAGTCATTAAAAGAGCTGAAAGGGGGCAGCTGGGTAGCTCAGTGGATTGAGAGCCAGGTCTAGAGATGGGAGGTCCTGGGTTCAAATCTGGCCTCAGACACTTCCCAGCTGTGTGACCCTGGGCAAGTCACTTGACCCCCATTGCCTAGCCCTTACCACTCTTCTGCCTTGGAGCCAATACACAGTACTGACTCCAAGATGGAAGGTAAGGGTTTAAAAAAAAAAAAGAGCTGGAAGGTGTTGAGTCTTTGTCAGTGATGTTTAAAGAGACTATGGAAAAATGGGAGAGTTGTAGTAGAACTGGAGAAGGGAAAATGCTATCCTAGTTTCTAAATGCAGGGAAGTGAGTAGAGTTTGGGAAGGATAAACCAAAGAGCTTGGCACTGTCTGGGAAAATTCTGGACTTGCTTTTTAAAGTTATGGGATGTGGGAATAGGGAGTGATGATCATAGCTTCTTCACTAGTAGGCCATTCCAGATGAACCTTATGTCCTTTTAAAATAGACTAATTAAAGAGAACATAGCAGAGGAGGTAGACAGCTAACTGTAGAGTTGGGAAGCTGTGGGTTCAAGTCCCACCTCTGATCTATATCAGCTATTGACTCTTAGGAGCCTGGGGAACTCTTTAGCATTACACATGTCAGAATAGGTGGTCAACAAATGCTGGGAGAGGGAGAGTTTCTTCTTCTGAGAGTTTCCTATAAGAGTGAAGTTAGATTTAGACTCCATAAGTAAGATTTATCCTAATCTCAGCAAAGAATTAGATAGTATCTCAGAAGATCCCCATGGACAAATTAGAGAGATGTGGGCTAGATTATAAATTATATGGCTTTAGAATTGGTTATATGGCTGTACCCCCAAAGGGTACATATTGACTCCATGTCAATATGCAGTGAGATATGTAGTAGAGTCTTACAGGGATTTGACAATGGACTTCTGCTATTTAACATTATTTCTCAGTAACTTGGATAAAAATCTTATGAAATCTGAACGTGAGACAGAGTTGGGAAGGGAGCTGAGAAGATGGCAAAGTTAGGTTTCAAAAATGCCTTTTCAGACTATATTACATTGAGCCAAAGCCAATAAGATTACGTTTAAGCAGGGTGATGTAAAATATTATCCTTTGGTTCAAAAGTCTAGTTCACAAATATAAGAACAGGGAGGAATAGCTAGAGAGCAGGTCACATGAAAAGATCTAGGGATTTGAGTGTATTATAAGCTCAATATGAGTCATTGGAATGACACAAGAGCCAAAAGAACTAATGCTATCAGGTTGTATTCAGGAAAATGCTATCTAGCACAAGAGACATGATTGTGCTTCTCTCTTCTGCCCTGGTCAGAGTATTCTGAGTGTCACATTTTGAGGACAGTGATAGGCTACAGAATATGCATGAAGGGGTGAATGGGATAGTGCTGAGGATTGAAATCCTGCCATATAGATGTTAGTTGAAGAAACTGGAGGTGCTTGACCTGGAGAAGAGGACCCTTGGAATTAGAGGAGGAATAATATTTAGACAGGTAAATTGTAGATGGGTTGATGGCAAAGCAATATTTAGACAGGGAAATAGATCACTAGAAATACTGACGTTAGCTACATAGATACTTATACAGACAGAGCCTTTATTAAGCACTTACTAATTACCAGGCACCTGGCTACATCCTGGGAATACAATTACAGATGAATGAGGCAGAACTTCTCTTCAAGGAGATTACAGTGCAATAGGATACAAGACATAAAGGAGAATGGGAAAGGATTGTGGTGGTGGTGGGAAATGAAGGAGATGAAGGGTACCAAGCAGGAGAGTGAGTCAGATGAGAAGCCTGGAGAGACATGGGCATGTTCTTTAGTAGAGTGTGTGGAGGTATATGCATGGCTGGGAACCTTTATGAAATGGTGGTCTGGGTTAGAGAGACTCACCAATAAGTAGAATGGAGCTCAGGATTGAAGTTGCTCCAGGGTGGGAAGGCAGCTAGCTAGTGAGGAGGCTGGGAAGTCTGGTGAAGGAGCCAAGTAGATTGGACTAGTTTTTCCTTAGAAATCAAGAGAGCTGTCCACAAGACTTTATTAGTATGGGGGAGTGAGTGGTGGGGTTAGGGCTCAAGCCATGGTTTATATTCCCAGTTGCCCAAGATATAAAAAGTCTAGCTTATTAATCCTTTTCAGACCTGACAGATGTTCTGTCATGTAAATCAAGTTATTTTTTGACCAGATACATTTCCTTGTGGAGACAATTTTGAGACTATATCTACTTGGACCTGCTTTGTTGAAGGTATGGCAATCAATCAATAAACTTTTATTAAGTACCTATTATGTACTTAGCAAAAAGAGGCAAAAAACAGTCCTGGCCTTCAAGGAGCTCACAATAGAATGAGAGAGGCAACATACAAATATATTCAAAACAATCTATATGCAGGACATATAGAAAAAATTAGCAGAAGGGTGTCACTAAAATTAAGGGTACTTGAGGAAACCTTGTAGGAGATGGGATTTTAGTTGGGACATAAAATGAGCTAGGGAAGTTGAAACAGAGGAGAGAGAACATTCTAGGCATGAGGATGGCCAGAGAAAATACCTGGACCTTCTATGATGAGGGAAGAGGAGGGAGGAACTGAGGCATTTGGAAATAAATTCTACTCATACTTTTTATTTAATACCCCCCCCCAGAAAATATTTGGAGCTGAGAGATGGAATATTTTGTTCATGGAACTCCCAGGAGGCTCTAGAATCACTACATCAAAGAATACAGGTTGGGGATTAAGATGTAAGAATACTGGAAAGGTAGGAAGGAGCTACATTGTATGTTTGATTCTGGAGGCAATAGGGGGACCACTGAAGCTTATTGAAAAGAAGTGGTATGGTCAGATTTATACTTTAGGAAAGTCACTTTAGTGATATGGCTGAATAGAGGATGGATTTGATTAGAAATGAACTCGAAGCAGGCAAACCCTCCAGCAGGCTATTGAAATGATCTTGGTGTCAAGTGCTAAAGGTCTGCACCAGGGTGGGGGTGGGGGTGTCCATGGAGAGAAAGGGGAGTATTTCAGAGATATTACAGATGTGAAATTGATAGGCTTTGGCAAAAGCTTGGATTTGGGGGCCGAGAGATAGTGAGGAGTCCAGGTTTTGAGGGACTGAAAGGAGGGTGTTGCTCCCTGCAGTAACAGGGAAGATAGGAAAGATGAATTCTGTTTCAGTTATATTGAGTTAAAGTTATCTACTGGACATTTAATTCAAGATGTGTGAAAGGCAGTTGGAGATCCATGATTAGAGGTCAGCAGAGAGTTTGAGGCAGGATAGATACACTTGAGAACCATCAGCATTGGGATGGTAATTAAATCCACTGGGAGTTGGTGAGATCACTAAGAGAAGTAGTACAGAGGGAGAAGAGTAGAGGGTGCAGGAAATAACACTGAGGGACACCTATGATTAGAGGATGTGAACTGTAGAGGATCCAGGCTACAAAGAAGTCAAAGAGAATGAGGATCAAGGAAAGACCATTGGATTTGGCAACTAAAAGAACATTAGTAACTTGGAGAGAGTAGTTTTAGTGGAATGATAAAATCAGAAACCAGATACTGAGGGATGAAGGATAAAGTAAGAAGAGAGAAAGTGGAATCAACTATTGTAGATGGCCTGTCCAAAGAGTTTAGCTACAAAGGACAGAAGAGATATAGGATGATAGGGATGGATGGAAGGATCAAGTGGATTTTTTTTTTCCAGTATGGGGAAGTTATGCACAGAGGTAGGCAGTAGGAAATGAATGACCCAGTAGATAAGGAGAGTTTGAAAATATGTGAAAGATTGAGGATGACAGAAGATGGAATAGGATCACCTGAATAAATTAGTCCCTGAGATACCTGCCTGTTATCTATGAGCCCCAACTACCTAAACCTAGTGCCATCTCCTCAAAAGATGTCATGTGTTCTAGCCTTTCTTTGTGCAATAAGGGGAGATTTGATCTCTTCCAAGGTACCAAGCCTGCTGGTACTGATGCCCTAGAAAAGAGCACAAGAGGCAGATGAGTCCCATAAAATAATTACCATTCCTTAATTGTCAATGAACTTAGCCTCACCCGATTGCCAACCCACTTTTCTGTCTACAAAGACTTCCTTCTTCCTTGCATGTCAATAAAGAGACAAAACTTAAATTTTCAGTTCATTCTTCAGTCTATTCAGTGGTTCAGATTCCAACTTAAGATGCTTTAGGAGATAAAGCTCCCAGGTAGGGTGGCCATAAGGTAGGAATGGGAAATTCACCTAAATATCTTCATAGAACAACAACCTAGGAATTTCTCAGACTTCTTGCATAAATGGCTGGTCTGGTGCTTTTCCTATATTTATCGTGGGTCAGAAGGGCAGTCTACCAAGGCAAACAAATTATAGGAAGGTCAAAAACTCAAGAGAGGCAATATCCAATCCCAAACAATCTTGTCCTTTTCGGGTCCTAAAAGATATGTCAATAAGAGTCAGTAGTTTTCCCCGTGGAACTTAGTGAAAAAGTTAGTACTGGTAATACAAGTGGAAAATACCAGGGAAGTGGGAAGCCCATTTCCACATGGCAAAAAGAGCCAGGGCTTTGTAGTTCATAGAAAAGAAATATTAGAGAATGCAAATATTTTCACAAGGGTTTGTTTACTCTGGTACTATGAAAGACAGTATGGATAGGGCATTTGGCAGAGTCAAGGACAGCGGGGTTCAAATTCTACCTTAGTCACTTTTAGCTATATGACTCAGTTATATCATTTAACCTCTGAGTCTCAGTTTCCTTAATTGGAAAATGGGGATGATCATATCCTCTATTTCATATCACTATTGTGAGGATCAGATGAAGTAGTGTATATAAAGAATTCTGCCAATACTAAATCCCCATATAAGTATAAGCCAATATGATTATGATGAATGCATTTGGTCATATCTAAGCTGGAAAGATGGGAGGGAACTTAATTTACTTTTTCTGAGGGTCTCCTGGTTTTTCTTTTTATCAGGAGGAAGTTCTTGAACCTTAGACGATGTATTTTTTCTGGAGGAGGCTCTCTGGCTTAGACTAAGAGGGTGCTTAAACATTGAAGAATTCCTTCTTCAAGTGGAGGGGTGCTTCTCCATAAAGGGTAGGGAACTCATCTTTCCAGTTGCACAGAAAAGGGGCAACTAAATATATATACTGATATTTTTTACTTATGAGCTCTAGATCTTTGTGTCTATGTTTCTCTGTTTCTTTTCCCCCAAAACCATTTAAGAGAAGAGTGATTTGCCATTTCCTTCTCTAGCTCATTTCATAGATGAAGAAACAGCGGTAAACAGGATTAAGTTACTTGTCCAGTAAGTGACTTAGAGTCAGATTTAAACTAAGGAAGATAAGTCTTCCTGATTCTAGATCAGGCAATCTATTCACTGTGCCATCTAAGTAAGTATTAGTTCCAAAGCAGAAGAGTGGTAATGGCTAGACAACTAAGATTAAGTGACTTGCCCATAGTCTGGGAATATTTGAAGTTAGATTTGAACCCAGAACTTCCCAACTCCAGACCTGACTCCCTGTTCATTGAGCCACTTAGCTGCCCATACCCATGCAATATTAAGAGTTTGAATGTAAAATCTCTTAATACATTTAGTGTTCTTCCCCCCTCATTCATTGTGGTAAATTTATAGAAAGGCATTTATGACGTGATATAAGATGATGGAGACATGGATGCTTGCGATCTACATTTGTTTCAGTGTCTACACACGTCCCACAGGAATGAAATCACAAATCCAATGGGACATCTAAATATTTTCTTTTTGGTCTACTAATTGGAGCTCTGGGGAAAAAAAGCAAGCAAAAACAAAACACTTCTTGGTGTTTTGTACCTTAGATAATGGTATCTTTAGTTTTTCCAGCCCTGGTATGGATGGAAGGAAGATGTCCTCTTTTCTCTGAGAGAGAAGTGGAAGTTAGAATTGTTCCAGGATCCCACGGAAATTCTAAGAGCCTCCTCTTTATCTCAGCTGACACGAGAGAGAAACGGATTTGCAATTTCACTCATGCAATAGTGGTGTAATCACTGACAAATCAGAGAAAAAAGAAATGCAATTCTTTCTTTACAGCCTCTTTCTCTGGAACACTGTTCTCTTGGAAGGCTACTGGATTCTTAGAATGGAGAGACGGATGAAATGGAACAAGGGAAATGACCAGGGAAAAATATTAGCGTGGCCATTTAACAAAGGCTCTGGCTCCCTCTAGTGACAATTTCAAGAAGCAACATTGACAATAATAGCAATAACTGATAAGGATAACTAACATTTCGATAGGGCGGCCATACTACGTACCAGGCAC